>NC_044557.1:114514675-114832196 GCF_007565055.1 Rhinopithecus roxellana
TTCTGGCTTTACCTGGACTTTAGTAGTCAAGGTCCTGGGCACATGAAGTTCACCTTTGTCCTGCCTCTAGTCCTCGTTCTGCCAATCCCTGGCTGGATGACCTTGGTGGGCCACCTCACTCATCTCTAGTGAAGTCTCTCATTTTTAGTGCATCACAGTTTATGGTTTGTTTTATACTCTCCATCTAGGAAAAGCCTCCATGGGACAGCTAAGCAGGGAATGCAGAGCAGGTGAAAGTAGAAACAGGAAAATCAACCTGTCATATAGTGAGGCAGGGGAGTTACCCTGGGACCTTCAAACTGCACTCCCAAGTGCCCCACAGGAGTTCCACCAGAGATGGGATGGGAGCCCTGCCTCCACCAAGGCCTCCACCAAGGCAGGTCCAAGTCAGTCCCCCTGCCTCCATCAGGTTCGTATTCTCTCTGTAGTCCATCTGTCAAGTTTTCGGGTCCAACCAACATTTTGAGGCACCCACACCAAATTGGGGTACATTAATCCTCCCAGGCATGTGGTAGTAGACTGCGTTATCCTCATTTTGCAGATGAGGAAACTGAGGCTCTGAGAGGTTACGTAGCTTGCCCAGTATCACAAGCTAATCAGAGGCATTGCTGACTGGCCTGACTCATACTCCAGTACTCCTTCCTTGCCCTGCCACCTCAACCCTGAAGCCCAGGTGACCAGCCCATGGGGACAATTGTGTCAACCCAAGTTCTAGTCCTGCCTCCCTGCACACACACACACACCACATGACTGGGTAGCTTCCAAGTTCCTGCTTCCCTCTGGCCCTCAGCTGTCACATCCGTAAAGATGAGCCAAGTGACCCCTAACAGCTCCCGGATTATGGCATCAGAGGGAGGGAAGACTCCGACCTAAGCGGGATCTGTGCGTCCTTTCCTAAGTCTAACTGGGTTCTATGACTGTCTTGACCAGTAGTATACAACAAGATCAATGCTGGCCTAGTTTCTTTTACTCCCTGTCTCTTGGGACCCTCACTCTGGAATCCCTGAACCACTAGGCAAGAAGTCTGACTCCCCTGCTGGAGAGACCCTGAGGGTGCCCGAAGGGGACGAGGGGCCCATCTGAGTCCAGCCTTCCAGCACCTTCCAGAGCCTTCCGACATCCCTGCTAAGGGACATATGTGTGAATTAAGCTGTCTTAGACCCTCCAGACCAGATGAACCCTCACTCAAATACCACCAAGTAACCCTAGTGGTCACCATGCGAAGCAGAAGAAACCACCCAAACTCCTGGCCATAAAGCCATAAGATACAGTGAGCTAGGAGCTGCTGTGAGCCTGTAAGTTTGGGGGTATTTGGGTGGCAGCATAGATATTAAGCACTCAGCGTTCTCTCGTAGGAGCCTGGGGTGGGGGCGGGGACGGCTCTTCCTGGGGCTGCTACACCCTCCCCTCTCCCAGCTCTGAGCTCCCTCCTAGGAGGGCATTGATTGGCAGCAGTGCCTGGGTGATCCTGGAGAATCTGAGTAAGGGTGGGGTTTCAGAGCGGGTGGTGGGCGGGATGGGCTTGGGGTGTCCTATCAGAGGCTGGGAGTCAGGCACAGCTGGGCCCCCTTTTCCAGCCCAGCTGCTCTCTGCTTCCTGTTCTCCTGAGCTGTAAAATGGGCAGAATGAACCCCTGGTGGGGCTTTGGGGAGGATTCCGAAGTAGCAGAGAATGAATGGATGCCTGCTCCCGGGGAAGCACCACTTGGCTTTCTAGTGCCTGAGGCGACCTTCTCAGGCACTAGACTCACGTCTAGCCACCAAGAACACAGGCCCTGTGGAAAAAGTCAGCTTTGGGAACATCCCATGTGGCATCTGCTTGGTAAACTAAGTTCAGGGTCTTGCTGTTCCTTGGTCTTTCACTAGCGAAGAAGTCCTGGGGGGGGTCTGGGGTCCATGGATTCTCGGTAGGCTCCTGCCTGGACTGGAGGAGGGGCGCTCACCTGTTTTAGCCAGACGTTGGTGGTCATCATTTGGTTCTTCTCATCCTGGCCCAGAGAGAGACAGGAGCAATTAGAGGGGTGGGCCCAGCCCCAGAAGACAGGGTGGAGTGGGATGGGCTGTTTCAGACCCTCTGATAGGACACCCCAAGCCCATCCCGCCCACCACCCGCTCTGAAACCCCACCCTTACTCAGATTCTCCAGGATCACCCAGGCACTGCTGCCAATCAATGCCCTCCTAGGAGGGAGCTCAGAGCTGGGAGAGGGGAGGGTGTAGCAGCCCCGGGAAGAGCCGTTCCCGCCCCCACCCCAGGTCACTGCTGTGCCTGAGGGCTGGGCTGGGGTAGAGGAAGCGGGGCTGGGGGGAAGTGGTAGGGGGGACGGGAAGCAGTAGAGGGGGGCGGGAAGCGGTGGTGGGGGGCGGGAAGCAGTGGGAGGTCTGGGATCTCCTTTCTCGGGGCCAGGGGTGGGAGGACAGGCGCACCACGTCGATGAGCTGAGCGATGGACAGTCCGAAGCGCACAATCACCACGTCTGAAGTGTTGGGCACCGGGCGTGCCCAGCGATTGTAGCCCCGGAAGAGGTATTTGAAGAGCCGGTCCTCAGCCTGGGTATAGGATCCTCCCTGCGGCAACGCCGTGGGACTGGAAGAGGAGAGGGGGTCTCCAGGAGCCCTGGGAGGTGGGCGCTTGGCTTCCTCTCCACCTGCTATCAAATCAGAGCCACTCAGCCTCACTGAGCCTCAGTTTGCTCATCTGTAAAATGGAGATGCTTATCCAGAACCTATCTCAAACACTGTTGAAGACGGCAGATGATAATGTCTATCTAAGCTGAGCACAGCATAAGGAGGCTGTGGGGTCGTCGGAGCTCAGGAAAGGTTACCTGCTTTGTGATGTTAGAGAAGAAAGGAGTGGGAACTAGTGCTGCAGGGGTCGAGGGGAAGGGGCAGAGGCAGGGAAGTAGGGAAAGTTGAATCTACAGAAGAGATTCAGCCCCATATGGAGGAGCCCCTGCGGGGACAGGGAAGTGGAAGAGATACCTGGTCTAAGTCGGGGGCTCCAGGGAGAAGGGCTCCGGCATTGCAGTGAGCCTGGCCAGGGTAAGCGGTCTCCTGTTCCCACCCACTTGTCGGATGAACCATTAATGCTAACAGGGAAATAGACCGCTTTGGGATCCTCCCCAATTTTTTCTTAAACCATGGGCATTTGCCACTTCCTATCAGATAAACAAAGCTTTTCAAAATGTTTCTATGACATTACTCATGTCAGTTTTCACTGTGTTCAGCAAACAGTTTCACCCCTTCAGGGCTCTGCTGTCCGAGCAAGTCGAGAACTACAGCTCCAAATCCCAGAAAAACGTGTCAGCACCATCTGGGATAGAAAGTGCTGCGTTCCGAGTGCCTCCTGTATCCTGGATTCTGGTCACAAACTTTCGTTTAATCCTCACAATAGGCCTGGGAGGTACACAATACTATTTGCATTTTGCAGCTGAGGACATTGAAGCTTGGGGACATTTAAGGTGACACAGATGCTAACGTTAGAGCTGTGACCACCCCTCCACCTCTCCCAGTGGAACCAGCCACCCAGCTGAGGGCCTCTAAAGTCCCCTGCAGCTTTGACGGTTGCAATGAGTCCACCTGCAGACTCCTTCCTACCGTTTGTGAGCCGACAAGCGTGAGATGAAGTCTTACAATGACAGGTGACAAGCACTCACCTGCTGGGGTCAGAAGGAGCCACCACAGACTGAGCTTTGTGAAGGACAGGAACGCAGGACAGGAGGGGCCCATGGCTTCCCCTGAGCATCAGGAGGTCAGGTCAGGGCTTTACTCTGGGTTGCACCTCGGACCATGTCCCCAGCAGAGCTGCTGCTGGATTCTGCGAGGCTTCGTCTCACCACCAAACCTGAGCAAGCCCAAGAAAGGGCTCTTAGGGTCGTGTATCCTTGACACAGGCATATTTCTGTTTCTCACGTTCTACACAGGCATGAAATGTGAGCAAAAGGCCCTCAGCAGGCCTCTCAGCAGTTAAGTGCTCCTGGGCTCTCCCTGGCTTATTGAGGAATCAGCCTCTTCCTCTTTCTCCAGTCAGCCAGCGACTCTGCCCTAAGACCAGCCCTGACCTGCTGGACAAAGGAGGGCACAGGATGGAACCGAGGTCCCCATTGCTTTGCCTCAGTGGGCATCTGTAAAATGGGGATAATCATACTGCAAAGAGTGATCAATAAAAGAATCAGGGTACTATTCACAAGATCCAAAGGGTGGAAACAGCCTTTTGTCCAAACAAATGTCCATCAGCTGATGAATGGATGGACAAAAGGCAGTAAATCCTTACAACAGAACATGATTCTACCATAGAAAGGACTGAGGTGCTGACACTTGCTACAGCATGGAGGAACCTAGAAAGCATTCTGCAAAGTACCAGAAGCCAGTGGCAAAAAGCCACGTACTGAACGTGATATGTAAAATACGTATTTGGTCTTCAATCCTATTTCCTGGAATACAACTCTTAAGATACTTGGAATCTGCAAAATGATGTCTTTTTGCATGACTGGTGGCTGGCAGCCCCTAGGTAGCTGCAAGATGGGGCTGGTCACAGGAAGACAAAGGCAGGCTTTATAGGATTAGGACTTTCAGCCCCGCCCTTCAAACCTCCAGGGACAGGAGAGGAGCTAAAGGTTAAGTTGATCGCCAGTGGCCACTGGATTAATCAATCATGCTGCCTGATGAAGCCTCCATAAAAACCCGAAAGGACAGGTTTTGAAGAGTTTCTAAATAGCAGAACATTGGAGGTTCCTGAGGGGTGATGAGCCCAGGGAGGGCATGGAAGCTCTGTGCCCCTTCCCAAACCTTGTCATATGCATCTTGTCACCTGTATCTTACACTATCTCTTATAAGCTAGTAAACCAGTGTTTCCCTAAGTTCTGTGAGCCATTCTAGCAAGTTAGTCGAACCCAGGGAGGGGATCATGGGAACCCCAATTTATAGCCAGTGGGTTAGAAGCACAGGTAAAACAACCTAGGACTTGTGATCGGCATTGACATTGCAGGGGCAGTGTTGGGGACTGAGCCCTCGATGTGTGGGATCTGAACTGTCTCCAGGTGGATGGTGTCTGAATTGAATTAGAAGGCACCCAGCTGATCTCTGCTGCAGAACTGACTGCTTGCTTGCAGGTGGGGAGAAATCCCCACATCTTTGGGGGTCACAGAAGTCTTCCGTGTTGATTGTTGTGAAGTGAGAGCAGAGAAAAACAGTTTGTGGTTTTTCCTACACATTGTATGATCCCATTGATATGGAATATGCAGAACAGGCAAATCTATAGAGACAGACGTAGATTAGTGTTTGCCGGGCGGCGGGAGGGAGGGATGGGAAGTGACTGCTTAGTGATCACTGAGTTTCCCTTACAGGGGATAAGAGAACTCTGGAACTAGATGCTGTGGTGTTGCACAGTGGGAATATACTAAAATTCACCAAATTGCACACTTTAAATGGGCGAATTTTATGGTATTTGAATTATATCTCAAAAAAAACTGTTATTAAAAAATAAACAAACCACCTCTTGGATTAAGAAGCAGCAGCTAGGCCGGGCGCGGTGGCTCACGCCTGTAATCCCAGCACTTTGGGAGGCCAAGGTGGGCGGATCACAAGGTCAGGAGATCGAGACCATCCTGGCTAACACGGTGAAACCCCATCTCTACTAAAAATACAAAAAAAAATTAGCCGGGCGTGGTGGCGGGCGCCTGTAGTCCCAGCTACTCGGGAGGCTGAGGCAGGAGAATGGCATGAACCCGGGAGGTGGAGCTTGCAGTGAGCCGAGAGCGTGCCACTGCACTCCAGCCTGGGCGACAGAGTGAAACTCCATCTCAAAAAAAAAAAAAAAATATATATATATATATATAAACCAAGGGCTGGGCACAGTAGCTCATACCTGTAATTCCAGCTCTTTTGGAGCAAGACAGAAGGAGTATTTGAGCTCAGCAGTTCAAAACTAGCCTGGGCAACATAGTGAGACCCCCTGTCTCTACAAAAAAATTTAAAAATTAGCTGGGCATAGTGGCGTGTGTCTGTGATCTCAGCTACTGGGGAGGCTAAGAACGGAGGGTCGCGTGAGCCTGGGAAAGTCAAGGCTGCAACAAGCTATGATCATGCCACTATACCCCAGCCTGGACAACAGAGCAAGATCCCATCTCAAAAAGAAAGTAAAAATCAAAGTAAACCACCAGGTATGAGAGAATCAGAATTATTATTCATGGAATTGTGAAACCACTTTTATCTGGTCATTCTCATCCTCCTGCCCACCCTGACCCAGCCTCTCAACAGTGTTTCTGGCGTCACTAATCCTCCATCTCTCCCAGGGCCTGTTGCACCAACCTATCCTACCCTTCTGGCAGGAGATGAGAGCAGGGCTGGTGCTGGCAAATGTGGCTCCGAGTCCTGGCCCCACCACTGGCTGGTGGTGATCTGTGAAAGGTCACTCAATCCCCCTGGGATTTTGCCTTAAGAGAAAGATCGAATACTTTCTGCCCTGTGGGAGGAGTGACGGGAGCAAACAGGGTCATTTGTGTCCATGAAAGTCCCTGGGGAACTGCAGAGGGCTGATCAGGGAACAGGTTGCTCTTGTGGTTGTCAGGGCCCATGACCCAATGGCATCGCACAATGACAGTTTGTGTCAAGTCGGAGAAGAGGAATGTGGGAAGGATTTGATGTGTTGCAATTGCTGGCATATACTGACTATAGCACAGACACCAGAGTGTTTTGGGGGAAAAGGGCCCTCCTGCATCAATTTCCCCAGAAGGTTTCAATTCAATCCTCTTGTTGGAAATAGAGGATTACATTTTTCTTCTGTTCCCTGGGGAGAACATTGCCCCTGTCCACCAGCTGCCCTTATCCTCTGTGCCACCCTACACCCCATCCTGCCCTGGGATTCCTCACTTTGTCCCAGTCTTAGAGGTTCCTGGTTCATTCCTGGCTCTGAAAATCCCCAGCTGGCAGGTGGAAAAGGCTGGCAGTTCCCAGTATATGGAATAAGCTGCCCAAGAGAGCATCCCGAAGCTCTCCCAGAACGGTGCCTCCATGGGGGAAAAGCAGGGAGTCCTGGCAGTGGGAAGCTTCTCCACAGATAGGCCTGATATACACAGCCCCACAAGAGCTCTCATTCAGGAGTGCAGCTTTATATAATGTGTAAACTCACATCGCCCTGCAAATTCTGCAGAATGTTTGTACAGCACCCACCCCAGCCTGGGCATCAGCAGCTTCTGTGGCTTGGGTGAACTACAGTGGCAGGGTCTGGGATCTCTGGCCCTCGAAGGTGCAGGGGCTTGTCCCCAGGGGACTTCCCCCGAGCAGACCACCGCAAAGGAAACAGCACAGCTACCTGATTTCCAGAGAGGGCTAGCACTACCATCTTGCTCTTTTCTCTTTTAATCTCTCTTCTACATACAAATAGATCACTTGTGTTATCTCTGGGCACAGGAATTAGAGGCGAATATTATTCTTTTTGACAGTTTTCTGCATTTTCCAAATTTCCCACTATCAGCATGTATCGGTTACTTAATATCAGAATAATTTTCAAGTGGGCAGCAATACCTGTGGTGTGTTTTACGCACCCTCCCCTCATCTCACAGCAGCAGGAGCTCACCCAAACTGTGTAGATTTGACTCCACTCTTCCGTCGGAATGCAGTGCAGTTCATCAATCAGCCGTGTAAAAAGTGGAAGCAACTCCAGTATCCAGCGACAGATGAATGGTTAAACAAATGTGGTCTATCCATACAATGGAATATTATTTATCCTCAAAAAGGACAGAAATTCTGATCCATGCTACAACATGGATGAACCTTGAGGACATTATGCTAAGTAAAATAAGCCAGTTACAAAAAGACAAAGACATTGTGATTCCATTTATAGGAGGTTCCTAGAATAGTCAAATTCATAGAGACAGAAAGTAGCATGGGGGGGGGGGTGTCAGGAGCTAGGGGGAGGGGAGTGAGGAGCTGTTGTTCAATGGGTGCAGAGTTTCAGTTTGGGATGATGACAAAAATCTGCAGATGGACAGTGGTGATGTCTGCACAACAATGTGAATGTTCTTAACACGATGAACTATATACACTTGATAATGGTTACACTGGTAAATTATGTTATGTATATTTTACCACAATCATAATTTTTTTTTAAAAGTCAGCTGTGTTCATCTGGAATCACCTTAGGGCTGAGGCCCAGGAAGTGGGATCGCCACATTGATCTGAAAGGTCAAATGGGGGCTTTCAGAGAAAAGTGGAACTTCCTGTCGTGAGGTCGCTCCTTAAGGGTGACCACTGTATCTTATTCACCTCTTCCCTCCAGCCCCAAGCAAAGCCCCAGTCCACTTTGTGGGTTCCACGTATTCAGAGTCACCTGCAAAAGGTACCCAGGGCGGGAGGAGGGCTCCGAGAGCCTGAAGAAGGAGACCAAGGCTTGTCACTTAATTCGAGGAGCAGCGTCAAACATTCGCACTCACAGTGATTGTTGACTCTTTTCTTTGTTTATCTTTCCACTGCCTCGTTCACTTTCTGTTGTTGTTGTTGTTTCACGCTTGGACTGTAAGAGAATGTACTGCCTCATTCTTCATCAGGGCCAACAGTGTGGCGGGCACCAGGGACAGGGAACTGAGTGAACTTGAATAGAGAAGAACCAAAAGGAAGGACAATGCTAGAGTCGCATCCACTCATCCACCCCTAATGTGGGGCATGATTTTATTCATTTAGCCCCATTGCTTCCAAAGCCATCCAGGGAGGCCCCAAGTTCCCCAAGGCATCCTTTCCAGGCTTTTTACAACTCTCCACATTGGGAAGCTCTTCCCCGAGTCTGAATCTGCATAAGCGTCTGAGAGATGCTTGACTTGGGTTGACTTGAGTTTAGAGGCCCTAGTGTTGTCATCAGAGATTAAATTTCGTTAATACCCAGGGGAAACTGCAGAGGAGGTGAGGTTTTTTTTCTCTGCTCTCCACAATCATTCAAACACCTGATAATCACAAAGCTGCCTTTCTGGTTCCTTGTCTCTTGTCTCTTTCATCCTTTCTACCCTGGAGGATTTAAGATCGTCAAAGATCTCATGCCCTCCCCCATTTACATGTGGCTCAGTGCCGTCTAGAAGTTTCATTTGCTAGTTAAAATAAAGAAGAGTTGTGAAATTCCATTGCTTATGTCTACTTTCATACAGGCATGAAGTTTTGGCTAGATATTAGAACACAGGGCTGATTTGGTGCAGGGAATGAGGATTTCAGAATCCCCCCTGATGTTAATTCCTAAAAGGTCTTCCTAAGAACACCATGCATTTATGTTTTTTTCAGATTTACAAAGTACTTTTGCAGCTTTGACCTATTTGGGCCTCACATGACCCCTAGGAGGTGTGGGGAAGAGATATTATTATCCCTTTCATGTAAGTAAAAAAAGAAAAAACTGATATTCAGAGAAGTTGACCAAAGCCATGTAGATACAAAGTGATGAAGCTGAGATTCAAGCTAAGATCTTTAGCTTTGAAACTAGAATGTGATAAATTATAAAGTGGTGTTAACTAGGGGGGCAATTTCATATAAGCAACTCAGCCAGTACTCACCTGTGTTCTGTAGACCCTTGCACCGTGTCTGTCATTGCTAAGCCACCATCAGGACTGAGGTCTGTTGAGGACAAGTGAGGAGGGGGAACAGGCACCTCACCCCAAAGCTAGGTCCACCTGGATCCCAGATTCTAGGAGGTTCCTCTAGTGCAGATGCACTTTCTTATCCAGCCAACCAATATCATAGTTGCAAATTCCAAAGCTATCATGTGTTTCACCTTTTAACCAAGTGCATTTTTTAAAAAGGAGATTTTTTTTTTCTCCATTAATGAGAATAGGAATCCAGGCATACTAAAATTGCATCATGTAGAGATCCAAGGAGAGCCACCCTGGACCCCCCAGAAGAATGTGCAAATAAGATGCGGTGACTCTAGAGGATGTATTCCCAGCAAGATGCCTCAAATCTGCACCCCCTGTGATGAGCCCACTATATCAATTCATTTAATTTATCACTGGAAACCAAAGGAGGAATTGTTCCAGGTGATTGACAGTAATTAGAGGGAACTTCCACCTCTGGTTAGGAAGATGTCAAAAGAAAAAGACCCTCTAAGTGGCTGGATTGGCAGATTTGGGGAAGAGGAAAGAGTGGAATGAGGTCCCTAGTTGTAAAGTGGGTCTAGGTGAATGGGGTGCACAGAGAAGCCTATGTAAAAGAGATCGCATATGTAAAGTGCTCGGACATCAGTGTCCCCATTGGGCTTGTGTCGCTGCTCATGTACACCAGTGCCGGCCACCCCCACCCCACCCCCACACTCACTGCAGCATCGCTAGCCTGCTTGAATCCTGGTTCTGTAGAAGTCAAGGTGATTTGAGCTCACTTCCCTGCCCATGGTTCTACTACTGCTGTTTTCAACTTCCCACCTACCAGCCAACATTCTCCTCTTTTTACTAATACTTCCTTCTCCTGAAAGGCTGCTTCCATCCCATCTGGTTCCTTTCTGCCATCCAGAACCTCCCCAAGCATACGGGTCTCAGCTTTTTCACAACTGGCAACACTACACTTCCAAAGAAGCCCCTCCATTAGAGAAACTGGTACTGTTTCTTCTTCCAAATAAATTCACTACAGGTGCTTAGGGGCTAGAGAGTATATTTCTAGCTTTTATATCTGCTTTGCTCAATCACAGAAGTTTAACATCTCAAGGTTGGGTGGGATCTGGAAGGTCATCTGAACTACCACACCAGCTGATGGAGGAATCCACTTCACAAACGCCAGCCTTGGAACAAGCCCAGCTGTAAAGAACTTGAAGAACCTTGGAAGGTATTTGCCTTCTAAGTGAGTAAATGCATTGGTGTCTTTTAGCCCTTTTAAAGCACGTAGATGATTTACTGAATGAATAAATAAATGAACAAAAGAACAGAGAGCAGTAATAAAGACATAGGAGCAGATACAGTATAATAAAGCCACTATTCCTGAGACTGGGCTAGCCATCCTAGCCAGGAGGTGTTCATCGTCACCTGGCTGTGGACAGCCCCAGCAGGGACAACCAAGAGACTAAAATATTTCTAGGAGCAGGTGACATCCAGCATTCAGACGTAACCCCCTCCTGAGTACCCAGAAACTGCTAGTATTTCTTTGACCCCACATCCACAATCTCTCCACATGCATGCCACCCCCAACATAAGCCTTGGGCACCTTTCTTACCTGTGGTTACAGAAGAAGACAGGTCATTCAAAGGATGCAGAGAACCAGCCTGGCTTGGACATTCTGGGCAGCTGACAAAGTCACCCCAGAAATAGAGTGGCAGGTACAGAATAGAGCTCAGTCACTTCATTTCATGGTCAAACAGAGGCTGAAGAGTGAGGGTTTAGAGACACCCCGTCGAGCGGAGGACTTACGTGAGAGGCAGTTGGCTTCCCAGGGACGGCTGGGCAAGCTCTGCAGAGAGGTGGGTTTCCCTGGAGCTGTCCAGCTCTGGTAGCCAGAGCGGCTTCATGCAGGCGCCACTGAGGACAGCCCAGGCAGCCCAGCGCAAGCGATTCTGCAGGTGAAACCCAAGCCTGGCCCCAGGAGGGGATGAGCGCTCAGCGCTCAGCACACAAGCACACAGGCTCACGCCGCTGTCTCTCTCTCTCTCTCTCTCTCTCTCTCTCTCTCTCTCTCTCTCTCTCTCACACACACACACACACACACACACACACACACACACACAGCCTCTCTGGAGGGGAAGGAGGAGGAGCCTGTGACTCTCCAGCCTGTGTCCGGTGGGGACAGTGGCAGCTTTGCCCTCCCTCTGTCCAGTCACCACGATGCTCCCTTCCCTGCTCTCCGGACCCCTGGAGACAGCCTGCTAAGGAAGAGAGAGGAACAGCTGAGCCAAAGACTGCTGATAGATCAGGTGCCACGAGGACTTCCATTGTCCTGTGGATTTAGCCATGTAGAGTTTTTTGGGGGATGTTGGCAAGATGACTTTCAGCAAGGAGTAAAGACAAAAGTATGATTTCAATGAGTTCAGGAGCGAATGGGCCAAGAGGGCTAAGTGATAAAAAGTAGAAACAATTCTCTCACAGGCTTTCCCTTTAAAAGAGAGAAGTATGATGGTAGCTGGAGGGAAAGCTCAATATGTTATTGAGTCAGGATCACTGCCTGGGGCCCCTGAATGCAAAGACAGCTTCTGGGTCCTGGGTCCCGGGTCTGTCTGTCAATATAGCAGTAGAGTTTTGAAATGAGGAATCCACTTCACAAATTCCAGCCTTGGAACAAGCCCAGCTGTAAAGAACTTGAAGAACCTTGGAAAGTATTTACCTTCTAAGTCAGTAAATAGCATCGGAAAAATTGGAGTAAGGACAGAGCTGCCGGCCAGTCAGCCCACGGTTCTCTCCTTGTCCTCCTCTCCTGTGAGACCCCTCCCCCCACCACCCTAGAGGACCACCGGTCACTTGCGTGGCCACCCAGTGTGGCTGCTTCCCTGTCACCCCCTCAGCCTCCTTGCAGGTGACCTTGCCTTTGATTTTCCGGAGAAGCCTCCTTTCCTCCAGCATCAGATCAGGACTCCTGTCTCCTTCCATGCATGGCGAATCCTGGCCCCCTGTGATCTTGACATCACCCATCTATTAACAGCCCGGGTTTTCTCAGACCCTCCCTCTCCTCCCCACTTGTTCATTCCCTTCAGCGCCTAACTAAGCCTATCCCCAATCCTAAAAACGCTATTTGGTATCGGCCTTTCCCTCAAGCTACTTGCTAGCTCTTCTCCCTTATTTTGTTAAAAGCAAAGGCCCTGGACCTGACCCGGCCACAAACTGCTGAGATTGAATTTCTGGCTCTGCTCTTAAACAGCTGCATAATCCTGGACAGGCCTTTTCAGCCTCCTACGCCTCAGTTTCCTCAGATGTAAAAAGAAGATGTGAACAATGGCTCCTGCCTCATAGGTTTACTACGAGGAGTCAATTAGCACAAATAAACACAAACACACACATGCATTGTGTGTACACATGTGCATGTGATTGTTAGCATCATCTTTTGAGAGAATTAAAAGACATAAAATACCAAAAAACCATAAACACTCATATTTCCACTATTCATAATTAATAAATGTTAACATTTCACCATATTTACACATATAAAGTTAGATGTATATACATATACATATATATATATACATACATATATAAAGTTAGATGTATACATTTTCCATCTGGAGACTGGAGGAAGGAAGGAGGGAAGGAAATGAAGGAAGGAAGGAGGGAGGGAGGGAGGGAGGGAGGGAGGGAAGAAAAGAAAAGACAAAAGAAAAGAAAAGAAAATCACAGATCGTATCCACCAGGATTCTTCGTCGCAAGCAATAAAACCTACCAATTACTTTAAGTGGAGAATGGTTTTATTGAGGGAAAACGGGTGGTCCACAGAAGCACCTAGAAAGCTGGAGGGGCTGCTTGGAGAGCAGGAAGAAGAGGGAAGCCTTTGCCCCCCGGCCAGCGTGGTGGGTCCTGCTGCTACAGAGCTGCATGAGGACCTGGCACCATCACGGGTGCCGCTGTCACCGCTGTCCCTGGAAGCAGCCGTCCCTGCTGCTGCCACTGCTGCCACAGTTAATTCTCCTCCAGCCCTGCTCCTTTGTGTCACTAGCTCTGCATACAAAAGTCGAAACAGATGCATCTGATTAAAGCATGTGCTCCCAAACCAGATGCCAGGAAGGCCAAGGAAGCAGGAATCTGGGGTTTTGAGTTTCTATGTGGAAGGTGGGCTCTGCCCACTTCAAGAGGGGGGACATTCCTGAAATATTTGAAAGTTGTTTCAATGCTGGAAAGCCCTCCCTCCTCCCACACCCGAAATCTAGCTCTTTGGTTCCTAATATCAGTGCACACTCAAATTTTCATCATCACACCTTGAAAAAATGTTTAATCAGGTATGGTAAGACATGCAGACACATAAGTGACTGTCATAAAGGAAGGAGTTTATACTCACAGATCCCTAGAAACAGGAGGGGTGGCATATATCCGCAGGGCCACACAGAGCAGCACCAGGGACTGTCAGGAGGTGGAGGGCACAATGCGGGAAGCCTGGCCCCGAGCCCTCATGAGGTTTCCCGGGAAAGCCAGCGCAGTGCAAGGAAGCAGCTTGCAATGAGATAGTTTGAATAATCTTGGTGGATTCTGGGCTATAGGGGTGGTCTGTGATTGCCCAGTACCTGGCTCTGAGGTGATTTGGGGCAGGAGGAATATTGGCTCAGTGTGTGAGAATTAGACAAACAGGGTTGTTGGAGATACTGAGTCAAGATTAGGCAGAGGGCTTGTACTGTAACTTTAGTGCACCCACAAAAGCTGGTTGCAGGGGAGACAGAAACAATGCTGGCTGTTAGTTTGGCTCTGCACATAGTGGATGCCAAACAGACAAATACAGAACCTAACAGAATGTAACCATTCCTCACACAAGCAAAAAGGCTCCCCCTAACCCCGCCCTAATTCCACAGGGATAGAATCCCAAGTCTCACCAGTGACCATCCAGCTCCAAGTCCAGCCTCCTGCTCTAATTATATTCTTGCTCTAGTCCTGACACTGCAGCCATCTTGAAATTCTGTTTTCTATGGGGTAAATGATAATGTTCACCCAAAACACACACCTAGAAAGTCATGGGGAGGGCAGAAAATGAAATAAATTAGCAAAGTCAGTAAGAAAATACAGACAGGTACAGTGCTTATTGTAGTAATAGGTCATGAGGTTAGGGTCGGGATGTATTGCTTTCCTCTCCAGCTATTCTCCAGAATAAGCATCTATGGTCTTCCATAAAAGCCAGATTGCTGCCTTCTCAAGCATGTAAGGCATTCACTACAATCAACTTGCCACCAAGTGAATAATTTGAACCTCTGGGCTCTGCCGGCACATCTAGAAACCAGGGTTTGCCACTGCTGCTGGGAAAATGAGCAGTCGGGCCGCATTGGGAACAGCTTCTGTAATTGGAATCACTGAAGTTTACAATGAACCACTGACAGTCTGAGACCCATCTACCTAAGGTAGCATTTGGTGACCATCAAAATTACCACTTCTGCATCCTTACACTGTTTGCTGGTGGCCCTAGTTCTTGGGATTCCTCTGGAGACATTGTATTCATTGCATTTATGGTTTTGTCAGGTAGGGGGCACTACACAGCTTCCTCCTTCAGCAGATGGATGATAGACGTGTGCCGTTGATAGGTCTGGATTTGTGTTGTCACCCAAATCTCATGTCAAACTGTAATCCCCAATGTTGGAGGTGGGGTGTGGTGGGAGGTGATTGGATCATGAGGGTGGATTTCTCCCTTGCTGTTCTCATGATAGTGAATGAGTTCTCACAAGATCTGGTGTTTAAAAGAGTGTTTAATCTCCCCCTTCTCTCTTCTTCTCCTGCTCTAGCAATGTGAAGATGTGCCTGCTTCCCCTTTGCTTTCTGCCATAACTGTAAGTTTCCTGAGGCCTCCCCAGCCACGCTTCCTGTACAGCCTGCAAACTGTGAGCCAATTAATCCTCTTTTCTTTATAAATTACCCAGTCTCAGGTATTTAGAGCAGTGTGAGGATGGACTGATACAGCCATGTACTGAGAAGTTTCCCTAACTCTAACCTTGGGATCTAAGGTCCAAACCACTTCCTGCACTTTCCAGTAATTGAGATGATGGTTCTTCCTCACCAATGTACCTCTCAAGGTCTTGGAAAAATAAGTCTCTGATGAGTCCTTCCATATCAGGAGGAAGATGAGCAGATCATATATTAAGCAATCCATTCCAATATTCCTGTTCCTCCAAGTCTTCCGTTACATTGAACTAATTTCTGGTATCTCATCTTCATTTTGCATGGACTACCAGTTGAGCAAACTGTGAGTACTTTCTTCAGCTGTTCGACTTACAGACTAAACCCAAATCTTAAGAAATCACACCCCTGTTAGCCAAACTCTAATTCAGCTTTCTGTCCTTGATCTAGGACCTCGAGAGTCCAGTCCTGTGTATGTTTATCAGATTGTGACCACAAACAAGCAGCATCTTTCAGACTTGGGGTGTGTTTTATGTTTCTTCTCAGGTTTTCCCATGCCCCACCTGCCAGGACATGTGGGGATCTGACTCTAGTTCAAGTCCAGAGGCAGGGAGGGGTGGACCATAAAGAAAATGGGTTTACCTGGGGTGTGTGGTGTATCCTTCAGGCAAGGATGTGACAGGATTTTCAGCTTAGGCAGGAACGGGCTCATGAGGCAGAGAAAGAGAAACATTTTTTATTGATAAGGAAGGCTCCATGGCATTTATCATGGAAACCTTCCCAATTCTTTTGTTGTTGTTGTTGCTGCTGCTGTTGAGATGGAGTTTCACTCTTGTTGCCCAGGCTGGAGTGCCATGGTGCAATCTTGGCTCAGCACAACCTCTACCTCCCGAGTTCAAGTGATTTTCCTGCCTCAGCCTCCCGAGTCGCTGGGATTACAGGCATGCACCACAATGTTCGGCTAATTTTGTATTTTTAGTAGAGACGGAATTTCTCCATGTTGGTCAGGCTGTCCCCTTTCTGAGGTCCTCTTGACATGGAAACCAGAGACCCACGTGATCTGCCTGCAGTTGACTGTGGCCAGAGGACACGCATGAGGAAGACTACAAAAGAACTCATTTAGGAAGAAGAGACTGGCCAAGATCACCAAAAGGGTGACTGTAGATAAGAAGAAGAAGAGATCCAAGGACCAACTTTTTGTTTAGAGATCAGTACAATGATGAGCCTGCAAAGGAAATCAGGCAGGAGCAGCCCACGGGAAAGGAGGAAAGGATCTCAGAAGCCAGGAAAGACAGCCTGCTAAGGAAGAGAGAGGAGCAGCTGGGCCAAAGGCTGCTGATAGGCCAGGTGCCATGAGGACTTCCATTGTCCTGTGGATTTAGCCATGTAGAGGTTTTTTTGGGACGTTGGCAAGATGACTCTCAGCAAGGAGTAAAGACAAAAGCATGATTTCAATGAGTTCAGGGGCGAATGGGCCAAGAAGGCTAAGTGATAGAAAGCAGAAACAATTCTCTCACAGACTTTCCCTTTAAAAGAGAGAAATATGATGGTAACTGGAGGGAAATGTGGGCTCAATATGTTATTTTTGTTGGTATGAGAAAGAGATGATCCCGTAGAGGAGATAACCAACAATGTGGGAGATGGGGGATTGTCCTCTTGCCTACAGGTGCACCAAATCTAATGCCTCAGTAGAAAGCTGGCCTCGGCTAAGAGTGGTAGGGCCTGGACATTGTGGCAGCAAGGAATCTGCCTAGGTGCAGGTAGGTGGGTTGACAGGGGGCTGCGATCCAGTCGGTTTTCTGATTGTTCCAATATTCTCAAAGAAATAGGAAGAAAAGGTATTGGCTGAGAGTAAGGATAAGGGAGAGAGTATTGGAGTTGCAAGCAGAGAAGGGAGCTTACATAGTCTTCTAGGAGATTAGGAGAGAAAACAGATTAGAGAAGAATAGTAGAATTAGTGGGTCTTCAGGGACAATTCAAGAGCTGTGATGAGGACCAAGAAGCATAGCTGCCTGTCCTTGCCCAGTGGCACAGGGGAGGAGGGGAGAGAACACTGAGCATTTGCAAAGACTGCAGTGGGGGCCAGGCGTGCCATGGGGGTCAGGCATGGTGGTTCACACCTGTCATTCCAACACTTTAGGAAGCTGAGGCAGGAGCTTGAAGCCAGGAGTTTGAAACCAGCCTGAGCAACACAGCAAGACCCCATCTCTACAAAAAATTTAAAAATTAGCCAAGCACAATGAGATATGCTTGTAGTCTGAGCTATTCAGGAGGCTACGGTGGGAGGATCGCTTAAGTTCAGGAGTTTGAGGTTACAGTGATGTAGGATTTTTCTTCTCGATCACTTTGCAAGCTGGGGACTTCTGGCCAGCAACACCTGACCCAGGCCCCGCTTGGCTAAGCTGGTGTGCCCCAGCTTGCCTGTGTTATAGCTTGTACCCATGTTTGGTGGTTCCCAAGCTCTTGAACTGCACCCAAAAAGAATGAGGATATGCTGGACATTGAGGAGTGAGAAGGGTGGAGAAGAATCTTATTTAGTGATGAAACAGCTTTCAGGAGAGAGGGGACACGGGGTGGTCCCCCTACCCAAAGGTGGGAAAGTCCCTCATGCGGCTGGGTCTGGGGCCTTTTATGGAGTCAGAATGGGGAGTGCATGCTGATTGGTTTGTAAGTATACAAAGTTAAAGTGGAGACACCACTCAAAGGTGGGCATGACAGTGTAGGAAACAAATTAGGAAAGGGTAGGTATATGTCTAATAGGTGCAGGGTGGGAACAGTCAGAGGAAGGTGTGCCTAATAGGAAGACAAATCCGGTCTGGGGATTCAACTTGTAGTTTGGCATTGAGGCTTTAAACTGTCTTCGGCTTGGAGGTGGGGCTTCACCAGGGACCTGCGCCTCCTGCTGCTCTCAACAGTGAGCTAGGATCATGCCAGCGCACTCCAGCCTGGGTAACACACGGATACCCCATCTCAAAAACAAACAAACAAAAGACTGAAGTGGAAGCAGGTTCCTCAGGGCAGAGCCAGGTTTCAGGTACAGCAGGAGGGGAAGAGAATGGAAAAGAGGTTGAGGAAATGGTGAATTTTGCTGATGATATTCCCAAGTTCCAGAAAGTTCCAGATGGCACAGTAGAAGAGTTTTTGGAGTTAGTGAAGAGTGAGAAGTGTCTACTCTGACTGACGTAAGCACAGAATTTGAGGGCAGGATATCAGTGAGGGCCCTTGGGAGCTTGGAGAACTAAGCCTGGAAAACAACAGCAAGGTCATTGCCAAATTCATAGCACAGAAATGGACTTGTGAAGACACCACTGCTGTAGCTGGGTGCTGAGGACCTCGGGGCCTGCACCATCCCTGCCAGCCGGGGACCCTGGCCGCTGCTGCTGCTGCTGGCCTTGAAACCACTGACTGACACCCTTCTCCTCTGGCCTGTTTCCCTCACCTGCTCCCACTGTAAAGGCTGGGCTGGTGCGCCTGAGTTGCTGAGTCGAACTCACAGGCCTTCGTCCTCACTTCCAGGCAGGCTGGGGAGTGGGCACACGGCATTTCCAAATTCTATAGTCGATGCGGTTCTTCCTTGTACCAACATTCATAAGGCGGGCATGCGTTATGGGGTTTTTATTACAACCACAGAGCTTCCTCTCGGTCATATAAGCAGAAAGGGGCTTATTATAGGACATTAACAGCTCACAGAATCTCAGGGAGGACAAGAGATGCAGTTTTGGAAACTATATAGCCAAGAACAGCACAGTGACCGCAGGCCACCCTTGGTGCAATTTTAACAAAGCTACCGCTGTGCCCCAGCACGGGCACCAAGTACACTCAGGACCAGAGTGGAGAAGCTCCATCACAGCCTCCCCAGAAAAACTAGAGGCTGCTGCTTCTGCCTTTGCTGAAAGAAAGTTCCCGTGCACACAGCTGTGGCGTTGGGCTGCCCATCTCCATCTCCAAATCCCTGGCGAGTGTGTGCCCCAATTGGCAGAGCCCGTGCACCTGGCCAGCATTAAGGGCGCCTGGACAACATGTTGTTTGTGGATTCTACTGTGAGAGGGTAGAACTCAAAACAGTAGTAGCTCTCAAACAGTGAGAACTATCAAAATAGAAGGTGTTCCAAGGATGTTGTGTATCTCTGAAGCAGAACTTCATCACTGCCAGGTGGAATTTTCTCTTTTCCCTCTCTTCCTTCCTTTCTTCCTTCCTTCCTTCCTTCCTTCCTTCCTTCCTTCCTTCCTTCCTTCCTTCCTTCCTTCCTTCCTTCCTTCCTTCCTTCCTTCCTTTCTCTCTCTCTCTCTCTTTCTTTCTCTCTTTCTCTTCTCTCTTCTCTTCTTTTCTTTCGTTTTCTGAGACAGAATCTTGCTGTGTTTCCCAGGCTGGAGTGTAGTGGCATGATCTTGGCTTACTGCAACTTCTGCTTCCTGGGTTCAAGCAATTCTCCTACCTCAGCCTCCCAAGTAGCTGGGATTACAGGTGTGTGCCACCACGCCCAGATAATTTTTGTGTTTTTAGTAGAGATGGGGTTTCCCCATGTTGGCCAGGCTGGTCTCCAACTCTTGACCTCGGGTCACCCATCTGCCTCAGTCTCCCAAAGTGCTGGGATTACAGGCGTGAGCCACCATGCCCAGGTGGAATTTTCTGTATGTAAGAAAACATTAGATGTTGGGAAGCCAGAAAATGACAAATAAGAAAAATGGCAAGTAGCCACCACCACTATTCCCAATCTCATTCTTTTCACTGCCCCAGAAGCCACGAGCCACTACTATTTGAATGCATTATTCCACTAAAATGGAAGATTCTTGATGGCCCCTATATTTGTCTGATCTATTTAACAATTGTTTCCAAGTGCCTAGAACGGTGCCTGGCACATAGAAGGTGCTTGATACATATTTGTTGATGGAATTAAAGACACTCGTTCATTGACTGCATTGAAAAAGGACAAAACTTCAAGTGGTTTGTGGTTTTAGAAAACTGCCAGAGGTAGCTTTACTTTGAACTCGATTAAAGTATCTACAGTAGAGAGAAGCAGCAGTGTAAATTCTTCCCTCTCAAACCCTAGTGGTTAAACAGATTTTATAAAGTAGGGTTGGACAATCAAGGACTAGCAGGAAGTGAGGGAAGGCATAGGAATGGCAGGAAACCCAAAATAAACCTTAATGAGGTCACTGTACGTTCATTATGAATTTGGTGATTGAAATCAGGTGTAATTTATAAATTTTCACTACTACATTAGCCATCTTTTATGATTCATGCTATCACCTAAAACATATTTCATAAATATTAAAATTAGAAGACACAGGGGTTAGGATTTACATTTCAAAAAGCCACCCAGTAAGCGCTTATCTCTCTACCTTAGTAGCAGAAAACACAGGAGAAGCACGACCCATGAAAAAGGGCAAAGTGCAGTGAAACGCAATCAAGACCTTTAATCTTTGTCTAAGCAATTCATCCAGAAAGTTCTGTAACTCACAAGGCATTATAAAGCATTCCACACCAGAGCTATTTACAGGTTAACCGCTCCTGAATAAATACAAGTTCATGTGATAGCTTCATGGCTTTCTCTTAACCAGAGAGGAAAGTAAAACTCATATTTCTACGTTTTTAAATTTTTCATCTCAAAAGGGGGCTTTATGAAATCTAGTTCCGTAGGTATGTTGTTCCTCTACACTTTACTGCTTGTATAAATATACTTATGTATTCATAAGCAATACTGTGCTAGATGCAGAATTCAGATGCAGACTACAGAAATCACTGTAGCTATTTTAAACAGAAAGAGAAGAAAGGGATTTAACATGAGAGACTACAAGCCTACAAAATCTTTGAACAGAATGGAGGAGTGAGCTCCAGACTGGGCCTTTAGGAATAACTCCCAGAAAACACCACCACAGAACTAGAAGCTACTATCTCTGCCTCAATCAGCGGGCCACCACTAGAAACATGAACATATGGTTTGGCTGGGAGCCAGGGATCTGGAAGCAACTCCGTGGTCTCGGGACTGAGCCACTGAGTCAATGGGGATGCCAGTTTGTAAGATAGGGAACACACTAGGAGGAACAGGCGTGGGAAGTAGAAATGGAGCAAGAGTTCCGTTTTAGCCATGATAAATTTGAGATGCCTGTTAGACGCTCAAGAGAAGATACTGAGTAAGAAGTTGGATTGACGTTGAGTAAGATGTTGAGTAAGAAATTGGCAAGTCCGGAGCCCAGAGGAAACTCTAAGCTGGAGATTTAATATTTTTTTTCTTATTTTTTAGAAGTAGAGTCTTGCTCTGTCACCCAGGCTGGAGTGCAGTGGCACAGTCATGGCTCACTGCAGCCTCCACTTCCTGGGCTAAAGTGATCTTCCCACCTCAGCCTCCTGAATAGCAGAGACTACTGGCATTCATCACCATGCGTAGCTAGTATTTTATTTTTATTTTTTATAGAAAGGAGGTCTTGCTTTGTTGCCCAGGCTTGTCTCTAACTCCTGACCTCAAGCAATTCTCCCACCTCAGCCTCCCAAAGTGCTGGGATTACAGGTGTGTGCCACCATGCCCAATCTGGAGATTTAAGAGGTTTCATACGATATAGGTCAGGCTGCAATTTGCTTTCTATTTTTTAAATTCAATTATACCTTTGAGATCAACTAACTTCATGAGAACTAGCTTACTGTATTCCGTTCTCTGCCAATCTTTCAGCCTTCAAATCCAGAGTAATCTAGCTCCTACCACAAAGGACCCACAAAAAGTGTTCTGAAACATCCAGTGTCATCCAAATTCAAAATTGGACAGTTTTTTTTTTTTCAGTTCTTCCTGTAACATTTGGCAGTGTTGGACACTCTCTGCTTCTTTGACAAGAATCTCAGAACACACTAATAACTGCTCCAGGCAGGAGCCTAGAAGAGGTTACCAAGCTAGAGAAGGAAGCAACAGCATAGCTTGCCAAGAGCAAACAGCCCAGAGGAAACCCATGGCTCTGGTCAATCCTGTTGTTGATTGCTGGATCCAGAGACTGTTGTAGACCTCCCAGTTACAGTGAGGTATCTGAAAACCTCTCCTGAGGTTCTTGAAGCTCCCGTGGTGGAGGGTATCTTGGATAAATCCACAGAGACACATTCAAGAGTAAATTCTCCACTGTTGGAGACCTCACTCACTCTGTTTGGTCTTCACCAAAGACATGGTTTTTAATTAATGGAGCTGCACTGCAACAGCTCAAGGACTCCCAGCCAAAGTTCTAGTTTTTCTAGGAACATAAATGAGCCAATAGTGTGGAAATCGGTGATTAAAAACAAACCTCGTACATTTTTAGACAGAATTATTACAAGTAGTATGTACAAAAGGAAAATAATAGCATACATTTTAGTCCTTCTAAGCCACATTCCACAAGAGGTTGAAATCGAAGTATTCTGGCCTGGCATACCATAGCTGGAACATCATATTTTATTCTAGAAACACAATTGCCTTGGCAAAGAAGAGCGTGCTAGGAAAGTCACTGGGTATGCCTCCTCCCTGCCGCCCCAACACGGTCTTATGTTCTGAATCTAGAAGTCACTGGATACGCCGACACACACACGCATACACACATACACATGGTCTTATGTTCTGAATCTAGAAAAGCCACTGGATGTGCTGACACATAGACACACACACACACACACACACACACACACACACGAGCGCGCGCGCGCGCGGTCTGTGGCCTCTTTTCCAGGCATACCAGGTCCGGCAACTCCGCAGGGAGATGTCAGCCCGTCCAGGAAGGCCCGGGCCTGGGTTTGCCTCTTCAAGCAGTTACTGCAGGGGCGTGGGGAGGGGACATATGAGACTTTGGACTTTCCTTTGAGACAGTAGAAGGCATTACACCCGGAGGCGAGATTCTAGCCTGGGGTCCCCGCCTTTCCGGTCCCCTCTACCTCTCCCTGACTCCCTTTCCCATGCCCCTCCCCCTGCCTCTTTCTCGGCCGGACAGCGTCCAGCCTTAACCCGGGCAGGGGGCGGAGCCAGGTTAAGGGGGCTGGGGAGGAGGCGGGGCCAGGGCAGGGGCGGGGCAGAGCCGGGCCAAGTTGGGCGGGTCCTGCGCCCGGGACCCGGGTTAGCTGCGTGTCCGCGTGAGAGGCTGCAGATCCGCCGCCATGGCGCTGCGCGCGGCGGTGTTCGACCTTGACGGGGTGCTGGCTCTGCCAGCGGTCTTCGGCGTCCTCGGCCGCACGGAGGAGGCCCTGGCGCTGCCCAGGTAAGGGGGCCCAGCGCGACCGCCGCAGTGGGTCGGGGCCTCAGGAGGCAGGCCGGGCTGGGCTTGCAGCCCTGCTTTCAGATGGCTCCTGTGCCGGAGCCCTGCGATTCATGCGAATCATGAAACTGAAGACCTGGCCCTGAAGTCCCAGTGAGGATGAGGCGATCCGTTGTCTTTCTAAACGTTCATAATTAAACCTTGCTAAGGACTCCAGAATTGCTTTCTGTGAACTTTTCCAAAAGGGAGAGGAGTTACTCACGGAGCTTTCTACTGCTGCTGCGTCCTGTCTAATGGTGTGGCGCTTAAACATGCGCGCTGAGATTCAGGAAAGAAGAAAGTTCTCTCCCCCGGTGTGGGTTGCCGGTTTACTTGTTGTGTAATAGGAAACCTCAGCAACCGCCCAAAGCCACATCACTGGGAAATGGTAGATGGGGTGTGCAGAGTGAGAGTTCAGGGACTTGGGAAAATACCTGTTCTACTACATGAAAAAAACAGCCCACCAGAATCTGAAGCTGTTTATACAATATGGTTTCAACTATGGAAGAAAGGTACATGCAGAAAAATGCGTGGAAGAAGTAGGCCAAAGTACATCAAATGGGATGAGGAATAATGTAATGATTTTCTTTCTCTCTCCCTTTTTTTTTTTTTTATAGTTTCCAACTTTTAAATTAACAAACAATGTATTATTCCTACATTCAGAAAGAAGTACACTTATTTATAAAGTGAAAAAAGAAGATCAGGCATGGAAGCCATTGTTCATATCCTCCTTTTACATATGAGGAAACTGAGGCACAGAAAGAAACCAGCTTTCCAGATCTCATAGCTGTTAAAGAGCAGAGCCAGAAATCCAACCTCAGCAGTCCATGTCTGGAGCCTTTGCTTTTAATATAGTAAGGAAGATGAGATGGCAAGAAGCTTGAGGGAAAGGCCTGTAATCTCTGTGCTTTGGGAGGCTAAGGCAGGAGGATCACTTGAGGCTGAGAGTTCAAGACCAGCCTGGGCAAAATAGCAAGACCATGTCGTTCCAAAAATAAAAATAAAATTAGCTAGACATTAGTGCATGCATGTAGCCCCAGCTACTTGGGAGGCTAAGGCAGGAGGATTGCTTGAGCCCAGGAGTTTGAGGCTGTAGTTGTGTCCAGAGTTGGTTCCTACTGGTGGGTTCGTGGTCTCACTGACTTCAGGAATGGAGCCATGGACCTTTGTGGTGAGTGTTACAGCTTTTAAAGATGGCATGGATCCAAAGAGTGAGTGGTAGCAAGGTTTATTGTGAAGAGGAAAAGGACAAAGCTTCCACAGCATGGAAGGGGACCTGAGCAGGCTGCCGCTACTGGCCGGGGTGGCCAGCTTTTATTCCCTTATTCTCCCCTCCCATGTTCCATTTGTGTCCTATCAGAGTGCCCTTTTTTCAGTCCTCCCTGTGATTAGCTACGTTTAAAATCCTGCTGATTGGTGCATTTTACAGAGCACTGATTGGTGCATTTTATAATCCTCTTGTAAGACAGGAAATTTCCCCAAGTCCCCACTCCACCAAGGAAGTCCAGCTGGCCTCACCTCTCAATCCCCCCTCCTTACAGGACACGCCACCTGCTATTGGGAACTAGGTGATGACTGCTCTAGCTACTTCCTGCTGGATAGGGGCAAAGAAGGGGCCCTGCAGTTGTAGTGTCCTGCAGAGGGGAACTCTCTAGGCCAGTCAAAGGGCCAGTGGGTCGGTCCAGGGTCCTTGGTAGAAGTTGTGAGTTGAGCTCATTTGGGATTCCGTTTGTAAGACCATCTGTAGCTTGATGGCCTCCATCCTGGAAGAAACGAATTTGACAAGGAGGTTAAAAATACAGGGACTGAAGGCGAGTAATAGCAAGATGGCTGTCGGGGACCTAGAAAGGGGAGAAGCCATGTCACCCAACTCCAGAGGTTGGTATAAGAGTTTGAAAGGCCTTGTCTGATTTCAGAAGCATTTTCCTGTAAATGCCAAGGGGTGTCTTGTACTATCCCGGACTGGTTAGTGTGAAAACAACATTCTTCCCCTAAGAAGGTGCAAAGTCCTACTCTCTCAGCAGTGAGGAGGTCTAGGCCTCGGCGGTTTTAGAGAGTCACTGCTGCCAAAGAGTCTATTTGGGATTGTAGAGTAAGGATAGATTTATTTCTTGCAAACTGCCTGAGGAATCCTTTCAGAGTGTGTGGTAGTAGGATAATGAAGTCGTTAAACTGGCTGTACTGGTTCCTGTAGCAGTGGCCATTCCTAGCCCTATAAGTAGGGGTATTAGTTGTATGGCCCTGTGCTGACAGACTTGAGCTTTGAGGGGTACTGATAGGGTCTGATTTCCTGGGGCAATGTCAGTGTTGGGACTTAGGAAGACTAAGGTGCAGGTGCCTGTCCAGTTGGTGGGGAGGCAGATATAGGTTGAAGTTCCACATAAGAATGTGCCTTGGCTGGGTAGACACTGGTTGTGTATGTTGAAAAGGTGGGTGAGTTTGTTGTTTTCATTTTCCTACACTCCTAGAGTACTTGCCAAGGTAGCTCCCATGAGCGGCTGGAAAGGGGTGTTGGGAGCAAACTGAGTGACTCCCTGTGTTCTGTTTTCCCCTTGGAGAAAAAAATGTTTTGTATCTACTAGGAACCATTCAAGAGAGTAATTGAAAGAGGGTTACGAAGGCATTCACTAGTGGTGGGGGCGCTGCTGCAGGGGGTCCGGGGTGAATGGTCATGCAGGGAGTATGTTTGCCATTACAAAACCTGGACTGTTTGTTAAGCAGGGAGGAGGTCATGATTTTGGGGGGCCCTGAGAAGCAGACAAGCCATCTGAATGGAGCTGTTTGGGTGACGCGGGAGTTTATGATCAGTTGGGGCTTGAAGTTATAGGATGTAATTACACTGATGGGATAGCAGGTGCCCCAGGGGCAGGCCTGATAACAGGTTGCGTTGGATGCATAAAGGGCCTTGGAAAGTTAAGACGGTATTCATGGTTACAGGGTCTTGTGTGGGCTCTTCCTAAAGATTGTGGCCTCCTGGCACAGTGAAGGTGATATTGTCTCCCTAGCACCCTGGAAATTCCCTGATTTACCGTGGCTTTAAAAGCCGGACCATTGTCACTTTGTAAGCTTTGGGGAAGCCCAAATCTAGGAATTATTTCATGAATTAGGACTTTAACCACTTCTTGAGCCTTCTCTGTCTTTCAGGGGAAGGCTTCTATCCAATTTGTAAAGGTATCAACACAGACCAACAAGTATTGAAATCCCCTTGACTTAGGCATATGGGTGAAGTCTAACTGCCAGTCCTCGAGGGGCCTTATGATGGACCAAGGGATTATTCCTTTGGCACACCTCACAGGTTTTGACTACTTGTTGGACGGTCTGGAGGAGATTTGGCCCTATAAATAGGGATTTGACCATTTGATGAGTGTTCTCAATACCCATATGAAAAGTTTGGTGGAGGTTCCTAAGTATTTTCCACTGGCCGGCTTCGGGTATGAGTACCTTTCCCTCTTCTGTCATTAACCACCTAGACGGGAGAACACTATGCGCCTGTGAAAGTCCTCATTCTGTTTTGGTTGGGGAATAATGGGGTTTAATCTTTTGGAGAGCCTTGTTCCATACCAAGGGTCCTTCCTAGGTATTTCTAATGGAAGGTTCCACCTGGCAGCAATTTTGGCCTTAGCGTCTGCCTGTTTCCTTCTGCCTTTTCTCCTTCACCTTTTTGATGGCTTTGGCAGTGTAAGACTGCCACCTCCTTGGGTTTTTGCACTACCTGCAATAACTCCATGATTTCCTAGTGGTATTTAATGGGGGTTCCCCCAGAAGTTAGGAACTCCCTTTCTTTCCATATTGCAGCATGAGCATGTAGGATTTGATAAGTATACTTGCTATCTGTATGCACATTTATTTTTTTTCCTTTCCTAGTTCTAAGGCTCGGGTAAGTGCCACGAGTTCTGCTAACTGGGCACTGGTCCCTGGGGAAAGAGGCTTACTTTCAAGTACTGTTACATCACTAACTATGGCATAACCTGCCCTTCGTATCTCATTCTCCACAGATGGACTTCCATCAGTATATAGGTTAAGGTCAGGATTAGCTAAGGGGACTTCTAAGAGATCCTCTTGGCTGGCATAAGTTTGGGCTACAATTTGTTGGCAGTCGTGCTTGATTGGTTCCCCATCCTCTGGCAGAAAAGTAGCAGAGTTCAGGGTCACACACGTGCATATTTGAAGCATCAGTCCCTCAAGGAGTAGCGCCTGGTATCTAAGCAGTCGGTTGTCTGATAGTGATAAATTTCCTTTGGCACCTAGTATGCCATTTACATCATGAGTAGTCCAGACGGTGAGATCTTTTCTTTGTATTATTTTGATAGCTTCTGATACTAAGATGGCCACTGCCACAACTACCCATAAACAGTGAGGCCAGCCTTTTGCCACTACATCAATTTCCTTACTTATGTATGCCACTGGTTGTGGGGTTGTCCCATGAGTCTGAGTAAGGACTCCAAGAGCTATTGCCACTCTCTCTGTGATATATAAAGAAAAGTCTTGTCCTTTGGGAAGGCTTAAATCTGGAGCTTGTACTAGGGCCTGTTTTAAGGTTTTGAAGGCTGGGTCTGCCTCTGGTTCCCATTCTACTAGATGAGTACTTGCCCTCTGGGTCTTCTTGATTAAAGAGTGACCTGGCCATCTCGCTGTATCCGGGAATCCATAGTCGGCAAAAGCTGGTGATCCCAAGGAACCCCCGCAACTGTTTTAATGTCTTAGGGCAAAGACAAGGCAGTATAGGCTGTATTCGCTCTTTGCTGAGAGTGCTGGTTCCTCTGGCTAAGATTAGGCCTAGATATTTGATTTGTTGTAGGCAGAGCTGGGCCTTCAATTTAGATGCCGTGTACCCTTGATTAGCTAGAAAGTTCAAGAGATCTAGAGTAGCCTGCTGGCATGAGGCTTCCAAACTGGTAACCATAAGCAAATCATCCACATACTGAAGGACCAGAGTGCCTCAACTTGAGAAGTGGCCTAGATCTTGGGCCAGTGCCTGACCAAACAGATGAGGACTGTCCCTAAACCCTTGAGGCAAGACTGTCCATGTAAGTTGGGATGTGTGGTCTGTGGGATCTTCAAAGGCAAAGAGAAACTGGGAGTCAGATTGCAGGGGAATACAGAAGAAGGCATCTTTGAGGTCCAGAACAGTGAACCATTCTCCTTCCTCTGGTACTTGAGAGAGCAGGGTATAGGGGTTGGGTACAGCTGGATATAGAGGAATTACTGCCTCATTGATCAGTCTAAGATCTCGTACTAGTCTCCACTGAATATTTGGTTTTTGTACTCCTAGAATTGGCATGTTGCAGGGACTGCAGTGTTTTCTTACTAAGCCTTGAACTTTTAAATGTCTAAAAATACCCTGTAATCCTTTATGAGCTTCATGCCTTAAGGGATATTGCCTTTGATAAGGAAAAGTGGTGGGGTCTTTTAGCCTGATTTGGACTGGGCAGGCATTTTTTGCCCTTCCGAATTGTCCTTCCAATGCCCGGACTTCAGGGTTGATTCGCTCCTCATGTAGGGGACGACATATGGGTAACTTGTTCCCCATATTTATATAGATGATACATCTAGCTTTGGTTAATATGTCCCTCCCTAATAAGGGTGTGGGACTTTCAGGTATAACAAGAAAGGCGTGTGAAAAGAGAAAAGTCTCCCAATTACAACTGAGAAGGTGGGAGAAATACTTGGTTACAGGCTGTCCCATGATTCCTTGGATGGTAAAGGACCTTGAGGACAGCCATCCGGGGCAGGAGATTAACACTGAGAAGGCTGCACCTGTGTCCAGGAGGAAGTCAATTTCTTGGCCCTCAGTGGTTAAACTTACCCAGGGCTCAGTGAGGGTGATGACATGAGCTGGTGCTTGCCCCAGGCACCCTCAGTCCTGTTGTTGGATCGTCTGGTTGGGGGCTTCTGGCCCTGAGAACCTTTGTCCTCTGGGGCAGTGTGCCTTCCAGTGATTGCCTTGGCATAGTGGACATGGGTGAGGGAGCAGCTTGTTTCTTGTTGGACAAGGTTTTTAAAGTGTCCTTGCAAACCACACTGATAACAAGCCCTACTGGGTGATTGGCCTGCTCCATTTTCTGTCTTCCCTGAACCACCAAGGTTTGTGTGTCTGAGGGCCATGACTAAGGCTGCAGCCTTTCTCTTATCTCGCTTTTCCTTTTCGGCCTGTTCCTCTTGGTCCCTATTATAGAACACTGAGGGTGCCAGTTTAATAATGCCTCCAAATTTTGTTCAGGGCCCAAGGATAGCTTTTGGAGCTTTCTCCTGATATCTGCGGCTGATTGGCAATAAACTTATCTTTTAGGATCAATTGACCCTCGAGGGGGTCGGGTGACAGCGGAGTATATTTTCTTAAGGCCTCCCATAGCCACTCAAGGAAGGTAGGATTTGCTTCCTTTCCCTGAGTTATGGTGGACGTCATTTAATAATTCATAGGCTTTTTCCTAATTCTCCTTAGTCCTCTTAGAACACAGGTTAACAGATGTTTGCAACTCCCATCCCCATGATCTGAGTCTAGATCCCAGTGGGGATCCATACTGGGGATGGCTTGCTGACCGGTAGGGAATTTCTCCCTTTCTTCAGCTGTCATTCTATCGTTTACTTGACTAAGATACCAGGTATCTTCAAACTCTCAGGCTGCAGCTAGAGCTGCATTCTTTTCATTAAAGGGCAGGGTTTGATCTGACAATAGCATGACATCTCTCCAAATGAGGTCAGAGGTTTGCCCTAGTCCCTGTAGGACATCTGTATACCTATCAGGATCATCTGAAAACTTCCCCAGGTCTACTTTGATCTGCTTTAAATCAGAGAGGGAGAAGGGGACATGTACCCAGGTTGGGCCAAATTCCCCTCCCCCTACAGCTTGAAGAGGACATAACTGACAGCCCGGGGGATTTATGGTCCCTTGGAGATTTCTTTGCTTGTTTCCTTCTGGGTGGGGGAGATTAGAGGAGGCTCATCATTAACAGGAAGAGGAGCTGTAGGGAGGCTAGGATATGGAGGTAAGCTGAGAGTACCTCCTGTGGAATGTAAATTGCAAGTTTTGCGTAGTTGTGGATTATCCTTTAATGAAAAGAAAACCTGGACGTAAGGTATTTAACTCCATTTGCCTTCCCTCTTACAGAAAAGGTCAAGCACCAGGGTAGTATTGTAATTTATACTTCCCTCAGGTGAACAATTTTCCCTATCAGAGAGAGAATATTGGGGCCAGGCCATAGTGCAGAAAAAAAAATAAGCTGCTTCATTTTCAGAGTTTGTGGGTCAAATTAGTCCCAATGGCTTAGGATGTATTTCAAGGGTGAGCTTGTTGATGCCTGAGTGTTTCTCATCTGAAAGTAAAATACCACCTGCAGTTTTGGTCTGCTCCCCACCCCCACCCTACCCAAGAACCTGCAATGGTCTCTGAGTCCTGCTCTTCCAAATAGTTGCACTCACCGAAGCAGCAGCAGAAACACTTGTTTTCCTTCCAGACCACAAAGAGGACCGAGGAAGGTCGGATTTAGTGAAGGTCGGATTTAGTGGCCCTTACCAATGCGTTCTCGAAAACCTGCATCCTTGCCTTTCCTAGAAAGCCTGACACCCGTGTCTTTAGTCTGACAGCCACGCTACTTGCTTTTAACTGGATGACAGGTGCCCAGTGTTTAGCCCCCGAATTCTAAGGAAAAATAGGACAGAATAGCAAGCAAAAGGGATCTGATGGTACTCACTGCATGGTAATATCCTGGACGAGCCACCAAGATATGTTCGGAGTTGGTTCCTGCTGGTGGGTTCGTGATCTCGCTGACTTCAAGAATGAAGCCGCGGGCATTTGCGGTGAGTGTTACTGCTCTTAAAGATGGCACAGACCCAAAGAGTGAGCGGTAGCAAGGTTTATTGTGAAGAGCAAAAGGACAGAACTTCCACAGTGTAGAAGAGGACCCGAGCAGGTTGCCACTGCTGGCTGGGGTGGCCAGCTTTCATTCTCTTATTATCCCCTCCCATGTCCGTTTCTGTCCTATCAGAGTGCCCTTTTCTCAATCTTCCCCGCTACTTTTAGAATCCTGCTGATTGGTGCATTGTACAGAGCACTGATTGGTGCGTTTTACAGAGCGCTGATTGGTGCATTTTACAGAGTGCTGATTGGTGCATTTTACAATCCTCTTGTAAGACAGGAAAGTTCCCCCAGTCCCCAGAAGTCCAGCTGGCCTCACGTCTCACAATGAATGATTTGCGAGTTGGGCAGCCCCCAGAATCACAGCAGATTTACAGAGACTTCCATGCAGCCAGGTGGTAGAAGATTTACAGACAAAAAATGGGAATGACCTACAGAAATAGGAAGTGAGGTACGGAATAGCCGGATTAGTTACAGCTCAGCATTTGCCTTATTTCAACACAGTTTGAACACTCAGCAGTGTATGAATGGTTGAAGTACAGCCACTCGGATTGGCGAAGATTCAGCTTTTGTTACAGGTGCTACTCCTAAGTTAGGGTTTCAGTCTTGTCTACCTATTAAGCTAGGTTGGAGTTCGTCTACAAGGACTCAAATATAGAAATACAGAGTCCTTCTCAGGCCATATTTAGTTTGTCTGTTTACACAGCTCACTCTCTGCCTTTAGCTAATTACTTCTTGAAGTCATTGGCTAGGTGGGCTCTAGACTAACTGAAGCCACGTAGCCATAAAATGCCATACACTGGACACCATAACTCACACCCTATAATTCAACAGTGTGTCAAAGTCAAAATAGAGATGTAGAGATTAATCTCTAAATTTAATGTTTTATTTGGGAAGAAAGAGTTGCAATTTGGGGCACACGCAGATCGGTGGTCTTTGATATGTCCCAAGAACAAAGACAAAGTTAGAGGTTTTGTGAAAAAGGAGAAATGGTGAATTGCTCTTTGAGAAAGTTCATTGGCACTTGAAGAGTTTGGGGAGCTGCCAAGCTCTGATTGGTGAACAACAGCCATGGGCAAAATTGGTCCTAGAGTTGTAGCAAATTATCTGAGAAGCTAGAGTTAAAACTGGTTTCCAGTTACAACAAGCAGTTCCAGCAGCTGGGCTTGCAGAGAATTGTTACAGTCTCACCAGTGCATCACAATGTAGCAATCTTCTTGTTAGCTGAGGTGGTACCCTGAGTCCTTTGTCTGACAACCAAAGTTAAGGAACATGGACACCAGGGATGAGGTTGGAGCCAAAGTTTAATAAAGGAAAGAAGTTTAATAAGCAAAAGAAGAAAGCTCTCTGCCACAGAGAGGGGTCCTGGAAAAATGGGTTGCTGATTCACAGTTTGGATACAGAGGCTTTTGTAAGAAATCCATATGGGGCTGGGTATCTCATTTGCATAAGGTGTGCATTTCTGGTAGTTCCACCCCATCCTCCTAGTACAGCTGCGGGCTCTTAGCTTGAGTTACTCCATTTTGCTTTGTTGCCCTTACTGTGCATGTGTCAGGGGATGGAATTTTCCATTGCGAGGATATCTGGCCAAGTCACCTGTATAACCTTTCTTATCTGTGCGGCTGTGGGTATGTCTTAGGCAAGTTCCGTTATCTGTGCTTACAACTTTATTTCACTGGCTGTACTTTTGTTTGAAATAATTTAACGGAGGACTCACCCTAGCTGTCTGCTTGACTGGTTTCTTCCTTTCTCTTTTCTCAGAATTACATTCTTGGAACAATGTTTTGAACCTTGGATGTTTTTTCCCCTTGGCTTCTCCACTCTGTTTTAGTTGAGTATAGAATCAATTCAGATGATCAACTTCCACAAATGTGTAGCTGTTCCTGAACAGAATGAGATCCAGCTGCTTGTTCCCATGGTCCAATAACAAGATGCAGACAGACTGGGAAAGAAGGGAGTTTATTTCTGCAACCTGTTATGGGAGAAGGTTGGAGTAACTCACCAGACTCAAAGTTGCAAGTTTTTTTCTAGTGCTTATATACATTTTAAGCTCCATGCTATGTGTGGGATTGTACCTACAAGCAGGAGTGTTTCATTCAATCTCTAATCTTTAGGGTGTAGGGTCTGGAAAGCTTTCCCGAGAGTCTTGAACAGTTTCTTAATCTTAGTGGACCCTGATGGGAGGTGTATGTGTAAGAATGCTATTATTATTCAGTCAGACTTTGGGGTCTGAAAAAACCCTGGTGGGATCTTAATGGGTTTCTTTTCACAACCTACCCCTCATACTCAGGCACTAGTTTCTCCAATTCTTTGTTTAACTTATGCGTTCATCAAAATTATAGTAAAGGGTTCAAGGAAACGGACTGTTCTGGTTGCTAATGGAAACGTGGCCTGCCACCTAGCCAATCACTAAGCAATATTGTTTCTGTAAACCAGCGAGAATTCCTGTCAGATAACTTTCCATCCACCTATTCCTAGTTCCCTTTTTTTTAAAGCCTGCTTGCAACAAAGGCCAAAGAGAGCATTCCTTGTCCTTTGATTCAACAATTTCATTTTCTATGAAAGCCATTTTACTGTTCACTGCCTTCATTAAGCATCCTTAAAATTAGGAATTCATGTTTTCCAATACCAAGAATGTTCTTGTTGTATCAAGTTGCTTTTTTTTTAACGACCACCTGCCCTTGTTTTATAGATTCAGTGGTATCTTCTTGCTGTGTAGTTACATTCTTTCCCTAGTTCCTCTTTTTTTATCATCTGCCATTCTACAGGGAGAAGGAATAATTTTCCCCTTGTTTTCCCACTCACCTAGTATGTTGTAGTTATTTGTTTATACTTGGCTTCCCTTGTTCTTCTGTGAGCTTCCTATGAATAGCATCATATTTTTCCACTTTTGCATCACAGCACATAGTACAATGCCTCGCATACCTGAGATGCTCAATAGGATTGTTAAGTTGAATATTGCATTGCTTCTTAATACTGAGGAGCAGATATTGAAAGGAACCAGGAGTCTTTTGGAGGAGGTGGAAATGTTCTAAAATTGGAATGTGGTGATGCTTACACAACTGTAAATTTACTGCAAATCATTGAATCGTCATAATATATAAATTTAATGCTATGTAATTGTCTTAGTCCATTTTCTGTTGCTTACAACATGATATCTGAAACTGGGTAATTTATAAAGAAAAGGAATTTATTTCTTACAGTTATGGAGGCTGAGAATTCCAAGGTTGAGGGGTTGCATCTAGTGAGGGCATTCTTGCTGGTAGCATCTAGTGAGGGCATTCTTGCTGGTAGGGACTCTCTGCAGAGTCTCAAGGTAGCACAGGGCATCATATGGTGAGGCGGACTCAATGTGCTAGCTCAGGCCTCACTTCTACTTCTTGTGAAGCCACTAGTCCCAATCCCATGATAACCCGTTGTCCCATGGATGAATTAATCCATCCATGAAGGTGGAGCCCTCATGATCCAATCACTTCTTAAAGGCCCACCTCTCAATATTGCCACATTGGGGATTAAATTTCAACATGAGTTTCAGAGGAGACAAGTGTTCAAACCATAGCAGTAATTATACCTTGAGAAAGCTGTTTTAAAAAACCAAAAACTGTTGGCAAAGGTTTGGGCAAACCGTTGCTGACATTGAAAAGTTGAGCAAGGCCACAGATATTAGGTATACGTCTCCTTATAGTTGGTCCAGAGCTGACCATTGTTACCTGCAAGAGGGTGTCTGATAAAAGATATACTTGACTATTATCAAAAATAAAGCTCCCGGGATGGGGATATTTGTTCTGTTACTCAGGGCTGGTAATTTTAACTGGCTTGCCAATTCAACTGGAATTCATCTGGAATTGGCAAGCCAGTTAAAATTACTTTACAGACATGAGTAACAGAACAAATGCATTTGTACACATAAATACATTTGTTCTGTTACTCAGTGTATTTATTTACTGGGGCTGCTGTAACAGCAAACATAGACTGTATGGCAACAATAGAAATGTTTTCTCTCACAGCTCTGGAGGCTGGAAGTCCAAGATCAAGATGTCAGCAGGGTTGGTTCCTTCTGAGGACTCTCTCCTTGGCTTGTTAACAGTGTTCTTCTCCCTGTATCCTCACATGGTTGACCCTCTGTGTGTGTCTGTGTCCTAATCTTCTTATAAGGGCATCAGTCCTGTTGTTGGATTAGAGCCCATCTGTATGATCTTATTTAACTTAAATTACCTCTTAAAGACCCACTCTCCAAATACAGTCACATCCTGAGGTATTGGAAGTTAGAACTTCAATGTATGTATTTGGGATGGGGGCACACAACTTAACACAGTGATATGGTTTGAATTTGTGTCCCCACCCAAATCTCATGTCCAGCTGTAATCCCTAATGTTGGAGGAGGGAGTTGGTGGGAGGTGATTGGATCGTGTGGGTGGATTTCCTCCTTGCTGTTCTCGTGATGGTGAGTGAGTTTTCATGAGATCTAGTTTATAAAAGTGTGTAGCACTTCTCCCCTCTCTCTCTTCCTCCTGCTCCAACCATGTAAGACATGCCTTGCTTCCCCTTCACCTTCCACCATGATTGTGAGTTCCCTGAGACCTCCCCAGCCATGCTTCCTCTACAGCCTTCAGAACCATGAACAAATTAAATCTTTTATCTTTGTAAATTATCTGATCTGAGGTACTTCTTTATAGCAGTGTGAGAACAGACTAATACAGGAAACTTTTTAAAGGTTAGAAGGTGAGATTAAGATAAAATAGAAACTAGACAGGCAGAATCGAAACCAGAAAAAACATATTCCATTCTATTTGAAGAAGGTGAACTTATGAAAAAGTTCTTCGAGACCATGCCTGGTGCACACGAGGACAGTAATGGCCACGTGCCCACTCTCGGTTCTGACCCTTTAATGGTAAAGTAGGAAGCACCTCTGGTCGAAGCTGCTATCAGGTGGTTTCCCATGAGCAGCTTCTCCGTGGAACATATTGTGATTTACTGTATGGTCTCATGTCCTCAGCTGATTGGGTCCTTGCGGACAAAGATCCCAATTTGAACTGTGTTTGCATTTTCCGGTTCCTGGCAGTATGCCTTTCTAGTGGCTGCTTCTCAATGAATATGAACAGCGTCTGTTTCCATGTGCTGCCATGACGAAATCCACAGAACGTTCCTGATGTTCTTTGTGTTTTCCAGAGGCCTTCTGAATGATGCTTTCCATAAAGGGGGCCCGGAGGGTGCCACTACCCGGCTCATGAGAGGAGAGATCACACTTTCCCAGGTGAGGGGATATCACCACACAGAGCCCTTTGGATGGACGTTCTCTGCCTATGTGCCTATCTCTCCGAACTTAGGGCCCATCATAATAGCAAACACCCACCTTTTCTATAAAGGCAAATGTTGTATTAATAGTATTAATGGGAATATTGCAGTCACCTTAAAACATACATGCTAATATATTGTAGCAACTGGTGAATGAAAACTGTGATGAAACTATTGGGAAGAACATTATTGAATTATTGACTTTTTATTTAATCCATAAAAAAACCTCACTAATATTGTTGGAAGGTAAGAAAGAGGGAAATGCTATATATTTTCTTCTCCTTCTTTCTTCTTTTTCTGAGACAGGGTGTTACTCTATTGCCTAGGCTGGAGTGCACTGGCACAATCATGGCTCACTGCAGCCTTTACCTTCTGGGCTCAGATGATCCTCCCACCTCAGCCTCCCAAGTAGCTGGGACTACAGGCACACATCACCATGCCCAGCTGTGTTTTGTATTATTATTATTATTGCTAGAAGTGGGATTTCACCATGTTACCCAGACTGGTCTTGAACTCCTGGGCTCAAACAATCCACTCACCTTGGTGTTCCAAAATGCTAGGATTACAGGTATGAGCCACCATGCCCAGCCTATATTTTCAATGAACATACAGAATTTAGAGTGAATTTCTAGTAATTGCTATGAAAATCCTGCGTTTCATTCAGACTCCTTTAGTGGTTTCTGATAGTCTGTGTGTAACTTCTAGGAAACTGGCATGGCTAGAGGGAAGAAGCCTGGAAGACTAAATTATATCATGCTAGAGTCTATTTACACTTGACTTGTCTTTAAAAAAAAAATTCTTATCTTGGGAATGAATGTCATCTTTTAACTTTTCATGTATGTATACTATACAGACAGAAAAGTACACGTAGCGTACAGCCTGATGACTTTGCACACACTGAGTATACTGCTGTCACCAGCACCCAGCTCAAGAAACAAAACATTCTCAGTGCTGTAGGCAACACATATCCCCACTCTGGACACCATCCCTCCAAGAGTAGTACCTTTCTGACTTCTATCCCAACAGAACATTTTACCTGTTTTGGACTTTATGTAAATGGAATGGTGCAGATCAGCTCTTTTGTGTCTGGCATCTTTTGCTCAACATTGTATGAGTGAAACTCATAGTTGTTGCATGCTGCCATAGATCATTTTATTCTCATTGCTGCATGGCATTCCATCACATTCATATACCCCAATCTATCCATCCTTCTATTGATGGGGGCCTGGGTAGTTTTCAGTTTGGGACTATTACAAATAGTGCTGCTATGATGATGTATAGATATCACAATCCATTCTGCTATTAGTGAGTGTATTAGTTTGCTAATACAATTGTATTTGTGTCTTATATAGCACCTTCAGCTGCTGCCTACAGCAAACATGCCATAGACTGTGTGGCTTAAACAACAAACATGTATAGCTCACAGTTCTGGAGGCTGGGAGGTCCAAGATGAAGGCACTGGCAGGTTCAGTGTCTGGTGAGGGCTCTCTTCTTGGTTTGCAGATGGCCACCTTCTTACTGTATCCTCACATGGTAGAAAGCAGAGAAAGGGGGAAAAAAGCAAGTTCTTGGCTGTCTTCTCCCTATGTCCTCACATGGTCATCCTTCTGTGTGTGTCTCTGTCCTCATCTCCTCTTCTTATGTGGGCACCAGTCATACTGGATTAAGATTCATCGTAATGGCTTCATTTTACCTTAAATACCTCTTTAAAGGCCTGGTTTTCAAATATAGTCACATCATGAGGCTCTGGGGGTTAGGACTTCAACACAGGAGTTTTTAGAGGACACAGTTTAGCCCATAACAGTGTACATTTGGGTAGTTTCCATTTGGGGGCTTGCTATGGTCCAAGTGTTTGTGTCCCCCCCAAAATCCCTATGTTGAAATCCTAACCCCCAAGGTGATGTTATTAAGAGGTGGGGCCTTCAGCATGTAATTGGGTCATGAGGGTGGAACCCTCAGGAGTGAGATCAGTGCACTTATAAAAGAGATCCCAGAGAGCTATTGAGCCACTTCTACCATGTGAAGACAGCAAGAAGGTGCCATCTGTGAAAGAGAAGGCAGGCCCTAACCAGACACCAAATTTGCTGGAGCCTTGATCTTGGACTTCCCAGCCTTCAGAGCTGTGAGAAATAAATTTCTGCTGTTTATGAGCCACCCAGACTCTGGTCTTTTGTTATAGTGGCTGAGATGGGCTAATAGTATAGCAGCTGAGATGGCCTCTTAGGGATAGCACTGCTGTGACTGTGGGTGAATATAATACAGTCTATCCATTCTGTTGTTAGTGGGCGTTTGGGTGGTTTCTGGTTTGGGACTCCTAGGAAGAGTACAGCTATGAACATTTTTGGCCATGTCTTTTGGAGAATATATGTTGACATTTCCAGTGGGTATGTGTCCAGGAATAGAATTGCTTGGTCACAGGGAATGCATGTGTTTAGATACAGTAGATCCTGCCAGAGCTTTTCTGAATGGCTGTACAAATTGTGCCCTCACTTCACTTTGACAGTGGATACCACTCATGGAAGAAAACTGTAGGAAGTGCTCCGAGACCTCTGAAGTCTGCCTCCCCAAGAATTTCTCTGTAAATGAAATCTTTGGCAAGGCGATTTCAGCCAGAAAGATCAACCGCCCCATGCTCCAGGCAGCTCTCATGCTCAGGAAGAAAGGTAAGGATCTGATGCTGGCCATTCTCAGACCTGACCACACAGAACCCTTGGGAGCATTAGGTCAGAATCCATAGAAGTGAGTTTTAAGATCACAGATCTTCTGAGCCATGATGGAAAGCCTCTTTAAACATGGCCCCAGAGCAAGTTTTATCCAGTGGCAAAAGCAGCACTATTAGAATAGCTAGAAAAATGGCAGAATTTTACTTAATAAAGCAACTAATGCCCATGACTGCCTTGTGAGCATCATTCTCCCCTTCAATGGCACTTTAGTAATGACCCAAATGACACGATCTTTTGTTACAGTGATTAAAAAACAAGGCCTTTTTAGCAACTGTGATTTTCTCAGCCTCTGGATATCAGAGTGTCCAAGCTATGAGTTGGGTGACATGGGCTCAGATTATGTCATATAGTCTAAGACATGAGGTCAAGTTCATCCACAGGCATTGACTTGGTGTGAGCACCTGACTCTTGTCATAGGCATACTTGAAACCATTCCACCCTCTTATCAGTCGACTTACCTGATTGTGGCTGAGCCATCCTGTGTCTGCAATTCCTCCCTCCTATTGCGTGGGAAGAGTCTCACCATCAACTCTTCAGTGTCTTCTTTCTAGTATTGCCTAGTTCTCACCCTCGCTGGTTAGGCAGATAAAGCCAGAGGATAATCCTATCTCTATGTACAGTTCTCTAGTTTTGAAATAGGAACCTAGTCCCTGATTGCCAAGGCAGGTATTCTAGAATTTAGTCAAGCAGAGTTTTCAGTAGCATGGACTAGAAAAAACGCTGGACCTTCGCCGTGTGGCTCTGGGCGGCTCCTAACTTGCCTGAGCTTGTTTGCTGATCTGTGAATCTGGGAGGGGAAGATTGGCCCTGTCCACCCCTGAGGTGGTAGAGATCAAACGAGCTGATGAATGTAAGAGTGCTGCTCCACTGTTGTCAAGGAGGAAGGAAGGTAGTATCTCCATCTGGGCTTCTGAAGGCCTTGAATGAACGCAGCTCACGCTTGTGTCTGTGTCAGAGGTGTTCATGGGTCAAGATGATTATTTTCCAATTTGTTGGTTGAAAGCTGGGCATAAGAGATTGATAAAAGTGAGCACAACCTGCTTGGCCTATCATTGGGGTCCCCTGGGGGCATCTGGAGCATCTCAGGGCAGAGGTCTATAGCTGGTCCATCTACTGGTGGCTTTTTGCTCAGGATTCACAACTGCCATCCTCACCAACACCTGGCTGGATGACCGTGCTGAGAGAGATGGCCTGGCCCAGCTGATGTGTGAGCTGAAGACACACTTTGACTTCCTGATAGAGTCGTGTCAGGTGGGACTGGTCAAACCTGAACCTCAGATCTACAAGTTTCTACTGGACACCCTGAAGGCCAGCCCCAGTGAGGTACGGAGACACTTCCTTACGTTGGAGAAGGATGTTCAGAGATATTGCAACCAGAGAAAAACTGAGGAGTGAGGAGGTGGGATACATCTGGGGCCTGGCAGGACAGCTCTGAGTCCACTTCTCCCAGACCATGGCTTCTCCTGAAAGACTGTTACCCATTCTTTGATCTAGAAAGTTCTCCCAGAGGTGGGCATTTGGCTCCATTGTATAGCTCTTACAGAACTTTGGTCAAAATAGGCATCAGTAAAAGCTGTTTTAGCCCAGGTGCCTCTGTTTACTAATAAAGAAATGGAGATCCTAGGAGACTTGCAAGGCCACAAGACTAGTAGTCAGGTTCATCCCCACAAAGGGTGAGTGGATTTGGGCTCCGGTATAGCCACGGTCTGCCACCAGACACCCTGTGCCCTGAGCCTGTCTCCGGAGATCACCTATCCTAAAGCTCTCTTCTCTTTGTGTGTCCCTACTTTAATCTGCAAAAGGTGATTGGATGGAGATTACATTCTTTTCCCTCACATTTCCAATCCCCCACCTCCCCACAAGCTGATGAGAGCAAACCTTGGAGTCCTCGCCATGCTCCATCCTGGGACCTCTCCTTTCTCCTCCTGGACTTTGCTTCTGCTCTTCTCAGTGCCTGCAGTCAGCCTCAGAGCAGGGCTCTGAATCTATGCCTGCACAGGAATATATCAGTCTTCCTATCGATGGCTTCCAGGTTGGATGAGCTGCTTAGAATTCTAGACTTCCCTTGTCCAAGATGGTAAATGCATGCACCCATGCTTTCTATGACTTCCAGGATTTTTCTTTTTATTTATTGTTTAACTAATTAATTTATTTTTTCTTAAAGACAGAGTCTCACTCTGTCACCTAGGCTGGAGTGCAGTGGTGCGATCATAGCTCACTGTAGCCGCAAACTCCTGAGCTCAAGTGATCCTCCTGCCTCAGCCTCCCAAGTGGCTGTGACCACAGGTTCATGCCACCATACATGGCTAATTTTTTACTTTTTGTTGTAACGAGGGGTCTCACTATATTGTCTATGCTAGTCTTGAACTCCTGGTTTCAACCAATCCTTCCAGTGTCCCAAAGTGCTGGGATTACAGGTGTGAGCCACCAAACCTAGCACTTTCTTACTACATATAAATTTTTGATTCATTAAAAATCTATCTGGGGGTAAGATGTAAAGTAAGGATCCATTTTATTCCCCCGAACAGTTAACCAGTGATACCAAGGCCATTAAACAATCTTCCTTACCAATTGGACATGACACTTTTCTTAGAAACTAAATTCTTATTTGTATTTGCATCTATTTCATAGATATGTCTGTTTCTTTTCTAGTGCCAAATTTATACCTTTTGTAACTTCATCAATTGTTTGACTCTAAGCCCTCACTACAGTTCTTTTCCAGACACGTTTTTTGGTCTACTGATGCCTGTTCATTTTCCCAGATGAATTTTAATGTCACCTTGATAAGTGTGTATCCTCTCCTAATCCTCTTGCAATTTCAGAAGTGGCTGAAGCCAGTAGGTCTGTGTGGGGTTGTATGTACCTGTATTTTCAGCGTATGTGATATCATTAAATGCTTTCCATTTTCGCAGTGGATGGTTACAAAAGAAAAAGAGTTTTTAATCTCATCACAAAATAGCCGCTATTTGCATTCTGGTGAGTTTCTTTCTGGGATTCTTCCATGCTGTTTTGGGCTTAGGTCGTCTTCTTGGATGACGTGGGGGCTAATCTGAAGCCAGCCCGTGACTTGGGAATGGTCACCATCCTGGTCCAGGACACTGACACAGCCCTGAGGGAACTGGAAAAAGTGACCGGAATCCAGGTAATTTGACTTCTGAGCAAGCCAAGCTTCCTGCAATCGTCTGTGGTTTCTGGACTCAGGAGAAAACCATGAGCAGAGAAACTGCTGTCCATGGAGTCCATGTATGACTCTTGGGTGCCACTGGTTGGAAGTCCGTCACTCGCCGTGCAGTCAGCATGATGTCCCTAAGGAGCATCTTGTCTCTTTCTCTGCAGTCAGTGAACAGGGAGACAAGAATTTATATTAGTGTTAGTGCCAGGGCCAGATAACTGGCAGCAAGAGTAGGATGTTCAAGGCCATCCTGACTTCACTTTTGAGAGTAAGTGTGGAGAATGTTTACCCTAAGCTTCAGGGCCCCTACCTGGCATGCCCAAGCGTGCTGCTGGCACTCAGGTGCAGCCCTTTAGTTCCACCCAGCTCAGAAGGAAGCCTCTTAAGAAAAGCCTGTCCCTCCCTGAGGTGGATGGGACAGCCGTCATGATGTCCCTGGGGTTGCCTGGGGATTAGCCCGCTCCTCCAGGTCTGAGGCACCTTTCTTTGTTTGGGTTGACCTAAAATTGCTGATTTCACCTAGTCCACAGCCTCCTGCAGAAGTACAGCACCCTCGTCCTGTGAGCACAGGGAGGAAGAGGCAGGAGAGAGCTGGCACTCAGCTGAGGCTGCCACACATCCAAAGGATGCACAGCCATTGCCTCAAAGGGAACTGAGTTAGTTTGCTCGGGCTGCCATAACAAAGTACTACAGACTGTGTGGCTTCAACAATAGACACGTATTTGCTCACTGTTCTGGAGGCTGGAAGTCCAAGATCAAGGTGCCAGCAGGGTTGGTTTCTCCTGAGGCCTCTCTCCTTGGTTTGCAAATGGCCGCGTTCTCCCTGTGTCCTCACTTGGTTTTTCTCTGTGTCTTTCTGCTTCCTAACTTCCTCTTTTTATGAGGATACCAGTCAGATTGCACTAGGGCCCACCCTAATGACCTCCTTTAACCTTAGTTCTGTAAAGGCCTCATCTCCAAATATAGTTGCGTTCTAAAGTATTTGGGGCTAAGGCTAGGCGCAGTGGCTCACTCTTGTAATCACAGCACTTTGGGAGGCTGAGGTGGGCAGATCAGTTGATGTCTGGAGTTTGACACCAACCTGGTAACATGGCTACACCCCGTCTCTACTAAAAATATAAAAATTTAGCCAAGCATAGTGGTGGGCACCTGTAATCCCAGCTACTCTGGAGTCTGAGGCACGAGAACAGCTTGAACCCAGGAGGTGGAGATTGCAATGATTCAAGATTGTGCCACTGCACTCCAACCTGGATAACAAGAGTGAGACTCTGTCTCCAAAAACAAACAAACAAACAAAAAAGTATTGGGCACTAAGACTTTAACATGTGAATTTTGAGAGTGATACAGTTCAGCCCATGACAAGATTGATTTTTTTGGTCTTTAATGAGTAAATTAAAATGTACACCCAATGACTCCATTACCTTAAAGCATCTTGCCCAAGCTTTGTTCATTTGTCCTTCTACAGACCTGCAAGTCCCAGGCAGTAGAGAAGAAAGCGCATCAGACTTGGGGTCAGGGAACCCATGTGCCTGTGTCACTTGCCAGGTCTGTCCCCTCAGCATACCTGAGCCACAGATACCTGTCTTGTGAAACTGGGAAAGTAAACCATGTCTCACTTCTCTTTGTCTCAGGGTAGGAGGAAGAGGAAGATAGAAGGAAAAATGAACATCATCCCCCTTCTATTTTTTTCATTGTGGAAAAATACGTATAATATAAAATTTACCACCTTTGTGTGTGTGTGTGTGTGTGTGTGTGTGTGTGTGTGTGTGTGGACAGTTCAGTGATGTTAAGAACACGTACATTGTTGTGCAGTCATCACCACCATTCACCTCCAGAACTTTTTCATCTTCCCCACATGAAACTCTGCACCATCAAACACCAACTCTCCATTCCCCCTGCCCTGGCCCCTGGCACCCATCATCCTGCTTTTTTTCTCTGTGAATTGGATTCCTGTAGGGACCTAATGTAAGTAGAATCACAATATTTGTCTTTTTGTAACTGGCTTACTTCATTTAGCATAATGTCTCCAAGGTTCACCCATGTTGTGGCATGGGTCTGAATTTCCTTCCTTTTTAGGATAGAATACTAACTACTCCACTCTATGGATAGACCACATTGGGTTTATCCACTCAGCTTTTCAAGGACGCCTGACTTGCTTTTGCCTCCTGGCTATTGAGAATAGTGCTGCTATGAACGTGGGTGTGCATGTATCTCTTTGAGGCCCTGTTTACAGTGCTTCTGGGTGTATACCTAGGATTGGAATTGCTGGACATATGGAAATTCTATTTTTCTCTTATTTATTATTATTATTTATTTTTTCAGATGGAGTCTTGCTCTGTTGGCCAGGCTGGAGTGCAGTGGCACAATATTGGCTCACTGCAACCTCTGCCTCTCGGGGTCAAGCAATTTCTGGCTAATTTTTGTATGTTTAATAGACACAGGGTTTCCCCATGTTGGTCAGGCTGGTCTTGAACTCCTGACCTCACATGATCCACCTGCCTTGGCCTCCCAATGCATGAGGATTACAGGCGTGAGCCACTGTGCCTGACCAAAATTCTATTTTTGAATTTTTGAGGAAATGCTGTGCTGTTTTTCATAGCAGCTATACCCTTTTATATCCCCACAGAAAAATCACCCCTTTTTAAACAGGGGAGCCCATGTCTCTCTCTCAGAGGAAGGCAGTGGGCATCAGTCGTGAACAGGCTTTGTAAATTGCACAAACATACAAGAGGATCATTAAAGCAGGAACCCCCCCACTTTTCCCACCCCCAAAAGCAGAGGCATCCCCTGGTGTGTGATCTAGGAAACTGAGGACACTTGGCAGGAGGGGCCCTAAGGGGCACCGGCCCTGCTCACGGGCCTTGGCTCCCCCTGACTATGGACTCATGACCATCAGGGGACACCAGGATGCCCTCCCGCATCACGCTGAGTACCTCCCTGCCCCCAGGTCTTCTCCAGATGCCACAGAGGTAGGGAGACTCATCTCCTGTGTCCCCCTCTGCAGACGCCCAGGCAGAGTCTCCTATGGTTATAAAGAAGGTGGATTTCTTAGCTTATGTCCCCGTTTTAGAGGTAACAAAACTGAGTCACTGAGGAGAATGAATTTTTTCTTGGGTTACATCTTTAGGACTAAAAGTGACCATTCCAGCAATAGGATTCACAGCGTGTCCAGCAGCAGAGTTCACGCATGAGGTGATATTCATACACATGTGCTGATATTCACACACATGTGCTCAGTAGCAGGCTCCTTGTTATTTCTGCCTCAGGGAAACTGGTTCCAGTAAGGTACAATAGCCACCATAAGGACTGCTTGTTCAGGAATTTCCTATTTACTGAGACGGGTTAGTCTAAGCCCTCAAGGACTCCTGAGAATAGGCCTGGGACCTGCTGGTGGAAGGCTATTAGGGGCTAGACTGTGTCCCGCAAAATTAATACAGTGAAGTCCTAACCGCTAATACCTCAGGATGTGACTGGGTCTGAAAAAAGGGCATTCAAGGAGGTAATGAAGTTAAAATGAGGTCACAAGGCTGAGCTCTAATCTCATCTGACTGGTCTCTTTAGAAAAAGCAGAGATTAAGGACAGGAGCTGTGGCTCACTCCTGCATTCCCAGCATTTGAGGCCAAGAGTTTGAGGTCAGCCTGGGCAACATAGTAAGATCCTGTCTTAAAAAAAAAAAAAAAATAGCTGACCATAGTGGTGCACACCTATAGTTCCAGATACTTAGGAGGCTGAGGTGGGAGGATCCCTTGAGCCAAGGAGGTCAGGGCTGCAGTGAGCTGTGATCACATCAGTGCATGCCAGCCTGGATGACAGAGAAGAGACCCCCAAAAAAGGGAGAAGAGGCAGAGATTAGGACACACACAGAGAGGTGCCAGGAGCATGAGGACACAAGGGAAAGTCCACGTGAAGACACAAGGAGAAGACGGCCGTCTGCCAGCCAAGGAGAGAGGCCTCAGGAGAAACCAGCCCCGCCAGCACCTTGATCTTGGACTTCCAGCCTCCAGAACTGTGAGGAAATAAATATCTGTTCTTGAAACCACATACACTGGTATTTAGTCATGGCAGCCGGAGCAAACTAATACAAAGGCCCAGAAAGTTTGATTTTGGCCAACTTGAAGGAGAGACCTTTCGACAGAGGGGAGTGGTAATGGAGTGACTGTTCTGTGAGCTTTGCATGGTGTCCCATATGAGCCTGGGCGACCATCTGAGGAGCTGCCACAGAAGCGAATAATGTTAATTAAAGTCCAAACTCTCTGGCTTAGAGCAAGTGATTTTTGCTTCTTGCTTATGTGAAGTTCAGTGGGCAGTGGCCAGGGACTTTGCCTCACACAGTCATTTGGGGATCAGGGTAATGGAGGATGCACTGTCTTCTACATGTGGTTTTCGAGGTCACACTGGACACCCGGCCGGAAGATGGGGAGTTAGGGATGTAGAGAATTGTGTGGGGGTTTTAATGTGCCAGGCTGCACTCTTCCATCTGCATCCATTGGCCAGAACTCAGTCTTGGGGCTCCACTTAACCTGAAGGCAGGAGGGATAATGGAGTCTGGCTGTGCTGGCAGGAGAGGGAGATGGGCTGGTCAGTCGCCAGCAGGGCTCAGGATGGAATGGCAAAGGTGATCTCTGAGGCCTCCCCTGACCAGAGGCTGCGGCAGTCTCTCTCACTGTACCTTTCCTGCTTACAGCTTCTCAATACCCCGGCCCCTCTGCCGACCTGTTGCAATCCAAGTGACATGAGCCATGGGTACGTGACAATAAAGGTGAGTCAATTTTGTCTTTCAGTCAGCTGAGTGCTGTCCCACCAGGTCATCTAAAACAACCAGCAGACACACCCAGGAGACTGAGCTGGGAAGATCACCTGAACCTAAGCCTGGGAGGTGGAGGTTGCAGTGAGCTATGATCACACCACTGTGTTCCAGCCTGGGTGACGGAGTGAGACCCTGTCTCAAGAAAAAAAAAAAAGTGACCAGCAAGTGACATTTGTTAAATATCGAGGGTGATTGAACATCCGCTATTTATAAGGAAATGATATTTCCTGCAAATCTCATTCCTCAGATATCAATGAAAGACAGAGCCTGCCTCAGATTCTGTAAAGCAGTGTGACTGATGTGGCCAAACCCCCGCAGAACAGCAGCTAGGGGGCTTGGGCAGCCTGGGGGGCTAAAGCACACACACAGCTGGCCTGTGTTGGGGGAGAACATGTTTTCATTCAACAGGCATTTATCAAGCACTTCCTCTGTGTCAGGCACAGGCCAAATACAAGGGGTGCAGTGATGATCAAGACAGACCTGTCTTCAAGGAGCCCATATTGAGGGCAAAGAGAGGGAAAGGGTCATTAAAATGTTCTTTTTGTTTTAAAGGGTTATCATAAGGCCAAGGCCACACATAGAGGGCCCTGGCTTATGACCTGGCTGGGAGATCTAACTTGGCTTTCTGACACAGAGCAGGGGTTTAGTATATCCTCATGGATTCACTTTGGGATTTTTCCTCATTTGTCATTGGACTCATTTAAATACGAAAGGACCTAAATCTGTGGGTCCAACTCATCAGCAAAAAAGGCCAGACAGCTACTGTGCAGCCAGGTCAACCCAGCTGGAATCTAGGTTTTGCCATTTAACTGAGATTGCAGCCTTGGACACACATCTTATCCTTGTGAGCATCAGTATCCACATCTTTATAAGGAAATGGCAATGATGTCTCTCCATGCTGTTTCTGTGAAAATTAAATGAAATGTTATATGCAGACCACAGGGCATAGTATCCAACAGCCATGTGCTCTATAAACTGCAGCTGACAAACAGGAGAGCTGGAGGCTATGGCTGTGCTGGCCTTGGAGACCTTGGGGACCTTTGCTGTCCTGGAGGAGAACCTCAGAGAGAAATTCTGAGATGAATGGAGGATCTTCTGTGGCCCCAGGGATTTTACATTCACAGCCTGGGTGGTTTGGTTACAGCGAGAATGAGGTGTCTGCTCAGAATGGGATCTGTGCTCAGAATGAGTTCTGCGAGGGTGGAGGCAGCCACCATAAACGTAAAGTGGGCATCCAAGCACGAGTGGGTTTGCATAGTAAGAAAAGGCTTTTCTGGGACTTAAAGCTACTGCTCAGCATCACTGACGTCCCTTCTATAATTCTGGGTTCTCCTGAAGGGGTGAATGTTTAATCAGGGCCTTCAGATCTCATCTCTCTGGTGCTAAAAAGGAGTGAGGGGCTTTTCGCCCAGAGTTGGGGGCTGGGTTGTAACCGTGGACAGGGTTAGTCTTGTAATTCCCTTAGGGTTTGCATATCCAGCCAGTTTCAAGAGATTCTTTATTTGACTTTGAAGGAGTGTGATCAGAATCGCTTTACCCCGCCTTATCTTTCCCCCACCCCATATTTAAGAGCAGGCAGTGAATTTCTGGGGAGTCCCAGCTGCGCGAGGCTCTGAGGGGGCTGGTGCATTGATAGCCACTGAATCCTAAACTGGGTTGATAATAGATCTTTTTGTATTCTGGCTTTATGGACATTTTTCTTAACACAGAAAAGAAATGAGATGAGAAAGGACGTGTTTGCTGGGCTTCTCAGCTGAGTCAATATGAAGCTGTGAGCCTCAGTGTCCACAGCTTCCTATTGAGATGATAAAGCTCAAGAGTGAGCTGTTTAGTTGGGATCTGTGCTAGAACACAGGCGAACTAGGATCATTTGATCCTAGAATGTGAAACATTTCTCAGTGTAAGGTAGATCAAATTTAAAGTCAACTTTTGCCAAGCGCTGAAGGAAAGACTATGGAACAAATTCTGATAAACACTCTAGTTTGTGAGAGGGACTGCCAGATGCCCACCTAATGTCTTCTTGAGCAAAATAGCTTGTTGGGAATTACGAATGAAACTTCGTGTGGGGCCACGTGTGGTGGCTCATACCTGTAATCCCAGCATTTTGGAAGCCCAGGGCAGGAGGATCACTTAATGCCAGGAGTTTGAGACCAGCCTGGGCAACATAGTGAGACTCCCATCTCTACAAAAAATGTAAAAATTAGCTGGGGTGGTGGTGCGCATCTGTGGTCTCAGCTACTTGGGAGACTGAGGTAGGAGGATCGCTAGAGCCCAGGAGTTTGAGGCTGCAGTGAGCTGTGATCATGCCCCTGCCCTCCAGCCTGGGCAACAAAGTGAGACCATAAAAGAAACTTCCATTGTGGGGCACAGCTTGGCATCATCTGAGATACAGCCAAGTGGAATTGTTCCCCGTGAATTTCTACAATGTGGCTCTGATTGTTCTCCTGCATTTCCTTTAGGATAGTGGAGATATGTAATTGGGGTAAGAACAGGGCACTTTGATTATTTGGTTCATTTGGCTGGACTCCACCATAATAGTCAGGGCTGGTTAGTGGCTGTTACAAACACCCTGTCCCTTTTAGTGGCTTCACACCAAGTGTGTTTCTCGCCTACAGCACAGTGCAGTGCGGTGGGCTCTGTCCACGCAGCCATTCAAACAACCAGGCTCCTTCTCTCTGCTGCCTCCACCTTCCTCAAGGCCCATGTCATTCAGGCAGAGATAGGCGAAGGGAGAGAGGCCACGCACGGGAGGTTCCTGTGAGCCCTGGATGCAGCACCTTCTGGATCAAACCTCCTGGATGCAGGGTGTTTGTTACAGCCACTAACCAGCCTTGACTATTATGGTGGGATCCAGTCAAATGAACCAAATAATCAAAGTGCCCTGTTCTTACCCCAATTACATATCTCCACTATCCTAAAGGAAATGCAGGAGAACAATCAGAGTCACATTTCCTCTGGGAGACACTGGCCGGAGCTCAGTTGTACTGTAGGAGGGGGAGGTGCTCTGTAAGATGCTACCATGTACCTGGAAGAAGATGGGAACACAGACGTTGTCAAGCCCTCACAGTCTCTGCCACACCCATAGCCCCCAAAAAGACTGTGGGTGTGGCAAAGCTTGAACAGATTTCCTATTTAAGAAGTAAACAGCTCTTAATGAAACACTCATGGTATTGAGATAGCCAGGTGGGAGGGGGTCCCCAGAGAAACTCCAAACAGCCTGTGCACTGGGGTGGAACCTCAGGAAGTTCTTGCCCTTTGCAGCAGGGAGGAGCCTGGCCCCTCCTCTTCCTGTGTGGAAACTGGGATGCCAGCAGTGAGGTGGAAAGTGCTCTGGCAGGAACTCTGGCTTTGCAGAGTCCCTGTTCCCCCTTTTTCACCTTTTCACCCAATAAAACCCTGCTGTTTACTCACGCTTCAAATTGTCTGCAAGCCTATATTTTCATGACCGTGGGACAAGGACCCCGTCTTTAGCTGAACTAAGGAAAAATCTTGCAACGGTATTCTGCACATGACCACGAATATTATGCTCTGCACAATATCAGCCCCCTGTGTAATATACTAAAAACGCATCACAACAGCACCAGAAATTCTGAGAGTATGGGGGCCTTGTAGAGAGGAAAGAGAAGTGTGTTGTTTTGTTTTCCAGCATCATAATCTTTGCAGAGTTCTTAGGTTATGGTGAGAGCCACCTGTTTTTATTGAGTAGGTTGACCAGGGCCTCTTCTCAGCCATTTTCATCTAACACCGGGGTCTTTCACTGAGAAATCTGGGTCATGCGCGATCCAGCAATGGACTGAAATGGCCCTGGCATTCTGTAGATGCTGTGGGGCCTGGGTCCACTGGGCCTGGTGCTTGGTCGCTGCCTGCTCCTCTTTCCCTTCCACAGCCCGGGGTCCGTCTGCATTTTGTGGAGCTGGGCTCCGGCCCTGCTGTGTGCCTCTGCCATGGATTTCCCGAGAGCTGGTATTCTTGGAGGTACCAGGTGAGGAAAGCTGGGGAAGGTGTAGCCGGTCAGGGTGAGGTGGAGGGAGTCTAGATGGTGTGGCCTGATGTGGACTGTCATGAGGAAGCTGAAACCTTACAGTGGAGCGTTGTCTCCAAAGTGTGACCAGGTTGGGGCAGGAGGGTGACTCCAGACCTCAGGGCTGTGCTAGGCCACGAGGCACCTTTGCAGATTAGGAAAGGGCAGACTTCTTTAAGACACTCCATGCCCCCTGCTGGCAACTCTCTGTAATGAGTATAAAAAGCTGCAAGAGCTTTGCCAGGGAAGATGCTCTCTTAGATGTGGCATTTCTCCCGTGCACAAGCCCCGCCACCACCCACAGCAGCCCTGTATAAATGGGCTCATTGCAGCCCCATGGCAAAGATACTAGGTAGTGCCTTGTGGCTCTTCCGTTTGAGCCATTTACAGGAAGAAGGGGATGGAGGGAAGCAAAGAGGGAGTATCCGCCTAGGACTGATGGGACCGTGCTGGAGTGTGCCTGTTTGTTTTCTAGATCCCTGCTCTGGCCCAGGCAGGTTACCGGGTCATAGCTATGGACATGAAAGGCTATGGAGAGTCGTCTGCTCCTCCTGGTGGGTGCGCTGTCTTGCAGCTGTCTCGTGCTGGTCTTGCCTTCTACCTGCCTGAGCGCTCCACACCTCAGTGCTTTCCCTGGTCCCAGATCAGAGTAACCTTCCCCTTAAGAGAGTCTGACTTCACCTCTTTCCTCTCCTACAGTGCCCTGTGTCTCTGCACTTTGGGCCTCAGATGCCCCTGCCCCCACACTCCGAATGAATACAGCAGCCCCAAAGGCCCATGCTCCAAGGGATCTCCCACTGATCACGGGGGATGGCGGACATAGAATGTACCATCCATCTCCAGAATGTACCATCCATCTCCAGAACATTCTTCATCTTGCAAAACTGAAAGGCTGTATTCAGTCCTCACTTCTTCCTCTTCCCAGCCCCTGGCAACCCCCTTTCTACTTTTTGTCTCTATGAATCTAACTCCTCTAAAGACCTCATATAAGTGGAATCATACAGCATTTGTGCTTTTGTGCCTGGCTTCTTTCACTTAGCATAATGTCCTGAAGCTTCCTCCATGTTACAGATGGCACCACAATTTCCTTTCTTTTTTTTTTTTGAGACAGAGTCTCACTCTGTCACCCAGGCTGGAGTGCAGTGGCGTGATTTTGGCTCACTGCAACCTCTACCTCCCAGGTTCAAGTGATTCTCCTGCCTCAGCCTCCCAAGTAGCTGGGACAACACATGTGTGCCACCACACCGGCTAATTTTTGGGTTTTTAGTAGAGACCTACTTTGCTGGGTACATTTATCTTTCAGTTCTTGTAACTTTTCATGAATTATTTATTTGACATTTTTTTCTCTTGGATTTTCTCTATTTTTGTTCGTTTTCTTTTTGCTTTCTGGAATTGCTATTGTTAAAATACTGTTATTGTTAAAATTGCTATTATTTTTAAAAATCATACTACCCATTGATTTGGGTACTCATATGACCCAAAGCAATCTACAGATGCAATGCAATCCCTGTCAAAATCTCAATGGCATTTTTTACAAAGATAGAGACAGCAATTCCACAGTTCTTATGGACCCACCAAAGACCGCAGATAGACAAAGTGACCTTTAGAAAGAATAAAAAAGCTGGAGGTGTTTGAAGCACACTTCCTGATTTCAAACTATATTACAAGTCTATAGTATGAATACAAACAGTGCGATACAAACATAAAGACAGACGTAGTTCAGTGGAACAGAATAGAAAGCCCAGCAGTCGATCCACATATATGTGGTCAACTGATCTTTGATAAGGGTACCAAGAATACACAGTGGAGAAAGGACACTCTCTTCAAACAAATGGTGGTGGGGAAACATGAAAAAGAATGAAATTGGACCTTTATCTTACACCACACACAAAAATCAACTCAAAATGGATGAAAGGCTTAGATGTATGACCTGAAACTGTACAGCTTCTAGAAGAAAACACAGGGGGAAAGCTTGACATTGGTCTTGGCGGTGATTTCACGGAGGGATATGACATCAAAAGCGCAGGCAACAAAAGCAAAAATAAACACTTGGGTCTACCTCAGTCTAAGGCTTTAATAAGTTTTTGTGGGTTTGCTGTTGTTGTTTGGTGTTTGGTTTTCTTTGCAAAACGGCCCTTTTGATGTGTTGATATATTTTAAGTAACATGAATTAAATATGTTTCTTTTATTTTTAATTGCAGAAATAGAAGAATATTGCATGGAAGTGTTATGTAAGGTAAGAAGGATCTTGGGTAACATCTTCCCCATCCTGCTTTTTTTGTTGCTATAAACCCAAAGCTGGGGTATCCATTCAAATTTTAGGGAAGCATCATTTCACAGCCACTGGGTGTAAATTCCTACTGAAAGTAGAACAGTATTTCCGAATGACAGCCAACATGTGTGCAGCATTGACTGTGTGCCAGGTCTTCCTTCAAGCAATTGACAGAAGAGAAAACTGAGTCAGGGGAAGTTAAAGGTAGTTGCCTGAGGTCAACAGCCAGTAGAGCCATTCTGGAAGCCTGCAGTACTGCATTCGATTGCCTCACCATCTAGAGCATTGAATAAAGTCACTTTGTTCTGGTAAAGACGTTGTTGGCCAGACCTAGGCCAGACCTCTGCAGACTGGTGACCAGCATGGACTGCCTGCTCTAAGACGGGTGTAAGCACCATCCTGTAGAGGGGCCCCTCACTTCAGTACTGGCAGGGGAGGCCAAGGCCAAGGTGAGGAGAGACTGGGTCCCAAACCTCCATGCAGCTCAGGAGCAAAAGCAAAGGCTGGGGGAGCCCAGGGGAGGAAACAGTCCTCAGATTAGCTGGGGAACTAGTAATGCTGCTGGTGACACAGAGATTACAAAAGCCTCCATCTCTGAGTCACAGCCCTGGGCGGGGGGCTCCTCTCCCTCAAGTGTGCCCCCCAGCTTCCTGTGCTGGCTTTGGCATCTCAGAAGCAATCATGGGTAAAAGTTCCGTTTCCAGGCAGGGCGGCTCCTCCTTCCTCAGTTTCCCAGTCTTTGCCTCTTGCACTCTGCTGCTCCTGATCCCGAGTGTCTCCCCCAAAGTCCTACCAAGGTCTCACCAGTGACCCCAGGAGCCCCTATCCTGCTGTTGTCCTCTAACCTGGACCTTGCTTATTTCCATCAAAATCCATTCTTGAGACAGGCACATTGGGTCACTTAGGAGAACTGGTCTCTTGAAGAAAGTCCTTTTACCAAAAACAAACAAGGTGGTGCTCCCATCCTCCTGTTCCAACTTTGAAAATCATGAGTACATCCACAGCTAGGTATTTACCCAAGAAAATCGATGACATATGTCCACAAAAAAAACCCAGATACAAATGTTCACAGCAGCATTATTCCTAACAGCCAGAAATGGAGACAACCCACATGTCCATCAGCTGATGAATAGATAAATAAAATGTGGCCCATCCCTACAGTGGGACACTGTTTGGCTGTACAGAGGAATGACGTGCTGGTGCGAGCTTCAGCAGGAATGAACCCTCAAAAGATGATGCTCAGCAAAAGAAGCCAGTTTCTGTGTCAGGACAGTGGGTGGTGGGGACAGGAATGTGTTGTCCCTGGGATGGAACAAGCCTCTCACTGCTCCCCTGCAGTAGCACGGGGGCAAGCTCTACAGGGCAGCTGTCTTCCATCCCCCTCCAGGGAAGAGCCCAGGCTTGCTGTCTTACAATGGTGATGGGATAGTTAGGGATATGTATTGGTGTACACTGAATAATTACTGTGCGTGTTTGGAGTCAGCTTGGTTCCTGAGATGATGCTAGGAAGGAAGGGAAGGGTGATGTCATGAAGGCTGCTGAATGATGGATGGCTGCACTGCTCAGCCTGGCTGCTGTAACAAAGTGTCACAGACCAGGCAGCTTCAACAATAGATGTTTGTTTTCTCACAGTTTTGGAGGCTGGAAGTCCAAAATCAAGGTGTCAGCAGGGTTGGTTCTCCTGAGGCCTCTCCTGGGGTTGTACATACTGCCTTCTTCCTGTGTCCTCATATGCTCGTCCCTTTGTGGGTGTCTGTGTCCTAATCTCCTCCTCTTCTCTTTTCATTTCTTTCTTTCTTTTTTTTTTTAATATGAGACAGGGTCTCCCTATATTTCCCAGGCTGGTCTCCAACTTCTGGGCTCAAGGGATCCTCCTGCCTCGGCCTCCCAAAGTGCTAGGATTAGAGGTGTGAGCCACTGCACCCAGCCTAATCTCTTCCTCTTCTTCTTTTTTTTTTTTTTGAGACAGAGTCTTGATCTGTCACCCAGGTTAGAGTATGGTGGCATAATCTCGGCTCACTGCAATCTCCTCCTCCTGGGTTCAAGCGATTCTTCTGCCTCAGCCTCCTGAGGAGGTGGGATTACAGGTGCCTGCCACCGTGCCCGGCTAATTTTTGGGTTTTTTTGTTTGTTTGTTTTTGAGATGGAGTGTCCAGGCTGGTGCGATCTCGGCTCACTGCAACCTCTGCCTCCCAGGTTCAAGTGATTCTCCTGCCTCAGCGTCCCGAGTATCTGGGACTATAGGCGTGCACCACCATGCCCAGCTAATTTTTGTATTTTTAGTAGAGGTGAGGTTTCACCATGTTGGCCAGGATGGTCTCGATCTCTTGACCTTGTGATCCGCCCACCTCGGCCTCCCAAAGTGCTGGGATTACAGCCTTGAGCCACTGTGCCCGGCCTAATCTCCTCTTCTTATAAGGACTCCAGACACGTTGGATTAGGGCCCACCCATATAATCTCATTTTACCTTGATCACCCCTTTAAACGCTATATCTTCAAAAACAATCCCATTCTGAGGCCCTGGGGTTTAGGACTTCAACACAGCGGTTTTGGGGACGACACAGTTCAGCCCATCATAAAGGCTGAGGCAGGCGGGTACGGTTGCTGATTTTGCCTGTGTCTTCTTTCTTAGGAGATGGTAACCTTCCTGGATAAACTGGTAAGTCATTATTTTGAACTGATATCTTTGGAGAATTCCTTTGGGACCTGGGTAATTAAAGAAAAGACGTCAGCCTCGAGCAGAGGTGCACAGGGCAGGGAGGGCACGTTTGGGGGCAGTTGAGGGCATAGTGGACATGGGCAGAGAAAATCACAGAAACAGATGGCAAAGAGCAAGGAGGAGATTAGCTCGTTTCTTTGTCCTTTAATGAAGGGCAGGTTCCAGGGAATGGGACCAGGGAGGACAGCCTTGAGTATCAGGTAGAGAAGTTTGGAAAATACCCCGTAGGCTAATATTTCCCATCTCTCTAAACTTTCATCCCTTCTGAAACTCCTAGAACCTACTGCTTGCATTTGACATTGTCAGGAATGTCAAACTCAATGATACCAAATGAAAGCAAATCAGCAGTGGTGGGCTGAGAATGTGCTTTTGCAGAGTACACTTCCCACTCTCAAGACTGCATGGTATAACAGCCTCCCCTTCCCCAGGTGAGGTCAGGGGGGCAGAATGGACGGAGGGGTCAGGCTCAGCCAGGACAGCAGCAATGGAGGACAGGGAAGGACTGTGGAGCTGTGGGACTTAGGGCCTCTTAATTGGATGTGGGAGTCAGAGAGGATCTAGGACGCTGACCTCTGATTCACCAGCAGGGTGCTGTGCCTGACACGGCAGGGAAGAGAGTGTGAGGATATCATGGTCCCTGCCCTCTGCAGATTCTCAGTTTCCTGGGATTAGGTTGGGAACTCTTGTGTGTCATGGGGACAGGGAACAGGGCATGGCCCAGAGTGGCCATCCAGTCCTGACTCTGTACAGTCTTCTGTCTAGAAGGGTGTCCCTTATTGTTAGGAGAGTGACTCTGTGGTGGCTACCAGTGGAGTCAGTGTGGAGGGAGGTGTGGATAGGCTCTGCTATCTAGGTTTTGCTCTGTGATGTTTGTATGACGAAACCACCTGACATTTCTGAGAATGTGTCTCCCTTGTTAAGCGACATGTGGCTATAGCTGCTCCATGAAAAGGAGTTGACGTTGTCATTGTCAGTACCGGCAGCAAAAAAAGAGAGATTAAAGATGCTTTGGGACTTTTAATGGTTGTTTAAGGGAGGAGAGCTTCCAAAAAAGGTAGGGTTTTGGGAAGTCGAAGCATAATCATTTGATGAAAGACGTACTTTTAACATGAAGAGGTAAGTTATAGTTCTTTTAAGATAGAAGAGAGAAAAAAGGAGAAAAGAATGAAGGAAAATTTGATTTGAGAGAGGGTAGAGAGGGACAAGGAACCCATGGCCTGTGGCCTCGGTCTCCTAAGCAGATGTAAAAGGCTGGCTATTTGTGTTGAGGGTCTGTGGCTGGTGGAGGGAGGAGAGGTTTGCAGAGTGGGCATTTGGAGAGCTGCTGTGGGTTGGAGGAGGAGGCCCTGGTGTCAAGGGGCTGGCTGAGGGCTGAACCTCTCAGCACCCCATTCCAGAAACCTCCTCACGTTTGGCTCCCTTCTTTTTCCTTCTCTAGGGCCTCTCTCAAGCAGTGTTCATTGGCCATGACTGGGGAGGTATGCTCGTGTGGTCCATGGCTCTCTTCTACCCGGAGAGAGTGAGGTAATTGGGCTTCAGGCGATAAGGATTTGGGGGAGGCTGGACTTGGGCTCCTGTGAGAATTGTTCCTCAGACCTTTAACCCTAGAAAACTTCTCAAAAACAAGTAGGTAATCTGGGAAGGTGATGTCTTCACTCTTTAGCGTCTGGTGACACATTGAAAAGAGGGCCTAGCCGGGCGCGGTAGCGCACGCCTGTAATCCCAGCACTTTGGGAAGCTGAGGTGGGTGGATCACCTGAGGTCAGGAGTTCGAGACCAACCTGGTCAACATGGTGAAACCCCGTCTCTACTAAAAATACAAAAAGTAGCCGGGCATGGTGGCGGGCGCGTGTAATCCCAGCTACCCTGGAGGCTGAGGCAGGAGAATCGCTTGAACCCGGGAGGTGGAGGTTGCAGTGAGCCGAGATCGTGCCACTGTACTCCAGCCTGGGTGATACAGTGAGACTCTGTCTCAAATAATAATAATAATATTAATAATAATAAAAATCCCATCATGTCCCCTTTGGAGAGTATCAAAGCCAACCTGGTATTTGATTACCAGCTCTACTTCCAAGAACTAGTAAGTGTGGCACCAAGGGCAACAACGGGAGCATTCGTGTTTGCCTTTCCCCTGTCTCCTTCTCGTTTGCTTTATCTGTGTCCCCTTTAATTTTATGTGGCGTTAGTCAGAAACAGTTTTACAAATGGGCTCAGGTGAAACTGACTGCCGTGCCCAGCTGGTCCTTCCCAGGCAATGGCACATTTCCGTGTGTGTTCAGGTGGTTAGTGAGTGCCATTGCACTCCAGCCTGGGTGACAAGAGTGAAACTCCGTTTCAGAAAAAAAAAGGGCCTAATGAGCTAATGAGCTAATGTGTTAGGAAGCAGCACCTGTTCCACTTACAGGCAATGGGACAGATAATTCAGGGCCCGAGTGGCCAGTGGGAATACAGGAGGATAATGGCTGAGCTTGAGGGGTACAACAGGTGTGTCTTCAGTTCTGGACTGAGAATCAGAAAGTGTGGCCTTCAATCTGCTCTGATCAGCTGTGTGACACATCACTGCGCTTCTTAGGCTTGGGCTTTCTCAACCACAAAGTGGTGATGGTAACTCCTGCCTGACTCCACAACCAGAAAATGCTGTGCAACTGTCCAGTGAGCCCAGCGTGTCATGGTCCCCACCATTTCATTCATAATCATTCTTAGACCAGCATTTCATGGCTTGAGTGAGAGCTATCAAACGGCAGGTTTTGGGCCCAGAGACTCTGTAGTCTCTTGGGCCGTTTGAGCTGGTGAGCTGCAGTTAAACCTGTCTGACTTCCCATTTCAGCCTCTGATCTTAGCAAGTTAAAGAAACATCATCCTCAGCTGCCATCTGAATTTCCCTAACTAACCCAGTTATTTTGTATTTGGCTAAGTTTCCGAGATTGGAACTACCAGGAAACTTTGTTCTGCTTCACTCCTGGCTCAAATGATAGGATTATATCAAAGAATAAAAAGAATCAAATGTTTCCTAAAATATTGTTAAAGTTTTCATGCTATTGTTGTGTTCATCTCTCCAGCTTTTTAAATGTTTTTTAAAAATTTCTTGTGGGTACATAGTATATTCTAGCTTCTCCCTCTCTCTTTCTCTGTCCCCTCTCTCATTCAAAGTGGAAATAAGAGCTTGATTCTTAAGAATTGGGTTCACCAAAAAGTGACCCTACAGACTGCACGACATACTGGTTAAAGTGAACAAAAGGAAAGATAGCAATGAGCTGTATTTGCCCCTCAAATTCATCCCCTTTTCTATTCCTTTTTTTTTTTTTTTTTTTTTTTGAGACAGAGTCTCACTCTGTTGCCCAGGCTGGTGTGTAGCTGCAAGCTCTGCCTCCTGGGTTCAAGTGATTCTCCTGCCTCAGCCTCCCGAGTAGCTGGGACCACAGGCGTGCACCAACATGCCTGGCTAAATTTTGTATTTTTAGTAGAGACGAGGCTTCACCACATTGGTCAGGCTGGTCTAGAACTCCTGGCCTCAAGTGATCCACCCAAAGTGCTGGGATTACAGGCATGAGACAACTACGCCCGTCCATGTTTTCTATTCCTTTTGTTAGCATCCTTTTCCATCTTCGGGTGATAAGTCAGTGGTCTACTGGCTGGATTCCTGGCTTCTAGCCTCTCTGTCTGTGTCCATATGGTCTATCAGTGCTTGATTAATCTTCCTGACCTCTCCCTCTGTGTCCACGTGGTCTCTAAGGGCTGGATTAATCATCCTGACTGCAACTCGAATCCACCCTCCCTTCTTCTGAGAAGCCCTCATGGTTTTCTTGGTTCTTACAGCATTAAATTCAGACTCAGGGCCCTTCATGTCTAGGCTCCCTACTGCCTTTCTGTTGTTATTTTCCAACATATCCCATTCCATGCTTGGCTTCTAGCCATTCTGACTCTGTGCTCCATTGAACACAGCTGCAAGCTTTGCCCCCTTCTAGAATTTGCTTAGGCTACCTCATGTTGTTCCCCTCCCAGGCCTTGTTCCCCTCCCCAACTCTCCCCATTCTGAAAAACCAAGTTCAAGTGCTCCCTTTTCCTCAGGGTCCTCCATGATGCCCAGTTCAGGAATTTCTTATCTCCTTCCAACTCTCATGCTATTTTGTGCTGTTCTATGGCTCATGTCATAGTCATCTCATAAGGTCATTGTGTGTTTTTCTGTTTCTCCTTATTAAATTATAATGAGCTCCTTGAGGATAGAAATGATATTTTTATTCATTTTACATTTTCTCTCCTCTAGTATATACCATAGAATTATGCTCAATCCAGAGGAGACACAATGAGTGAATAAAGGGAGGAAAAAAATGAATGCATATTTTAAAACTAGAGAGAGATTCATGTCTCCATATTCTACTCAGGGTTGCTATAGTATGTGTAGTGTGTGTACTGTGTGTGTGTGTGTGTGCATGTTCCTATGTGTCTAAGGCAAGTTGGTGAGAACTACTCCAGTTTAGTGGGAAAAAAAAAAGCACTGAACTAGGAATCGAAAATCCTGAGTTCTAATGTTCTGATCCCATTCTCTCATTCACTGCTAGTGTATGACCTTGTGCATAGAATGTTCCCCCTCTGAGCTTCAGTTTTGAACTTCAAAGTCCTTTCTGGCTCTTGTAAGACTGCCTTCTTACAGGGGCTATGTCTTGCTGCCTCTTATTTCTGTAGGGCGGTGGCCAGTTTGAATACTCCCTTCATACCGGCAAATCCCAACGTGCCCCCTTTGGAGAGTATCAAAGCCAACCCGGTATTTGATTACCAGCTCTACTTCCAAGAACCAGTAAGTGTGGCACCAAGGGCAACAACGGGAGCATTCGTGTTTGCTTTTCCCCTGCCTATCTCCTTCTCGTTTGCTTTATCTCTGTCCCCTTTAATTTTATGTGGCATTAGTCAGAAACAATTTTGCACATGGGCTCAGGTGAAACTGGCTGCCGTGCCCAGCTGGTCCTTCCCAGGCAATGGCACATTTCCGTGTGTGTTTGGGTGGTGAAGGGCCGGGGCATGTTGTACCCTGGGGGGGTGGCTTCTCCAGTGTCTCTGCAGTTGCAGAGTTTGGGGGCTCAGTGCTCAGGCAGAGCCACCCCTCCTGGTTCTCTGGCTGAAAGGCTGGTGATTATGGCACCAGGGTCAAAGAGTCCTGCAGCAGGCCCCACGTGTGCTCTGAAGAATCTGAAAGTTTCTCGGTATTAATACATGTGCCACGAAGATGCCTTTCAGAGATGCCCCCGGACATGGCTGATATGTGTATTGGGGCATCCCTGCCACCGTTAACTGGAATTCACTGAGAGCAGCATCAGGAGTCAACGTCAGCTGGCCTGGTGCCCCCGCTGCAGCTGCCCTCTTCTGTGGGTATCCACTTGCGGGAATTATCCAGAGAGAATAAGAGACGTTTCCTGCACACTCCAGAGAGAGAGGAATGGAAGTAATTAATTAATCAGGAATGTGAGAGTGTCTCCCACGTTCCTCTCCCAGCCTCCACCTCTTATCCTCTTGGAAGGGACCATTTCCAGCAAGACCACAACATCCCAGTTGTGATTCAATGAGTAACTCTTCTCCAACAATTATTTTCATTAATGAGACAGCATCTGTGTGAAAGGATCTTTGCGATTCAGGCAATAACTGGACTCATTCACCAAAAGTTCCCAGCAGCATTTTGAAGAGACCTCAACATGTCACATCCCACGTGGCCGCATCCTATGGGGAGGCCTGGGCCCTGCTGTGCCACAGCCTGGTGTGTGGGAATCCACGAGCTTCCTTTGGCCTGAATGAAAGCACCATGTCCTTCATTAGTGTGAGACAGTCTCAATGGTGAGACTATGGATATGGTGTGTGGTGTAGAGGGCGTATTACTTTACTGGGGCTGCCATAACAAAGGCTAGGTAGCAGTTTTTACCAATTCTGTGAAGAAACTCATTGGTAGCTTGATGGGGGTATATACCCAAAGGATTATAAATCATGCTGCTATAAAGACACATGCACATGTATGTTTATTGCGGCACTATTCACAATAGCAAAGACTTGGAATCAACCCAAATATTCATCTGTGACAGACTGGATTAAGAAAATGTGGCACATATACACTATGGAATACTATGCAGCCATAAAAAAGGATGAGTTTGCATCCTTTGTAGGGACATGGATGCAGCTGGAAACCATCATTCTTAGCAAACTATCACAAGAACAGAAAACCAAACACCGCATGGTCTCACTCATAGGTGGGAACTGAACAATGACATCACTTGGACTCGGGAAGGGGAACATCACACACCGGGGCCTATCATGGGGAGGAGGGAGGGGGGAGGGATTGCATTGGGAGTTATACCTGATATAAATGACGAATTGATGGGTGCTGACGAGTTGATGGGTGCAGCACACCAACATGGCACAAGTATACATATGTAACAAACCTGCACGTTATGCACATGTACCCTAGAACTTAAAGTATAATTAAAAAAAAAAAAAAAAAAAAAAAAAAAAAAACAAAGGCTAGGTAGCTCAACAGACTGGGCGGCTTCAACAACAGAAATTCATAGTCTTACAGTTTTAGAGGCTGGAAGTTCAAGATCAGGGTATTTGTCGAGTTGTTTTCTCTTGAGGCCTCTCTCCTTGGTTTGTGGGTAGTCCTCTTCTCCATGTGTCCTCGTACGGTATTTAGCCCATTAAAAAAAAAATTTTTTTTTTTTTGAGACAGGGTCTCGCTGTGTCACTCAGGCTGGAGTGCAGTGGTGTGATCATAGCTCACTGCAGCCTCGACCTCTCCAGGCCCAGATGATCCTCCCATATCAGCCTCCTGAGTAGCTGAGACTACGGGTGCATGCCACCATACCTGGCTAACTTTTTGTGTGTCTATTTTTTATTTTTATTTTATTTTATTTTATTTTATTTTATTTTATTTTATTTTATTTGAGACAGAGTCTCCCTCTGTTGCCCAGGCTGGAGTACAGTGGCGCAATTTCGGTTCACTGCAACCTCCACCTCCTAGGTTCAAGCGATTCTCCTGCCTCAGCCTCCCGAGTAGCTGGGACTAAGGTGCATGCCACCATGCCTGGCTAGTTTTTGGTTTTTGGTTGTTGTTATTTATTTATTTATTTTGTATTTTCAGTAGAAACAGGGTTTCACCATGTTGGCCAGCCTGGTCTCGAACTCCTGACCTCGTGATCCACCCGCCTCGGCCTCCCAAAGTGCTGGGATTACAGGCGTGAAAATATAGAGATGGGGTTTCACCATGTTAACCAGGCTGGTTTCAAACGCCTGGGTTCAGGTGATTCACATGCCTTGGCCTCCCGAAGTGCTGGGATTACAGGTGTGAGCTACTGCACATGGCCTAAAATACTTTTAATTGTGGTAAAATACATGTAATGTAAAACTGACCATGTTACCTGTTTGTAAGTGTGCAGTTCTGTGGCATTAAGCACATGTACATTGTTGTGCAGCCATCACCACATCCACCTCCAGAACTTTTTCATCTTCCCAACTGAAGCTCTTCACCCATTAAACACTAACTCCTCATCTCCCCTCCTCCCAGCCCTGGCAGCCACCATTCTACTTTCTGTCTGTATGCTTTTGACTCCTCTAGGAACCTCATGTAAGTGGAAGCATGCAGTATTTGTCCTTTTGTGACTAGTTTCTTTCACTTAGCATCATGCCTTCAGGGTTCACCTATGTTGTAGCAGGGGCCAGAACTGCCTTCCTTTTTAAGGCTGAATACTATTCCATGGTTTGTATAGACCACCTTCTCTTAATCCAGTCATCTGTCAGTGGGTTACAGCTACAGCTGGTTTTGAGCTCTCCTATGCCACATGGTTCTAATCTTCACAGAAACACAAAGAATCCTCTCCTATCTTCTCAGCCAAGCAAACAGAGGCTCAGAGGGCTTAACTCCAACTGGCCCAAGACCAGGTACATGACTGGGTCAGGATACCGACCTAGGCTTGTTTGATTCCCAAGCCCATGCCTCCAACTAAGCCGTGCTGGAGGGGAGCTTGGGCTTTGTTCTGTGTGCTCTGGGGAGTCAAGCAGAGAGAGGAGGGACAAATCGGGATAAGTTCAAAATCCTGATGGCAAAAGTGACCTTAGGAGAAAGACGCTTAGTAATTACAGCCCTCGTCAAGGCACAGTTTTTTGTTTCAAAGGTTGTTAACAGTTATTTGGAAAAATCAGTACTTCTATTCTGTTGTAGCAGCTCAGCTGGGTTTAAAATCTCCAGTGAGAGTTTTGGGGATGGTTTTGTTCTTAAGAACAAAGCGCCTTGGCAGGGAAATGTTAGATATTCAAATTAGTGATCTGGCCACAGAAAGATACCCAGCAACCAGGCTGGGCTGCATCCAGCCACTGGAACCACTCAACAGGCACAGACCTGGGACTGGAGGAGAAATCACTCACAGGGGTTCCTGCCAGCCTGCCTGGTACCTACTCCCTAAGGAATGAGTAGGCAAAGGTACTTCCTGTCTCTGACCCTTGGTTTCCTCATCTGCAAAAGCTTGGTTTTGGGTGGTTTTCAAACAGGTAATAGCTTCAAGCTTAAGCTGACTCCAGGTCAAACTTAAGCTGATTCCAGCAAATAAAGCCAATAACGTGGAGAACAGCTCTTGGATGCATAGTGGGTGCTGGGAATTACTCCTTCCTGCCACCTCCTAACCCACTCCCTCCCTGGCCAGAAGGAGGCATTTCTGACATCTCCTCCTTCTCCCTAGGAGCACTGAGGCTGCTCCAGACCCAGGCAGCCTAAGAAAGACTCCTTCTGTGCCGTGGGTAAACTTGTCTCCCCTACTTATTTTATTATCATTATTATTATTATTATTTTTTGAGACAGAGTCTCACTGTATCACCCAGGCTGGAGTGCAGTGGCACGATCTCGGCACACTGCAACCTCCAACTCCTGGGTTCAAGCGATTCTCCTGCCTCAGCCTCCCGAGTAGCTGGGATTACAGGCACCCACCACCATGCCTGGCTAATTTTTGCATTTTTAGTAGAGACAGGGTTTCACCATGTTGGCCAGGCTGGTCTTGAACTCCTGACCTCCGGTGATCCACCCTCCTCAGCTTCCCAAAGTGCTGGGTGAGCCACTGCATCCAGCCCTGTCTTCCCCACTTCTGGCTCAACTCTGCTGAGCACTGCAGGCTGAGGCTTAGATTAACTCCAAGTTTAGAGTCAGCTCCAATATAGCTCCTTGAACCCTTAGCCAATGTGCTGAGTCTTGGCCTGGGAATCTGCCAAGTCTGCTGGAAACAAAAAAGGCTTGCTTTTCTTTCCTTCTCAGAGAAGAGGTGACAGCTTTCCATGTGTATAGTGAGAAAGCATGAAGACCAGGCAGCTCTGACAGCGAAGGCCAGTGGAATCGGCTGGGTCATTTCAGCTGAGCTGTTCCATGTTTTAATTCTAAGGATTCCCAAAGTCCTCACTTGGCCTGGGGGATACTTACACCCCCTCAGCCCCCCATACCAGAACGTGTCTAGGATATCCTGTGAACCCTGCTCTCTGCCTCCTTAAACCGCACGTGTGTATTTGTATTTCTTTGAGGAAGACTTGGTGGCAGGCACCTATGTATGTGTCTGGAACCATATAGCAAGCTAGAGGCAGATTTCAGGCAAAAGAAATGCCCTTTTGGGCTGGGCATGGTGACTCACATCTGTAATCTCAGCAGGCAGACAGATCACCTGAGGTCAGGAGTTCAAGACCAGCCTGGCCGACATGGTGAAACCCCACCTCTACTAAAAATACAAAAGTTAGCTAGGTGTGGTGGTGCATGCCTATAATCCCAGTTGCTTGGGAGGCTGAGGCAGGAGAATCTCTTGAACCTGGGGGATGGAGGTTGCAGTGAGCCGAGATTGCACTACTGCACTCCAACCTGCGCAAAAAAAAAAAAAAAAAAAAAAAGGAAAAAAAATAAAACAGCCCTTTTGTTTAAGTATTTAACCAGATGAGAAACTAAGGATCAGAGAGAAAATGTGGGAAAAGAAAAATTACAGGCAGAGTTTTACCTGGCTGAAAATCATCCACAAATTATTTTGTTTCCCCTCAAACCCTGAGTCTCTCTCTCTCTTTTTTTTTTTTTTTTTTTTTCCTGCTGTGTTGCCCAGGCTGGTCTCCAAGTCCTGGTGTCAAGTGATCCTCCCACCTCAGCCTCCCAAACTGCTGAGATTACAGGTGTGAGAGCCGCCATGCCACCCTAAATGTTGAGTCTTTCTTAATCTCTAGAACACAGTAGCTCCTTCAGGCCATGGGGACAGCTGGTGATTAGTTACAGAGTTTATTTTTTAGGTTTTGTTTTTGTTTTGAAATTATGAAGTAATTCATGCTTACTATTAAAAAAAAGTCCTGAGTTGTGTAAAGGAAAAAGCTGAATCCCCCTTTGCCCACTGACAACCTACTAGTAGCTACTACTAATAGTCTGGTATTTCCGAGACATTTTTTGAAATATTTTAAAACCATTTTTGAATATTTTTAAGCAAATATATGTGTGTATGAGCACACACACACATATAATTTTTCATATAAATGGAATCATGCTGCTTTTTCATTTAATACATATTGCACAGATTTTTTTTTGTCAGCACGTATAGATTTATCTCGTTCTTTTTAATGACTGCATGGGGTTTTGTAACAGGTAGACTGTGGATTATGTAATCCTCTGTTAAGCGACATTATTGTGATTGTTTTTTACAGCCAAATAATATAGTTTAAAAGAAAGTGCCACTGTTTGCTACCTTACACACCAAGCTTTAATTATTGTTAACTTTTTTTTTTTTTTTTTTTTTGAGATGGAGTTTCACTCTTGTTGCCCAGGCTGGAGTGCAATCACATGATCTTAGAGCTCACCACAACCTCCACCTCCCGGGTTCAAGTGATTCTTCTGTCTCAGCCTCCCAAGTAGCTGGGATTACAGGGATGCACCACCATGCCCAGCTAGTTTTGTATTTTCAGTAGAGACAGGATTTCTCCATGTTGGTCAGGCTGGTCTCGAACTTCCAACCTCAGGTGATTTGCCCGCCTCGGCCTCCCAAAGTGCTGGGATTACAGGCATGAGCCACCATGCCTGGCCGTTACTTTAATTTTTATGCCCTTTATGGAGGAAACCCTTGGCAGGGTTATTTTCATTGTCTTAAATTGGCAGTGTTGTGTTAGGTTGTGGTGAAAAGAACCAAATATGGAGGGGTTTGGAGTCCGATGATCTCATTTATAATCTGCCTGACCTTCAATGGGGTGCTTAAGGCCCCTGAGCTGAGTGTCTTCCTCTGTGAAATGGGCTGCCCAGCTCAGTGCTGTTACGGACAGAAAGAGCTGGCACCATCAGCACGTGGCAGGTGGCCCCCAGTGCCCTGGGTACCTGTAGAGCCCCCCAAGTCTTTGCTGTCCACCTCTCTCTCCTCTGGCCAGCCACACCGCAGAGAGTCAAAGGTCAGCCGTTTGCTGTCTGCCCAGATTTCGGATGCTTCCAGCCACTGGCGTTTTTGACCTCAGGGACAACCACCCCACTGTTTCTCCTGGCCTGTCTTGGAGAACACTGGGGCAGACCGGAGGAATTGGAGTCATTTTTGGCAAGGTAGATGGAGCATGAAACAGAATCGCTGGCCCAGCCCGCTGACCAGTGGAGGCTTCACTTCCCCTCCTGGATGGCGTCCTTTGGCATTAATTGTAAAGGGCGGGAGCGCTGAGTGGGGGCTTTGTGGACCTGCAGTTTGGCTTCAACAGTTGCCTCCGTTGCCTCACCCACGAAACAACAGCCGCAATTAAGTGCAGCCTCTCAGCAGACCTGTTCTCTACCTTGGAAAGGGCACAAGAGAAGATTAAAGAGGAGAAACTCCTGGGATGGTGGAGGGGAGTGCTCCCTGTTAGGAGGGCTGAGCACAGGAGGCAATCCTGTGCCCCCCACCAATGTGGGGGCACCTCCCTAGCAAATTAGGTGACTGACAGCGGCGCCCCTTCCAGCGCTGAGTGGAAAGTCTAGACAAAACTCCATCTTCTTTGTGGCGCCCTGCATTTCTGGGGGCTCCTCTGACAGCGAGCTGAATATGCACATGGAAAGTAAATTGAGGGTATGAGAGAAGTTCAGGGCACCTTGGATCCTGGGACCCTCCAGACCCCACCCTGTGGTTGGCACACCTGCTGCCTGTTGCTCCTGGGGATGGTGCCTGGCCCCCCTAAGCCCAGGGTAATGAAGACCCTGGCCCCTTTCCCTCCTAACCCTCTCCCCTCAGCCCCCACATCAAGATACTCCCTGGAGACATGCTTTAGTGTAAGCTGGTGGCCAGAAATGGGAGGAAAATAACAGAAGTTAACATTTGTCCTCTGCTTACGTGCTTAGCTGAGACCTTCTGACTCTTTTTAATTTACAAAAGGTAAGACCGTATCTTTAAATCCTACAGACCAATGACAAATTTCCTGTCTGCTCTGGATAGGGGCTCCTCCTTTTGTATTCCCACTCCTAGGGCTGCCATAGCAAAGTACCACAAGCTGGGTGAGTTAGAACCACAGAAGTGAATTCTCGACAGTTCTTGAGGCTAGATGTCCAAAATCAGGGTCTTGGCAGGGTTGGTCCCTTCTGGGGGCTCCCGAGAGAGAGTCCATTTCATGCCTATCTCCCAGCCCCTGGCAGTTGCTGGCAATTCCTGGTGTTCCTCAGCTTGTAGATGCATCCCTCCTGTTCCTGCCTCCGTCTTCGTGTGGCATCCTCCCTTCTCTGTCTCTGTATGTCTCAGTTTCCCTCTTTCTCTCATAAGGACACGGGTCATTAGATCTAGGGCCCAATCCAAAGCCAAGATGATATCATTTAAAGAGTCCTAATTAGATATTAATTTAAAAATTTTAAAAATCAGCTAGGTGCAGTGACTCACGCCTATAATTCCAGCATTTTGGGAGGCCAAGGTGGGAGGATCACTTGGCCAGGAGTTTGAGACCAGCCTGGGCAACATAGCCAGATCCCATCTCTACAAAAATTTTTTAAAAGTTACCCAGGCATGGTGGTGCGCACATGTAATCCCAGCTCCTCAGCATACTGAAGCAGGAGGGTCACTTGAGTCCGGGAGTTTGAAGTTGCAGTAAGCCGTGATTGCACTACTGCACTCCAGCCTGGGCAACACAGCAAGACCCTGTCTCTAAACAAATAATAATAATAATAATGGAGTTAATGTTATTAATATTTATTGGCATGCCTTCTGCGTGTCAGGCATTGTAAGAAATGGGCATTATCTCATTTAATCCTTACAAAATCCCCATTTTACAGATGAGGAAACTGAGGCTCTAGGGAAAGAAGTTCCCCAGCTTGTAACTATCAGTACTTGGGCTTGAAACCGTGTTTATTGGATTCTAAAGTCCATCCTTTAACTTCTGCGCACAGGACACAAAAGGAGGAGCCCCTATCCAGGGCAGACAGGAAATTAGTCATTGGTCTGTAGGATTTAAAGATATAGTCTTACCTTTGTAGATTAAAGAGAGTCGGAAGGTCTCAGCTAAGTTCATAAGCAGAGGACAAATGTTATCTTCTGTCATCTTCTCTCCTTTCTGGCTCACAGCTTCATCCTATTCTTTCCATTGCTTTGCTGCACTTTTATGTGAGTGAACAGATTTATTTACCTTTTTTCTCTCTGACTTTTTTTAAGAGTCGGGTCTCATTCTGTTGCCCGTGTTGAAGTGCAGTGGCACAATCATAGCTCACTGCATTCTTGACTTCCTGGGCTCAATCAGTCCTCCTGCCTCACTCTCCCTAGTAGCTGGGACTACAGGCATGCACCACCATGCCCAGCTGATTTTTGAAATATTTCTTGTAGAGACAGTGTCTCTATTGTTGCTCAGGCTGGTCTCGAATCCTGGTCTCAAGCAGTCCTCCTGCCTGGACCTCCCAAAGTGCTGGGATTACAGGCTTGTGCCAACCCACCCGGCCTCTTTTTTATTTTCTTTACTGACTTTTTGACATCGTTTGCCCTTTTAAGGGTCATTTGAGGCAAAGCCCTATCCAGGCTTCCATGGGTTCCCTCAAACACTGAAATGCACCCCTGAGCTCATGAACAGCAGCTGTTTCTGTGATGAGGACTGCTCTCAGTAAATAGTAATGATGACCAACAGCCACACACACAGAGCTGACCTGGGCTTCCATCCATCACTTTAATGTGCTTCTTCCCATGGCTATTTCCCGCTGTGGCATTCATCATCATGTTGCAGAAGGCCACCATTGACACCATTATAATTGAATCTTACAAAACGGAGGGAACTGTCATTAACAGGCAGACATGACTTTCATCAGAAAATCTCCAACCCTAGATCCAGCACCACCAGATGATCAACGTCTCTGTTTCTTCTGTGCTGCCACTGCACAGATCCAGAGCTCTTGTGAGGAGTGATGAGCAGAACAAAAAAGAGTAACGTCTCACCAGGCATGGTGGCTCACGCCTGTAATCCCAGCACTTTGGGAGGCTGAGGCAGGCGGATCACTTGAGGTCAGAAGTTCGAGACTAACCTGACCAGCATGGTGAAACCCTGTCTCTACTAAAAATACAAAAAAATTAACTGGGCGTGGTAGCGGGCGCCTGTAATCCCAGCTACTTGAGAGGCTGAGGCAAGAGAATCTCTTGGCAGTGAGCTGAGATTGCACCACTGCACTCCAGCCTGGGCAACAGAGCAAGACTCCATCTAAAAAAAATAAAATTAAAAAAAGTAACCTCTCGACATGTGCAAGCACTGAGGACTGCAGGTCGCTGGAACGAACGCTTCGTGGATGTGGCTTTAGGATCTTCCTCTCCTCTGACTCTATCTCAAGGGTAGCCACAGATGCTGCTGAGAACAGGATGAGTTCCTGCCCCTAAGGGGATCCCAGGAGAGCACACTCAAGGCTCTGCAGGATCCAAGAAAAGCAGAGTTACTCCTTGATGGTGGGAAAGGTGGAACCTCATGGAGAAGGCAGCGTTTGGGTCTGGTGTCGAAGGCCAGACTGATAGAAGTCCATGCTGTTGGTGAAGGTCACAATGTGTTAAACCAGGGAGGCCAGCAAGGAGGAAGCCCGCTCAGAAAACACCTGCAGACCAGTTCAACTGGTGTTTGGGTGCATGCAGGTGGGTGGTTAGAAGGAAGGAGAGGAGAGTCAGTTGGCATTACCACACTTAACTCAGTTCCCTCCTGTAGCACTAGTCCCTCAGCAGCAGCTGTGTTGCAGAAATAGTTTAGTTTAGTTTAGTTTAGTTTAGTTTAGTTTAGTTTAGTTTAGTTTAGTTTAGTTTAGTTTTTTGAGATGGATTTTCACTCTTTTTGCCCAGGCTGGAGTGCAATGGTGAGAGCTTGGCTTACTGTGACCTCTGCCTCCCAGGTTCAAGTGATTCTCCTGCCTCAGCCTCTGAGTAGCTGGGATTACAGGCATGTACCACCATGCCCGGCCAATTTTGTATTTTTGGTAGAGACGGGGTTTTACCATATTGGCCAGGCCAGTCTCGAACTCCTGACCTCAGGTGATCTGCCTGCCTCAGCCTCCCAAAGCACTGGGATTACAGCGTGAAGCACTGCGCCCGGCCAAGATTTTTATTATTTCTGAATGGTTGCCCCTAGTGGATCTCTGCCTCCAGGACAGCTGTTTTCTCCTAAACTGCATCTGGAATAGCTTTCAGGTTCACGGTCTTTCAACTTCCGGAAAAGACAGATTGAATTAAAATTGTCCTCTTATGCTCCAAAAAGCCATGAACCAGCCTACCGCTACTAGGAGAGTAGGATCCATGGATGGATCTCTCATCACCTTCCAGCCATGCCCCTGTTCTTGGTGTCTGCTTTGCTGAAGTGTTCCTGGAGGGGGTTGGGGTAGGAAGGAGAGGGGAAGCAGGAGAGGAAGACTCCACACCCTGAGTCTCCAGTAGGAATCTCCTCTCCAGTCCTCAGCACATGACATGCAGTGACCTGGACACTTCACTTTAGTCTTCATCCAAGCCCCTCCCCCATCCTCTGGTCCACCAAGAAGGTTCTGAGGCGTATTTTGTACATTGGCATCTCTTGGTCCAGTTTGCCAGAGAAGGAGCTCAGTGTCTGTGGAACTGATGAAGCAAGTTCAGGTCAGAGAATTCCCCCCATACACAAACCAGAGACCTGGAAACAGCCAGAGAACTGTGTGTCGACTGGGTAATTCAATGCCATACCGCTCCCAAGAACTGGGAGGACCTGGTCATTTGTCACCAGAAAGGCTACATGTCCCGGCTCTTTAACAGTGGAAACCTCGCTGTCCTGTTTGTGGAATATAATCCATTGGCAATCTAATGGTCTGTAACAATTAAGACCCAAATCAAAGGAGTTGGTTTTGAAGTTTCTGGAGCAAAAAAAAATTCTTTAAATTTCTTTTTAAAGATGGGGTTTCCCAGGTTGGTCTTAAACTCCTGGCCTCAATATAGTGAAATTTAGATGCCTGGATGGAAGAGCATTTGGCTTATAGGTTTTGGCTTTTCCGCTTGGTTTCTCAGAATCCTTGGAGCCCCTCTCTTCTTACCACCAGTCAGCCTCCAACCCGTTCCTCTACCAGCCCCCTCCCAATTCCTTTCAAGAGATTATTATAAGTGGTACCTTCTCATTTTAAGAATATTGAAAAACACAAAGAAAGCGGCATCTGTAAACCTGCCTCCCATGGGGAACTACAGTTAGCATCTTGTATTTTATGTTAACCTTTAAAAAAATGTTTTAAGATGAAAATTCAAATGGATGCTATTCTGATGAGACTTGGGGTAGATGGGGCACAGGTAGGGGCTTCTTGCTTTCAGTCAGATGAAGGAGGGGAACAGTTTCCACAATTTCTAGGGGGTCCTTCATTTTGCTTTCTTGATTGTTTTAGGGAGTGGCTGAGGCTGAACTGGAACAGAACCTGAGTCGGACTTTCAAAAGCCTCTTCAGAGCAAACGATGAGGTGAGAGATGGGGACGGGGGCAGAAGAACAGGAGGGGGCAGTTGTGAAGGAAGTAGGGTACCTAGTGTGTGGCAGGGACCAGGAGTAGCAATCTGGCCTCCTTTTCTTTCGTTTCTGTAGTCAGGGTAATTGAGGTCCCCACTCTCCTGGTCCATCCTTAACGGGAAAATGTATATCCCCACTGACACACAAGGTCAGAGAATGATTATAATAATGATAGCTTAGAAATTATGCTATTACCATTACCATTTTAACATGCATAATTGGTTTACCCAAGTCCAAAATTAATTGATGTCCCCAACTCTCTTCTTGAAGCAGAGGAGTTTAAAAACCTTTAACTCTGTAACCTGCACCCTCCTGTCTTACGTGTTAGGAGTCATCATCACTATTGTTGTTTTATATACAGTCAATTCCTGCTCAAACTGTCCCATATTTTCCACTTTCTTTACTGATCACTTCTTGCATCTCACTCATTTGCATTGAGTTCAGCTTCTTTCTTCCTGAAGCATACCCTTTAGTAGTTCTCTCAATAAGAGTCTGTTGGTAGTAAATTCAGATTGTGGTGCCTGAAGACATCTTAATTTTAATCTTAAAGAATCATTTATCTGAGTATAGAATTTTAGGGTGTTTTCTTTTAGAAAATTCTGTCTTTGCTTGTGAGTCAGCCTCAGGTCTAACCCCCTGTATGTTAATTGTCTAAGCCAATTAATTATCCTGGACACTGCAGTGTCTGATCTGCAGTTTAACCCATCTTTGAAGTATTGATTTCAATAAATAGTTTTTTTAAATTTGTGAAAGTTTTATTTGGTTCTTTTTCAAATCATTCTGATCTCTTTTGATAGAGTCTTATATTCATATTTTTCAGTTCCTTTTATGTCTTCAATTCTTTAAAGTATATTCATTTCTAATTCTTTTTTATTTCTCTCTGTCTCTCTCCCTCTTGCAAGCTCTATTATTTGATGTTCTTGGAGAGTCATATTTTACTGTTTGCTGCATTTGCTGCCTTTTGCTGTGGGGCCTTTGTGTGTGTGTGTGGGTTTTGTAAATTTGGTTTATAAACTCATCTTCAGCAGTACTTAATCTGTACCTGTCTGCTTCAATTGGGCTTGAGGAAATGACTCCTTGAGTGGTTAAGGGTTTCTTCTGCCAGGCATCCTGGGGGCATTACCAGCCCAGGCTCACTTTGTTGTTATTGTTGTTGTTGTTCTTGTTTACTTCATACCTTGAGGGTTTCCAGATCATGCAGAGAATGCAAACTCAAATCCAAGCAGTTGGGAAGGCAGGCCTAGAGCTGTGAATTCCCAAGGGGTTGTCTTTTGGTTTCCTCTTAGTACCAAGCTGAAACAGATGAATTCCTTTAACATCTTTATCATCATGAGGGGATTTTTTTTCTGATCAATTTTTTCATTGAAGGTATAGCATGTCAGAGACCCCAGATTTACTGGATTTACCATGGAGGGGCATGGAATATCACATCTCCAACTTCTCATCATAGGCCTAAGGTCTCTTTTCTTGTTCCTATTGGTTGATAAACCTAGGTCTTCACATTACCAAGGTCTGCAAGGACCCTGGGGCAGTCTCAGCCCAGAGCTTTGGTTGTGAGCTCCCTCTTTACTTGACTCCTGTGAGGGGGTCCCTGGCTTTCTTGAGAGTTCCATGTGTTTGTTACAGTCTGCATGGTACTCAGAGGTCATTTGTCGTAACAGGGTTTTCAGATGAGCATATTTCCTTTGTATCACCCATGATGTCATTTGTAACTCTTCTCTTTTCTTCCTACAGAGTGTTTTATCCATGCATAAAGTCTGTGAAATGGGTAAGAGACATGCTTGGGAGAGCCACATCCGGAACCAGCTAATTGTTAAATGGATGTTTCTGCCTCTAACTGCTATGGGCAGAAGCCCTGAGCCCTCCAGCTCTGAACTTAAAGTTGCCCAACCAGGGTCCCCTTGGCCTGCATAGGGCTGACTCTAACCCCAGGCCTGAGCACACAGCCTGGAGTTCCTACCCTTTAGGGAGCTGTGGCTTCAAGATCTTAAACAGTAAGAGCTTAGAGGAGTCTTAGAGCTTGTCCAGGGCAAAATCCACCCTCTGCTGATAAGGACCCCAAGATTGAGATCTTACCTCTACGGGGCTCACCCGGTGTATGCAGGTGGAGCGGGGTGGGTCCCCTGCCCAGGTCTCCTCCATTGCAGTCCACTGGCTCCTCTCCATCCAGGCGCCACGTTTCCAATTCCCCCACATGGAGCCCATCCTTTTCTCCCTCCTGGGTTGGGTATGAGTGAAGGGTCAGAGTTGAGATTTGATTGGAGCTCATCCCCATGGCCCCTAGATCCAGCACTCTTCCCACAAGACCTTCTTTTCGCTGCAGCACTGTGGCCTTGACATCATTCACTTGTATTTTTATGAATAATGATGACCACTGTCACTTGTCTGGGCACATGCTGACCATCTGTATAAAACTCTGGACTAACCCCTTTTAGATAACTTATTTATGATCCTCGAAGCTTTCCGAAAAATGCTACTATTTTTAATTTCTGAAGAGGAAAACAGTTCTCAGAGGGTTAAGTAACTTATCCAAAGTGGCTGAGCCGGGGTTAAACTCCTCTGGCCCTGTAGGCCATGCTCTTGTCACTGCTCAAAGAACATCTCCCTTCCCTCTCCACATTCTCTTATTCCTTCACACCTGTCTGTCACTCATTCATTCACCCATTCATTCATTCCTCAAATGCTGTGAGCACACGCTGGGTATGAGGCCAGGGCTGCATGCTCAGACGCCCAGACACACGAAGCAGCGTGGCCACCCTCGGTGAGCCCATGGTCTCATGGGAGGCAGAGCAACTGGGATGCTCGTAGAGGGGCCCTGAGGTACAGTGAGCCTGGGGCACCCGCCTAATGGGGAGGCTTAGGGTGGTTTCATCACAGGGTGACATCCTGGTCACATACCCCTTTGATGTGTCTCGCAAAAGCCTGGAATGGCCAGCTGCTCTGCCTCTGGGTCTTCGTGAATCTGAAAATGCCGACTGGCCCTGTTCAGGCACCAGCACTGAGGCTGTGCCCTGTGAAACTGCAGTGGTCCCTGGGCTGCCAGGGGTCATCACAGGCCATCCTCTGGGGGAAGCTGTGCAACACCTTGAAGACAAGATAGGGGTCCACAGTGGGATACCACAGAGGGTCTGTGTAGCACACGGGAGGCGACAGGATCCAGCCTCCTGGCCTGGGTTCTCTTCCTGCCTAAGAGGAAGAACAGAGCAAGCCCTTAGGAAAATTCCAAGAATCTCTGGTAGTGTCTCCAAAGGGCCACAGTTAAGCTGGCTGGGAAAGGTTCAGACAGGGGGAGAGCAGGAGCTGGGGGCTGGCAGGGTCTAGGATACAGCTGCTGTGTGCCTGAAAAAGCCGGTGACTGTGGTTGGTCCAGGAGCTGTGATAATAGCCGGTGAAGTCGTGGCTAGGTGGGAGGGAACGTCAGCCTGCAGTGTGACCGTGAGATCACAGCTTGGAGCTTTCGAGGAGTTGGACTCACTCTGGCAAAGGATAAGGGAACAAAAGATGGAGGCGCTCACAAGGCCTTGCGCAGGTTCAGATGGTCTGTGAGAGGCAGTGAGGTACCCAGCCTCCGTTAGAGGCCTTAAAACGCAGACCCCTGGCTCGGGGACGGGAAACTCAATAAGTGGCTTTTTTTTGCAGGAGGACTTTTTGCAGGGAGCCCAGAAGAGCCCAGCCTCAGCAGGATGGTCACTGAGGAGGAAATCCAGTTCTATGTGCAGCAGTTCAAGAAGTCTGGTTTCAGGTAAAGAGAGCGCGGGGCCCAGACACAGATGAGAGATGATCGACAGATAGTGATCTTCCGCCCTCAGGGTGGAGGGTGAGGCCCAGTTCTCCACCACAGCCCTCATGGGTGCCAGGCCGGCCTCTGGGTGCCAGGCCGGCCTCTGCTTGAACGCCTCCAGTGTCAGGAGGCTCACTACTTTATGGTGCTCAGCCTGCTCTAGTTTGGGACACTCAGCTTGTTCTTCCTTATGCTTGCGGAGCCCCCATAGGGCAGAGGTTTCTAACTACTTTTCAGTCACGGCTCCTCGGAGAATCAGATGGCAACTCTGGGCTCTTTCTTCAGAAAGACATAAAAATCCACATAAACTCAAAAAGTGCATACATTTTGGTGCATTTGCCCTAGTTCCCAATGTCACATTAGGAGGGCATCTTTACTCCACCTCCCAATGTCCCTCTCAAGTGGACTCCCTGGGGCTGGCGAGTGGCCTCTGGATGGTGAGGCTGCTCAACCAAGTTCCCAGCATCAGCAACCTCTCCAGCCTCCAAGGGGACACAATGACATTCTCTGGACAGTCCTGTAGGGCCGGCTTCTGTGTGTCCCAGAAGACCACCCAGAGGCTGCCAGTTCACTCAGTGGAGTCCTGTGTCCTTGCACAACGCCTTGCTGCTAGAGCCTGGCAATGCGCCCAACAGCACGGCGTGGGTCCTGGGCTCTATTCTCTTGCCCCTGCAGGAGGCTTTGCTCTTCCCAGGATGACTGGCTGTGCAGAGCAGGTTTCTGTTGGTGTCTGTAGCAAAGCCGTCTACTTACCGCCTCCCTCTTTTTACTTTCTGATCTCTCCCCAGAGGTCCTCTAAACTGGTACAGAAACATGGAAAGGAACTGGAAGTGGGCCTGCAAAAGCTTGGGGCGGAAGGTGAGTGCCAGGTTCAGTGTGGTCTCCTCTGCACCCTGGAACCCACCCATGGGGCTTCCCATTGGCCTGAGCTGATATGACCTGGGCCAGAGCTGGTCATGGACAGACCTGCTGGCTACCTCCTTTCCCTTTGGGGTTTGGGAATTGACTCCCTTCAGGGGATTCCCATTAAGATCTTTCTTGCTGGTATTTCCGTTGGGATGGTAGAGGGTGACGTTGGGGATGGAGGTGGGGTGTGTCCAGGTAACTGCAGCATCCATCCGGAATCCCCAGGTCGCCTGGTGGTACCCCAAGCCAGGGCTGCAGATGGCCCAGGGCACCTCCCAGAAGTGACGTGGATACTGGAGCTCCCAGCCCCGGAGGAGCGTTAGGCGCTCTCAGAGATATGACTTCAGCCTCTGGTTGAGTCACCTTGCACAAGTGAATCTCTGAGTCTCAGTTTCCTCATTTGTCAAGCAGAAGATGGGTTTCCAATCTCTGGTTCTGCAGAAGGAGTAATAGAAGTAATAGAGGTCCCCAGTTTACATTCGAAATGTTTAAAAATCAAAGGGAAATCAAATTATTCCCCATTGTGATTGCGCAGGCAGCCAGGCCTTCATCAGTAGCCCTGGTTACCTTGTTGGTTCACTCTGTAAGTGAACACACTGCTACGTGCCAGGCTTCCTGCGAGACCCCGGGATACCGTGGTGTGTAAACAGATCAGGTCTTGACCTCCCGAAGTTAGGTCTTGAGGCACTAGAGTGTATAACATCGTGGTTAAGAGCAGGCTAGGAAGCACATGGGCTGAGTCTAATCCCTGTGTGACCCTGGGAAAGGTACTTAACCCCTCTGATCCACTGTTGCTTCTTCTGCAATATGGAAGTGGCAAGAACAGTGCCTCCCTCATAGAGCTGTGTAAGGATGAAATGGGTGAAGGCACATGACCTGTCACAAGCAGTACTGGCAACCTAGTAGCTCCATTAGTGTTCCTTGTCATTATCATATGACTGACGAAAATGACCAAACTGCAGTTGGACAGACAAAATCTCTCAAAGCGTGGAGGAAAATATTGACAAAGGCACTGGGAAGGTGAATCCCAATGATGCTAAGGTCAGAAACCCTCCTCTTCTGCACTTTCTTTTTTTCTGGAGACAGTCTTGCTCAGTTGCCCAGGCTAGAGTGCAGTGGCGTGATCTCGGCTCACTGCAACCTCTGCCCCTGGGTTCAAGCGATTCTCCTGCCTCAGCCTCCCAAGCAGCTAGAATTACAGGAGTGTGCCACCACAACCGGCTAATTTTTTGTGTTTTAGTAGAGACAGGGTTTCACCATGTTGGGCAGGGTGGTCTCAAACTCCTGAGCTCAGGCATTCCACCCACCTCGGCCTTCCAAACTGCTGAGATGACAGGCCTCAGCCACTGCGCCCAGCCTCTCTTCCGCAGTTTCCGGTCGGATCTTCCTCTCTCCTCCCCCACCTCCTCCCATCCCGCCCGCTGCCACCCCCTACCCAGTTCACATTTTAGCTTGGAACATTCTAGAGTTTACAAACCTCATAGAAGCCTCAGGATTCATTTTAGCCACAAAATCATTTTTTACCTTCTCCTGGCTCCTGGTTATGGGAGGAGGGAGGGGTGCGGAGAAATGCCCATCATTCCGTGTGTAAATGAAAATAGTGCAAGTTCCTCAACCAGGGATGGGTCAAAGGTGCTTGGAAATTAGGGTAATGGTGGAACGAGAACAAATAAAAAAACACAGAGGTTTCCTGGCCTTCCTGTGCATGCCTCCCTGCATCGAACTCATTTGCCCGCAGTTAAAAGGGAAGTCATTTTGCTGCTGTTCATGTCACATTGACAACTGTTGTGACTGCCCCCATTCTGTCCGGAACCTTGGCCACCCCTGTTAAGCGTCTGTTTAATTCAGAGAAGAGGAATCTTGATCTTCATTCAAGAGTGTCTTCCGTCTTGGTGCGGTCGATTCAGTTCTCCCAGTTACACGCAGCTCAGCATATATTCTCACTCACACACGTCTGCACACACAAGACCCATGTTGGCCTCTGCACTGCTGAAGCTGTCATTTTAAAGATCTCCAGTAATAACCATGAGTCTGTTGTGCAAAGTTTGGCAGATACAATGTCAGGACCATAGCAGGGCGGTGGGCAGAGGTCTTTCAGGGGAGGAGGAAGGGCTTCCCTTGTGGAGTGCCAGCCATTTCTGTTTCCTGTTCTCTCCCCAGATCCTGATTCCGTCCCTGATGGTCACGGCGGAGAAGGACTTCGTGCTCGTTCCTCAGATGTCCAAGCACATGGAGGACTGGGTGAGGGAATGGCCCTGCACAGGGGTCATCGGTGCTCCCCGGGAGAGGGCACGGGCGCTCAGAGGGAAGATGGCAGCGGAGGATACACCTTGTCATGTGGATGGGACCGCGGTTGAAGCGCTTCCGTAACATCACTGTCCCCCGCTTGCAAGCAGCAACCGTGACTGTGCCTTCCATTCCCCTGCACGGATGTGGGGTTTCGTTCACTCATTATTCCCTTCCTAAGTCATGCAGGGTTCGGGCAGGGTGGCCTGTGGGGAGCAGAGAGAAGGCGTCCATTGCCCGTTGCTCTAACCTGAGACACACCCATCTGCATTCTTCCATTTACCTTCCTGCATGGGGTTTCCTTTCAGATTCCCCACCTGAAAAGGGGACACATTGAGGACTGTGGGCACTGGACACAGATGGACAAGTAAGGAGGTTGGGGGCTCCTGGGGTCAGGGAGAGCAGGGCCGCCTGTTCACCTTCCATAAAAGCTTTCCTGGTTTCATTGTGGCGGCTTTGGCCTGGCTTAGCCACTCATGTCACTCACCTCTGCCTTCGAGTTGGGTGGTTAGGCACAGACAAGTGTGAATGGCTTTTTTTTTTCTTCTCCCTTTCCTCCAGGCCCACCGAGGTGAATCAGATCCTCATTAAGTGGCTGGAGTCTGATGCCCGGAACCCACCAGTGGTCTCAAAGATGTAGCACGCAGCGTGCGCCCACGCTCAGCAGGTGTGCCGTCCTTCCGCCTGCTGGGGCACCATTCTTAGTATACAGAGGTGGCCTTACACACATCTGTCATGGATGGCAGCATTGCTTTGAAGGGGTTTGCAAAAAAAAAGATTTTCGTTACATAAAGTGAATCAAATTTGACGTTATTTTAGATCCCAGAGAAATCAGGTGTGATTAGTTCTCCAGGCATGAATGCATTGTCCCTTTATCTCTAAGAACCCTTAGTGTCCTGTGGGGGGACAGAATGGGGTAGCGAGGTGGTGATTTCTCTTTAACTGACCAATCCATAGTTTTGCAGAAAAATCAGCCGTTCACTGAGAAAAATCTTAGTAGAGATTGGGATGCATTACTCAATAAAGCTAAGATGACTATGCTGCTGGTCGCTGTTCTTGGAGAGGTGGAGTGACTGTTCAGGGAGAATGCATGGCGTTGGGATGAACCCTTTCTCTCTGCTTTTGAGCCCTGTTCTGGGCTCCGAGGTGCTGCGTGATCTAGGCCTTGCTGGCCAGCAGACAATTCTACGGGGATGGCAGTGGTCTCTTGTGCTCTGTCCCCTAAAGCAGCCACTGGCCACAGGTAGCCACCTGCCTTTCTCCCAGCTTCCCTAGCAGATTTTGCTCAGGCACAAATGTGCACCTTGAGCATTTGAAATGTGCTAGTGAGGCTGAGGAAGTGAATTTTAAATTCCATTGAATTTTAAACAATTTAAAGTTAAATAGCAGCAGCTGCCATGAGGCTCAGGCAGGTCCAGCCCATCTTCTCCTCTGCCCCCTCCTCCCTATCTTCCCCTCTGCCCTCTCCTCCCTCCTGTCACATCCAGTTAGGTGCCTGTCTCACTGATGTGTCTCCTGCAGTGAGTGGTCTCTCCCCTGCCCTGCTTCTGGCCCCAGAGTACTGGAGCAGCAGCCTCTTCACGGGTCTTGCCACCACATGGTTGGATCCTGAACCTTGCAGGGCCTCCCCCACTGCCCCTGCCCACCCCAAGCCTGGCCCCATCACCCTCCAATTCCTAACTGCCCTCCAGCAGCACACTCGCAGGTGCTGATCCTCCTTAACCCTCTGCCCGACTTACTCATTCTTTGCCTAGAATGTTCCCCCTGCCACCTCCTCCAAGCCCATAAGCTGGGTCCCGAGCCCTTTCTCCCTGCCCGCCTTGCATGGTTATCGGGCTCACAGATGCACGCACAATGGCCTCGCTGCACTTGCGAGGGGAAGCTTGCTGAAGAAGTGGCCCCTCCAAGCTGAGTTCAGCATGCTGATGGGCATGAGTTGGCCAGGCCACAAGGGCCTGGGTGTCTGTATGGGGAGAAAGCCAGGGGAGGTTTGAAATGGAGACTGCTGGCATTTCTTCACTGCCCTAGTGCACCTGGAGTCTTCCATGCACCACCTCCAATCCTTCCAGAGAGTCCTTCCCATTTGACAGAAAGGGGAACTGAGGTTCACATAACTTGCCCAGGACTACTTGGCTACGTGGGGGCAGAGCCTGGATTCAGAAGCAGGCTCTCTGGCTCCTAAGGCTGAGCTTTTTCTATGAAAAAAACGTTATCCTTTCTAAATCTGGAGGCAGACCACCTAGGTTAGGCCTCTGGTCTGCTGCATACTCACCGTGTGACCTTGAAAAAGGAGGTCTGTGCCCCAGTTCCCTCATCTATAAAAAAGGGGATGTTAATAGGACCTAATTCATGGGTGGTTGTATCGAGTATATTAATATACACAGAGTTCTAGAACAGTGCTTGGCATGGAGGAAGTGCTATAGAAGTATCAGCTATAAGATTTCCAGCTTGTCTTAGGACAAGACCTATAAGGGCTTTCCATTTCGAGCCACGCCACCACCATCTCAGTCTTTTGCATCTGAGAATGAAATGGTTCACTTAAAGGCAAGCATGGGGCCTGGGGGAAAGGCTTACACCAGATCACATGATTTTCCTAACTGGGTGTATTCAAGCTCATTTGTAAGGGAGCCATTGGGGGAAAGGAAATAATCAAAACCTAAGAGTGTCCTTTACTAGAAGGAGCACAAACAGCAAACCTGTCATCCCAAAAGTCTTGCTTTTAATGTTCTATCCAGTCATCTCTATCAGCCATCAAAAAGGCCTCAGAAATTCTGCTCCTTTAGCAAATAAGAGTTGAATAACTCCAGTCCATAGCATTGTCACAAAAATATAACTAGTTATACAAGGTTGAGGGCTGTATCAGTCTGTTCTCCCATTGCTATAACGAACTACCAGAGACTGGCTATTTTATAAAGAAAGGAGATTTAATTGGCTCACCGTTCTGCAGGCTTTACAGAAAGCATGGCTGGGGAGGCTCCAGGAAACACATCATGGCAGACAGTGAAGGGGAAGCAGGCACATCCTACGTGTCTAGAACAGGAGGAAGAGAGAGAAGGGGAAGGTGCTACACACTTTTATAAACAGCCAGATCTCGTGGGAACTCACCATCATGAGAACAGCAAGGGGGAAATCCGCCCCCATGATCCAGTCACCGCCCACCAGGCCCCTCTTCCAACATCGTGGATTACAATTTGGGTGGGGACACAAATCCAAACCATATCAAGGGCCATAAAGGACAGTGGACTAGAAAAGGAGGTCTTTAGGTGTTTCAAGAAGATACTGGAATGTCCAGGGCTATGTTTCCTGGTCTGCTTTGAGGACCTTTGGGCCACAAGTTACCTGCTGCAGTGGTGGTATCAGGGCATTCCCTGGAACAAGCAGGGAAGATTTTCAGATGCCATTTTAAGTACAAATGGCAAGGAGGGTGTTCAAAATGATTTAATTATAAAATGCTATATTTTGGGATTGAATTTAATTTTTTAATTAACATACTAGTTGTACATATTCATGGAGTACATAGTGATGTTTTGATACACATAATGTGTAGCAATCAGATCAGGGTAATTACACCTGTCATCTCAAACATTTATCATGTTTGTGTTGAGGACATTTAATAACCTCTGTCTGGCTATTTGAAACGATGTATCATTGTTGACTGTGGTCATTGCTCAGTGCTATACAACGCTAGGACTTACCCTCCCACTGAGCTGGAATTTGACATTCCTTAACAAATCCCTCCCTATCCCCCACCTCTTCCCCCAGCCCTTCCCAGCCTCCTATCCTCGGTTCCACTTTTTACTTCTAGGAAATAAACTTCTTTTTAGCTTCTGCATATGAGTGAGAACATGTGGTGTTTCACTTTCTGTTCCTGGCTTATTTCACTTAACAGAATGCTCTCCATTTCCATCCATGTTGCTGCGAGAGACAAGATTTCATTCTTTTTTTGTGGCTGAATAGTAAAAAACATGTTATTTTTATGTCATGATTACAAAGGGAATAGATTACAAGTATATTCACCTCTGCTAAAAGAAATCGGCGCTTTAAAAAGAGGTCCAACAGTCTTCATATTCTCTCTCACACCCTCCGTCAGTGGGTTGTGCTGCTCCCAGGAGGCTGAGATCACTCATATAGTCTGTCAAGGAAGGACCACTTAGTGGCTCTCAATTAGCAACATCTAAGGTTTCCAGGAGACCCGTCTTCTAAAAAGTGAGTCTATTAGACTAGGCAGGACAAAAAGCTATTTCTGTCTCTCTTGGAGTGTAGGGAATCCATAGTTTTAGGCCTCGACATGACTGTTCGCCAGTTTCCGTATCATTCACAGCCACATTACCATCAACACAAATTAAAAGCAAACAATGGTTAAAACATCTAGGTCAGAGGCTTAAAGGGTTTTTTCCAACAGGAATTGGGTGACAAATACTATGCCTCACTTTTCAAAGGAATCCATCTGGCCACAAATGATAAAATACTTTCTTGCCTGAGAAACTGTAGAGTATCAACTCCTGCACCCAAATGTGTAACTGTCTGTCTCCCTATTAGACTGTGAGGGCCCTGAGATCGGAGGCTGCCTGTCTTAAGTAATTGGTCCTCGAACCCAACTCAGCACTGGCCTGGCATATTGAAAATGCTCATTAGACGTTTGCTGAATAAATTGGAGAGTAAATGCATAAATGGATGAATGGACAAATGCATTCGTTTCAAGTTAAAATAATTAAAATTTGGTCAGCCATGGTGGCTCACACCTGTGATCCCAGCACTTTGGGAGGCGGAGGCAGGCAGATCACCTGAGGTCAGGGGTTTGAGACCAGCCCAGCTAATATGGCAAAACCCCATCTCTACTAAAAATACAAAAATTAGCTAGGTGTGGTGGCAGGCGCCTGTAATCCCTGCTACTCAGGGGGCTGAGGCAGGAGAATCACTTGAACCCAAAGGCGGAAGTTGCAGTGAACCAAGATCATGCCATTGCACTCCAGCCTGGGTGACAAGAGGGAAATTCCATCTCTAGAAATAAATAGCCTGATGTCCTCAAGGTTCATTCATGTTGTCACATGTGCATGTGTGGGAATTTTATTTCTTTTTAAGGCCAAATAATATCACATTGTATGTATAGACCACATTGTGTTTATCTACTCATTGGCAGGAGAAGGTCCAATAGCCCATGCTCTAAGGCCCTTCCAGTGTGACTTGGGCTTACGTCAGAGTTTCAAAGACATAAACAATTTTTTTTTTTTTTTTTTTTTTTTTTTTTTTTTGAGATGGAGTCTCAACTCGGTTGCCCAGGCTGGAGTGCAGCGGCATGATCTCGGCTCACTGCAACCTTCACCTCCCAAGCAATTCTCCTGCCTCAGCCTCCCGAGTAGCTGGGATTACAGGTGTCCACCACCATGCCCAGCTAATTTTTGTATTTTTAGTAGAGGCAGGATTTCACCATGTTAGCCAGGCTGGTCTGGAACTCCTGACCTCAGGTGATGTACCCGCCTCGGCCTCCCAAAGTGCTGGGATTATAGGCGTGAGCCACCGCGCCCAGCCCAACAGAAATAACTTTTTATTTATGCAACTCAAAGAAAGAGAATTCCTGAGAAAGCCCCAAGCAGTGGTATTCATTTTCATTTGAATATATTAAAGGATAAATATGTATTTATCATCTTTATCAATTATCTTGGACTCAGATGGAAAAAGAAGTCTGAAGTACTTTAGGCAGCTTGTCTACTTTGTCTCATGTGCTGAAGGAATGTTATGCCCTACGTTGTATTTTAAAGAGAACATGCTGGTGGAATGAGGCAAGGAAGGGAGACCTGCAGACCAGAAATGGTTAAACACCCTTCATGATGTCCACAGTAAGGACACGGGTATTCACAGAAATGTGTTAGGTTCCCAGGTACAAATGGTGTATTAAGGAGGCATTCTCAATGATTAACAAGTCTGGCAGGGGAAAAGATCTAAAAACAAGCCCTTCGTTGACCACTAAGGCAGTAACATTCATTTTCCTTGCCAAGAAATGTTTGTAAAAGTTAAGACTCAGCAAGCCCAGAACAGGCTGAGTCCTTCAGACGAGAAATAAATAACCCCTCGACCACAATCATGGGACGGTGGCAACACAGATCCAATGAACTGATTCACGCTATTTTTGCTGAGTTTCATATTCTCATGTAATTTTATTTTTTTCAATAAAGGCAGTTTATAAAATTGATGTGCTTGGCTTAGGGTGGGGGTAGAAGCGTTCCATCCAAGGGCGGTAATGCCAGGGGAAGAAAGGAAACCTCCTGCATGGATCCAGGCTCTGGAAGTTTCAGGGGAGGAGGGCAGGAAGTCCACGAGGGTCCCAGGGCTGTGGAATAAACCAGGCCCACCCACACCCCCAAGCACTAGGCTCAAAATGTAGTCACAAAAAGAGGAGCGCTTGGACTGGACTACAGCTGAAAGCAGAATTTGTGGGTGGAGAGGAGGATGTACTTGCCCTGAAATTGTGAGGACAGGGTTTGAGAAGGAAGTGGGGAGTTAGAAAAGAAGAGAACTTTTATGTGAGGAACACAATCCTTTTAATGACCAGGCCCAAAGAGACATTAAAACGATACAGCAATCATGCCCTCCTCCTGGCTTTGAGATCTGTTTCCATCTCTTGAAGCTGCTTCTGCCACAGGTACCTATAAATTAAAATAACAGTGCCACCCTGGACACTCGGACCCATACCCTATAGCTCAACAATGTCTAGCTGTTAGCGAACTCATCAGTGTTATTTCTGTAAAGCAATGAGAAATGCTGACAAACAATTTTGTATCAGTCCACTCCCTGTCCCCTTTTTTGCCTTTAAAAGTCCATGTGTAACTGCTGCTAATCAGAGCGTCTATTCAGGGCAACTTGAATCTATGCTCCCAGGTTGCAATCTGCAAGCTTGACCCAAATAAACCCTCTACTCAGGTTAATTTTGCTGCAGCTTCTTTCCTTTAGGGTCTGCAGAAGCAAGTTCTTGGTTTGGGGTGATACCAAGCTACACCTCTAGCATGCCCTCCCCCCTTGCCAGGTGCCTCTCTGTCCCCAGTACTTGATGCCAGTCAGTTCTTGTGTTGGCCACAGCCCCTGGGCCCCTTGCAGAACTTTGGGACAGTGAGTGTGAAGAAGGGACAGCTGCCAACCTAACAACTGCTCTCTCCAGTCTCAGCCCCAAGGCCTCTGCACCCCAAGTCCTGCCTTTTCCAGCAGGGAGTCTGCGGTCTGCCCCTGGGCCGTGGAGCTGCGGTCTACCCCTGGACTATGGAGTCTGCAGTCTACCCCTGGGCCATGGAGCTGGCAGTTCTGGGGCCCCGCAAGCCCTGCCCCTCCCTCAGGGACAGCCCCAAGTGCGCATACACAAAGGGAAGAGGCCTGGCCTTGCCCTTTTCTCTCCTGAGGCCCTGACCCCAGGCTCTCCGGCATGCAGACACAATCTGCTACGGCTGCCATAGCAAAGTCCCCCAGATCAGGTAACAAACAGAGACATTTGTGTTCTCACAGTTCTGGAGGCTGGAAGGCTGGGATCAAGGCGTCGGCAGGGCTGGTTCCTTCTGAGGCGTCTCTCCTTGGTTTTAGACAGCCACCTGCTCCCTGAGTCTTTTTCTCATGGTCTTCCTCCGTGTGTATGTCCTAAGCTCTTCTTATGAGGAGACCAGTCATGTTGGATGAGGACCCTACCCTCTGTGCTACAGCCACCAATATCCTGTCCTGTCTCCCTAACAGTGGGGGGTGCTGGCCTTGGTCACCCCCCTCCCCGGGTCTGGCAAGGGAACGAACACACGCAGGGACCCAGGTTTCAGCTGCACAGGCCTGCGCCCTCCTCCAGCCCAGGGTGCCTTGGCAGCCCCATATCAAGACCCCCCCAGCAGCCCCAACATCACAGCCTCCCCTGATCTGTGGTGTTAAGCACCTAGTTAGAGGCTGGGGGTGTCCTTTGGCTCTAGAATCCCTAGGATTGGGGTCAGAGTTCAGAGAGCTAAACCCTGCCCTCCCACCTTCTCTCAGAGAGGGAGCCCGGGGCGGGGGGTGGTGGGCAGGCCTGAGCAGCTGTTTGTTTATGGCCTTCATCCTGCCTAAGTGGAGCCTGTCTCAATGCTGCTCACCTGCCTCTCCTGCCAGAGACCCCTCCCCACTTCTCAGGAGCAAGAGCAGTGAGCAGGGCCCCAAAAGACAGACTCACGATGACAAATGCAGAAAGGCACAAAGTGGCATTTAGCTGGCTTTACAGATGAGGAACTAAGGATCAGAGAGGGTGAGCGATTTGCCTGGGGTCACAGAGCCAATCAGCAGCAGGACTGGGCACAGACTCAGGACTGATGCCAGCTCTGTGCTCAGTTACTGTCCATGCAATTGAACCAGTACCTGGTGAGTGCCCCCAGGTGCCTGCCAGCGAGTCAGCGTGCCGGACAGGTGTGCTGCATGTTAGGGCTCCCATTCTCACCTGCTGGGGCCAGCTCCCCTCAGCTGCAATTTTTGCCAGATAATCTCCCTTTCTCCTATGCCTGCCAGCAAGGCTCTGGGATTCTGTCTGCTATTTCCTTATTTGCTCAGGCTGATGGTCTCTAACTTGGAGAAAACGTCCCCGCCGAGACATCAGCCATGGTGGTAATGAACTCTGATTGCTCATTAGTGAGGATTGGGCTCCAGCAATCCATTTCACTAAGCTCTGTGACCCGGGTCCGTGGAATGCGCTGGTGCTTTGCAGTAAGACAGATGTGCCTTCTTATCTCAGTTCCGCCACTGATGTTTGTGCGACCTTGGGCAAGTGACTTCAAGTCCCAGACCTCAGTCCCCTCCCTGTAAAGTGAAGAGACCATTTCCACAGCCCAGGGCTACCATGGGGATCTCATGACATAGTATCCTAGTCCACATGGCAGGCACCAAACAGACGTTACGTCTCCTCCCTCTTCCTTCCAGCTTTTAGTCTTTGCCTAGGTCCTCGCACCTCCCAGGGTGAGAATAAGTAGAGAATTTGAAGTCTATCTAGCAAAATCAAGACCCTCCAGGAGTACGCCCTCTTTGGTTGGAGACTGTGCAACTACATAAAGCAATTCTGGCTTCCCAGTCTGAGTGGTGGTGGGAGCACAGGGGTGGAGGAATGCTAGACCCAGCTCAGGCCAGTGAACTTGGGCCAATCTCTCCTCCACCCTGTGCCTCATCTTCACCTTCGAACAGAAGGCATTACCCAGAATATTCCTAAAGCTCCAGCATTCTCAGACTCCCGCAGAGGATGTGGCTCGAGCTGACCCCAGGCTGGGACAGACCCACTTATGCTCCCAAGAAGCCTGACAGCAGGAGTGAGGGCTGGGCAACCACCTGGCTCCTCCCGGCCTGCACTGGTCTCTTACAGGTGGACAAGGAGAAGCAGGTGACCATGGAGGCTGGCATCCTCCTGGCCAACCTGCACCCACAGCTGGATGAGCATGGCCTGGCCCTGTCCAGGTAAGAGCCCATGCTCCCATTCTGGGGTGCGCCAAGGCCACCTGCCCATTCCCCACCCTGGCCTGGCTGAACACTCAAGGATCTGGCAGGAGCCACAGAGGAGCGCCTCTCAATGTGCACCCCTTTCTCTAGTCTCCTGTTCTTCCCCCTTGGGGTGCCTGTCTCCCCATCCCCTATGGGTTCAGGGGCTGTTGTGTTGGGAATAGAAAGAAACGGGCCAGAAATTAGATGAGCATTAAATAACAGTCTCAGAGATGGGACAACCCTGGATTAAGTCATTCTGAACGCTTGCAACAAACAACTCCAGGGATCCAAACACAAGAAAATGCAAATAAACCCTCAGAGGAACAGAAGACCTGATGACTGAGCCACAGGGTTTCCTGGCCTGCCTATCCATGGCTTCACTTGTCCCTCCATCCAAACATGGTATCAGTGATTGCTCAGGTTTAGTATCAGGGGATTTCCTTTGAAATAGGAGCCAAACACAGCCAAAGAAGTGAATCTCTAACTGTAGAATTTCTACCATTAGAAACAGGTAACAGGTGTTTGGAATAGTGGTGTAAGCATTGTCTTTGCAGCTGGAAATCATAGCCATGGAAACCTGTGGTTGGTTTTCACGTGGGGGTGGTCTGCACACTTTAGCTTTCTTATCACAGGCCCTGGGGCATCATGATTTCTCTGCACTCCGGAAACCCTCTGTTCTGGGCCCTCTAAGGGCCATGGCAATGCAAACATTTATAGAATGTCTACCATGTGCAGGCCCTGTTCAGGCCTTGGAGAGGCAAAGATGAACAAATCCCAGACCCTACAAGCAAGGAGCTCCCAGCAAGGGGCCACATAGACGAGGAACTGGCAGGCATCACACAGAGCAATAGGTTCGATGTCAGTGGAGCATTTAGGGCAGCCTGGGGCCCAAGTTCAGCTTTGGTAGGCCGGGGAATGTGTGAGACAGTGAGCATAGGAACAGGATCCCTTCGGGGGGACTCCCGGGTTGAACCCCAAAAGATGATTAGGTGTTAACCAGCAAGAGGAGAGGAGGGAGGAATCCCAGGCAGAGGGAGCCACAGTAGCAAAGCCCAGGAGAGGGACAGGGTTTGAGGTGTGCGGAGCCTGGAAGCAGACAGTGGAAACAGCCTGTGACCAATGACTAACAGGAGGAAATGTGTTCTTCTTAATTACAGGCATCAGCTTCTGGGCCCTGAAGCATCCTTGCCGGTCTATGATGTGTCCCTGTCCTCCCCTAGGGGCTCCGTCCTCCTCAAGTGGCTCCTGGGATGGGGCCCATCTGCTTCTCCAAAGACAGCTGCGATGTCCCATCCTGTATGTCCTAGGGGGCTGCCTGGGACTGTAGTTCCAAGGATGCTGGGGCGCTGTCAGGAAGAGGAAGGCTGCATGTGGAGTCTGGATGCCCTCTTTGGTTTCACTGTCACACCAGCCTTGTAGGGAAAGGATGAGAGTCTCACTTACAGACCCAGAAGCCAGAGTCTTACCCAAAGATGTTATAGGAAAGGGGTCCCGATCCAGACCCCAACAGAGGGTTCTTGGATCTCGCACAAGAAAGAATTCAGGGTGAGTCCATAGAATAAAGCCGGCTGACAGTCACGATGAGGAAGAGGCCCTCCTGCATGTCGGTGCTCTGACAGTTGCACAGTGCCCTCCCACCTTCGCCTCTTAGGATCCTCACAGCCACCGTGTGGGAAGGGATGGGCAGGGATGGGGTGCAGGGAAGGGGTGCCGTCTCCACTGAAGATCTGAGCCAGAGCTGCACAGGGGATGGGGCTGTCCAGGTTACCAGGTGCAGGGAGGGGTCAGGATAGGAGTCCAGTGTTTGTGGACCTGGAACCCCTGCCATATAGTCATTGAAAAGCATTTCTTACACCTCACAAGAGACCATTTGGGGGACTGGTTAAGAGCACAGGTCTGAGACTCAGCCCTGGGTTCAAAGCCTGGTTCCACCACCCACTGGGTGTGGAATGCACATTTGGTTGCTTAGCTTCTCTGAACATCTCTGTAAAAAAGAATCACCCCCAATGAGGGAAGTAATCCTCAGCTCGTCGAAGAGGAACTGAGATAGCACATGTTACACGTGTGGCCGACCAGAGGACACTTCAGAGGATGCCTGTGTCAGGAGCCACCTTTGGAGGGCAATCACCTTGAGCTTTGAATATTAGGCAGGCCTTCCTCTCTGCCAGGCTGGGCCTCCCTGGAGGAGGCTGCTGGGGTACCTGCAGAGGCTGGCTGCTCATTCGTCGGGGATGTGCGAGACACTCCTGTGCCGGTGCAGCGGTGCACACACTCAGCTGTGCTTTCTTTCTCCTGCATAAGTGCATTTGCACTAGGGGCCGTGTGTCTCTGGCCCCTGGAGCATCATGGCTAAGCACTGGGGCTCCACCACTATTGTCCGTGTGACCTGGGGCAGGTCTCTTTGCCTCTGGCTGCCTCAGTTTGCTTAACTGGAAAATGGGAATGCTTAGGATAGCCATGCATGTGAGGGACTTAGAAGAGTGTATACTGTTAGTGCCCAATAAATGTTTGTGACGGTTTTGGTTGTAAGACAAGGCCTTTTCCAGAGCCCACACTCGGTGCTGTCTTAGAAGCTTCAGCATTGCCAGGGATTAGACCACATGGGTCATCTAAGTTTCCTCTCGACTACACAGATTTCCTCTTGACTCTGCATACATTTCCTCCCAACCAAGCACACCCTGCCTTCTGCAGGGGTTCTGATGAAGGCAAGTAGCCAAGCAAGCACTGTTTGACTGAATTCTAGGAATTTGACCAGGCTCAGAGCAGCACTGAGACCAAAAGCAAACAGCCCAAGGCTGGGCGTGGTGGCTCATGCATGTAATCCCAGGACTTTGGGAGGCCAAAGTGGGCAGATCACTTGAGCCCAGGAGTTTGAGATCAGCCTGGCCAATATGGCAAAACCCTGTCTCTACAAAAAAACAATTTAAAAATTAGCCAGGTGTGATGGTGCATGCCTGTAGTCCCAGTGTAGTCCCAGCTACTTGGGAGGCTGAGGTGGGAGGACCACTTGAGCCCAGGAGAGTGCGTGCAATGAGATGAGATCACACCACTACACTCCAGCCTGGGCGACGGAATGAGACCCTGTCTCTAGCAAATAAATAAAAACAGCCCAAAAGCAATTTCTAGGGGATGCACTTTGTTTTTATTTATATTTCTTGCATTCTGTGAAGGGAAACCTAATTCCCAGTGACTGCTCCTTAAAACTCACTCTGCTTTCTCTTGGGCCTCACATACACACCCTGGTTGCTCCTTGCCCTTCTCCTCCTCCCTCTTTTCACCACAAAGTCCTCAAAAAATCACCAGGCAGAAGGGGAGCATCTGAGGGGATGCAGCTGGGGAAGGAGAAGGACCGAGGCCATTCGCATCCATCATTCTTGCGCCCTCCCAGGTAAGAGGCTTTGCAGCAAAGCATAGAGGGATGCGTAGGTCCCAGTTCGCCAGAGTCCAGCATGGGCATTCTCATTTCCTCCTCAAAGCTGGGTTCACTGCCCAAGGGAGCCCAGTGGTAGCTGAGGGTGAAGGATGACATGAGAGCCATCCCCTTCCTCAAGATGTGGCCCCAGTCCTAGTCCACTATCCAGGACTTATGTCAAACCGGTTGCCTCAGTTTCTACAAAATCATCAGTAAAGTATGAACGTCACTGAGGCCGGGCGCAGTGGCTCACCTGTAATCCCAGCACTTTGGGAGGCCGAGGTGAGTGATCACCTGCGGTCAGAAGTTCGAAGCCAGTCTGGCCAACATGGTGAAACCCAGACTCTACTAAAAATACAAAAAATTAGCCGGCTGTGGTGGCGGGCACCTGTAATCCTAGCTACTTGGGAGCCTGAGGCAGGAGACTCGCTTGAACCCGGGAGATGGTGGTTGCAGTGAGCCAAGATCTCACCACTGTACCCTAGCCTGGGCAACAAGAGCAAAACTCCGTCTCAAAAAATAAAATTAAAATAAAAAAAGAAAAGAAAAAGAAAGTCATTGAGTGGCCACAGATCAAAATGCACACAAGAGTTACTGGTTTTTCTTAGGTGCCCAGCTGAGCGGGCCTGGAAGCCAGTGGAAGGGGCCGCTGTTTTCTTTCACACTTTATCCTGATATTCCCACATTTTATCCTTACCTCAATAGTTATAACTGTTATCTCCATTTTACAAACAAGGAAACAGAGAGGCTGAGTAACACACCTGAGGTCATACAGCTAGCAAAGACAGTGGCCTGCTGTGGATTGGTTCCTGGATCCTACGGAAGTGTTTTGCAGGCCAGCTCTCATTCGCTTCTCTGGATCTTAGACAAAAGCTAGCTTTTGTAAAACTCATTCTGATGCCCTCACCCCGCTCCCCAGGTGGCCACCATACCCCATTTCTGCCAATTTCCCATCTCTGGTCTTTGCTCACTGTTAATGAGAATTAGTTCAGCTTTATCTGTTCTCTCACCCCAAGCTCCTGGCCACCAACTGCACATGTCAAAAGCAATTTCCATCCAAATTAGCAGGTAGCGGACTGTGAAGTGTTTAAAGAGCATCAAGAGAGGTTTTCTCTGGAGACGCCAGGGGAAGGTGTGGAAGTCAGTCATCAGATTTCTACTGGGCACCCTGGTCTTTGCAGAAACCCAAAGGCATCTGGCTGGGTGTGGCTGAGTGGGAGGATCTAGTTCCCCAGGTGGATGGTTCCGTGGATGAGGGGAGGGACAGCTTGGCCAACACATTGCCCAGGAAGAGCAATAGGCAGAGAAGTGCCTGGGACCCTGGCTCCTGGGCTGGCCTGACACCAGATGCACACACATTCCACTTTGTCTTCCCAAGGCCCTTCCCCCAGGAACCCATGGCTTCTTGAAGCCTAGTCTCCTCTTAGAGCTGCCCTGGGCAGAGGAGGCCTCGCTGCATCCTGACTGTGAGGCCCACAGGATGCGTGGGCAGCAGTTCTGGGAGGACAACCCAGGTCCCCTCATGCAGTGTTGGGCCCACCCCCTGCGAGGGACTGATGCCCACTTAAACATAGCCTCCCTTTCCCCATCTCCACTCCTCTTTCCCATGACAATAAGACCCCTCAGAATGTGACAGTAGACCCTGGCTCTTCAGGTCCCCTGAACTGGGGCAAAGGAGATGACCTCACTACCCCTTCTTTGGCCCTAGGGACACTGTGGCCAGGACTCTTTTGAGCAACTCAGTGAACCTGGAGGAACTGCAGGAGGTGGCAGAGGCATGGGCAGGAAAAGGGGTTGAGTAGAGACTTGCCACAGGAGATATGGGGCTGGTGTGAGCTGCTGCTCATGGGAGGGCATTAACCCTCAGCTGCACTGAGCCCCAGAGGATATGCCTGGGATTCCCTTTATAATGGTTTCTTCGCACCAAGATGGGTGGAGTCACTTCAGGCTTGTTTGGCTGCTTAAGGTTACATGCAGGGTATTTGGATCTGGAATAATGGGGGGCTTGTAATTGATAGCAGTGCTTTTTGAATGAATGAAAAACAGTGTTGTATGGACAAATGGATGGATGGTTACATGGATGGATGGATGAAGGACTAGATGGGTGCAGGGATAGATAAAGGGATGGATGAAGGGAAGGATAGATGGATTGATGGATGGATGGTTGAATGGATGAAGGGACGGACGGATGGATGGATGGATGGATGGATGGATGGATGGATGGATGTTTGGTTGGAGGGATGGATGACGGGATGGATGGATGAATGGATGGACAGATGGATGGATGGTTGGATGGATGGATGAAGGGATGGATGGATGGATGGATGAAGGGATGGATGGTTGGATGGATAAAGGAGTGGATGGATAAATGGATAGCTGGATGGTGGATGAAGGGATGGATGGATGATGGATGTATCATTGGATGGATGAAGGGATGGATGGATGGATGGATGGTTGTTTGGAGGGATGAATGAAGGGATGGATGGATGGACAAATGGATGGATGGATGGATGGATGGATAGATGGATGGATGGATAGATGGACGGTTGGTTGGAGGGATGGATGAAGGGATGGATGGATGGATGGTTGGTTGGAGGGATGGATGAAGAGATGGATGGATGGATGAATGGATAGCTAGATGGATGGATAAGGGGAAGGATGGATGATGGATGGATGGATGGATAGATGAAGGGATGAAGGTATGGATGGATGGATGAAGAGATGGGAGGATGGATGATGGATGGATGGATGTACGGATGGATGGATGGATGGATGGATGGATGGATGGATGGATGGATGGATGAAGAGATGAATGGATGGGTAGGTGGTATGCAGAGTACCTGAAGTGCCTGGAATCCTAGATCCATTCTTCATATTCACTAAGCTATAGGACTCAAATCTATGGTTTCAAGTTCCTTGAAGTTTGGGCTCTTCTCTAATCACCTTATTCGATATGAGCAGATCCTCTGTGCAGATGGAGTTGGCAATAATGTAAGCAGTACTGACTCAACATGATGAAGATCATGGGCTTTGAAATCAAATGAACCAGATCTTGAATGCTGGCTCTGCAACTTCTAAACTGTGAGCATGTGCCAGTCATTTAATCCTGCTGAGCCTTAGTTTCCTCATCTATGGACAGTGTTAATAATGTCTACCTTAAAGTATTAAATCTGAGGATTAAGCCAGATAATACATGTAAAGCATCTAGTTTAGTGTTAAAACATGCCCTCCATGGCACTCAGTAGGTGATAAATAGAAACTTGTTTTCTAGCCCCCAGTCTAAAATCCTTCCCACTGGAATTTCTAATACTTTAAGACTTGGGGTAAATACCTTCACTCCAGAAGCCCCTTCCTCAGAGGCATGAGTTTGGGGAAAATCTTTACCCAGAACTCCCAACTGGTGGCTGAAAAAGTGATTCCACAGTTCCCGGGGTACAACATGGATCCCTGAGATGCCAATGCAAAGCCTGCAAAAATCGTTTAGCAAATGAGATGCCTGATGTCTTAGCCCAAGAGAGTGGGGCAAGTTCAGGACAAGAGCATTCCATAGAATTGTTGGGCTGTGAAAAGGCATGCCTGAGTCACGGAGCCCTGTGAGGAAAGGGACAGGGAGGAGGACACTGGAATGAGGAAGGGAGGCTGGATGTTCACTGGCCCACACAGCTCTACCTGGAGCCATCCCAGACTCTGAGCTTTTTGGGGTGACCTTGGGTATGCTTCAACCAGTCACAGTCCCTCAGAGCAGTGCTAAGGGGTTCACCAAGGCTGAACAAGTTCAGCCACTTGTTCACACTAAACAGGGTTTAAAAGGCATTTTCATATTCTGCCCAGTGCCAGGCATGCTGATTGAGAAGGATTGTGGATTCAGTATTTGGGGCTCATATGACCCGTGGGCTCACCTTGAGAGCCATTAAATACCATTCTGAGCCCCCACCATGAAGACGGAAGAGATTTTCCTCCAGCCCTCATGCCTCTGTTGATCGTGACCTTTCCCCGCTCTGCTTCTCAGGAGTGAACGCTCCCTCCTGGCCATGCAGCAGGATGTGGCAGGGACTCCCACAGAGGTGCAACCCAGGGACCTTTGTCAGGCCTGTGCTGGGCAGTGTAGTGACCCTTTCTTTTCTTCAACAGCTCCCCCACACACACACACCCAGGACAGCCTGCATCTCTCCCCTTCTGCAGCTCCTGCCGTAATCTCTGCCCTTCAGGGTCCTTCTGGTCTGGACTGGACTGGCTGCAGAAGTGATAATAGTTCTTTTGCTTGGCTCATTCCTGCTGTATCTGAACCAAGTACACCAGCCTTTCTCAGTTAAATGGTTTCTAACATGCAGGGAATTATGGAAATAGCATGCAGAGAGGGGTCCCAGAACAGCCTGTCTTGATCCGTGCACTGAGGTTAAGCATGGCACGTGGACTCATGGAGGTACTGCAGCCTTAGAGCTGGGCCTCCAGGACTAGCAGAGGAGCCAGCCTGCCCTTGGGGCTTGAAGTTGAAGTCAGTATCTAGTGCAGAGGGCCTCCAGGAGCTAAAGAAATAATTCAAGCCTGGCACACATGGCAGAGGCAAAGACCTTGCCTCAAGTCCGGAGCATGGGAAGGAGATGTGGACGAGGCTGGGCAGAGTGGGGGTGGCCTGGAGAGGACCCAAGGGGCTAGAATACAGAGCCAAGTCCGTTTTCTCAAGGTCCATGTTCAAGAGGTATTTAGGATGAGGAACCAACAGGAATCGGCAACTGAGCGTGTGGTGAGGCGGCAGGAAGGAAGAGTCAAGGATGATGGGGCCACCATCAGTAGAGAATCTGGGAGCCTCGGCAGGGGTAACAAGGTGATTGTTCCTTTGGGAACTTGAGTTCGAGGGGTCTCAAGTGGAGGTGTTGGGGCAGCTGCTTTGAAGTTCAGGAGCTCAGGAGCTGGAGGTACAGATTGAGATGTCGTATTCACCAGCTAGAGAGGTCATAGCAAATACCACAGACTGGGCAGCTTCAACAGCAGACATTTATTCCCTTGTGGTTCTGAAGGTGAGAAGTTCAAGGTCAAGGTTGGTTTCTCCCGAGCCTCTCTCCTTGGCTTGCACACGGTCACTTTCTTCCTGTGTCCTCACATGGTCATCTCTCTGTGTGCCTGTGTTCCTAATCTCCTCCTCTTATAAGGACAGCAGTCACATTGGATTAGGGCCCCTTCATATGACCTCACTGAACCCTAATCACCTCTTTTAAAGACACAGTCTCCAAAGACAGTCACATTCTGAGGTCACAGGGGTTAGAAACACAATGTAGGACTTTGGAGGAGACACAATTCAGGCCATAACAGGGGTCATCAGCTCCGAGACAAGTGACCACAAGAGTGGAGGGGACACCCAGGGAGAATGGGTTCGGGTGACAAGAGGGCCTTAGAGGACAGGGACATTCCATGGGTGAGAGGATGCAGAGGCTGCCATGAAGGAAACAGAGGGGACGGTCAGAGAGGAATGGGGACCATAGGAGGGCAGCGCTCTGGAAGCAATGGTGCTGGGTGCCCAGGATGGAGGCGTCAATGCTGCAGGGAATCAGGGACCTGCACCCAGAGCTGATTATTCGCAGCCATTGCTGACCTCTGTCTGTGAGAATAGCTGGAGTGGGGCATTGGGCAGGGTGAGGGGTGAATGACCATCACAAGCCAGGAAAAGATGGGTGGCAGGACCTCTTTCAACCAGAAAGGTGCCAAAACCCTGCCTAGTTATAGAATCAATTTTCCTACCTCACACTCAGATCAGAATGTAGTAATCTTTAAGCTGAATGTTTTGACCCAGAGATAAAGAGATGTTTCTTTTTGCCAGAGGATTGGCTTTGGCCCCCACTCTCCCACTAGGATATTAGAAGTGGGTGGAAGATGGACAGTCTCCTGGTACCTGCCCACCCTCTCTCCACCCTCTCTTTGACCTGGCTGAGACGGGCTGACTGATTACAGCCAAATCCTGTTTCTATCAGAGCCTAAGCTTGGGCTGCCGTGCATACACACACCCACACACGCACATGCACACGCACACGCACGCACACACACGCACACACGCACACACACCACACACACACACCACACACGTACACACTACACATGCACACACGCACACGTACACACGCACACACACACCACACACGCGCACATGCACACACACGCACACACATGCACTCACACACGCACACACCACACACGCACACACACACCACACACGCACACACGTGCACGCACACACGCGCACACACACATGCACTCACACATGCACACACCACACACGCACACACCACACGCGCACACACACCACACACGCACGCACACATGGGCATGGACACCCGCACACGCACACACGCACACACACGTGCACACATGCACACGCATGCACACACCACACATGCACACACGTGCACGCACATACGCACACACGCGCACACACCAGGCACACACGCACACACATGCACATGCGCGTGCACACAAACGCGCACGCACACACACGTGCACACACATACGCACGTACACACACATGAACACACACACACATGTGCGCGCGCACACACATGCACACACACAATTGACCTATCTGTTCAGAGCTCAAGATTGTGCCCTCCAGGTCACCTCAACGTGGAGGCTTCTCAAAAATCACATCCTTGAAAACTCAAAGTGACTCTTAGGCAATAGATTTCCTTTTCAAAATTACCAATTTCTTTAACTTTAGAAGGCTGTGATGCACGAGAAATAGCAATTATAATCTCCTCCCCTAGAAGACAAAATACTTGCATGCATGTGTGCACCCATACACAATTGCACAAGCAAAAACTCTCAGCAAGGTGCGATGGCAGGGACTCTGGGAAGGGAGGGCTGCTGACTCTGTGTGACCTTGATCAAGTTCCTCCAAATTTGGGGGACTCTGTTTCTGTGTCTTTTAACAGTGAGGTTGGATTGGATAATCCCTAAGGTCACTTTCAGCTCTGACATTCTGTAAACCAGCACAGCGCTTGGATGCAAAACTATCCCCCCAACATTATTGCTCCACCCTGGAGATGAGGCCATCTCTTGCATTACTGTTTCTCTTCCTTAGAAAATCTGGTGAAAGTTCTTGGGCTATTCTTGAGGAGGACGTGAACCCTGTTGGGAATGTCCTTGCAGTCCCCACTGCTGACCCCAGCTCATCCCAAAGGGCTTATGGAGCAGGACATTGCTCTCCTGCTCACTCATCTGTGCTTCAGTGCACTCTGGATGGATTCTCTTCCCTGCACCTGAAGTGGCAGCTGCTGCCGCACCCTGCTTTGCAGACCCAGCACTAGTCTTAGAAGCCATCCTTAGTTTCTGTCACTCCCCCCCACCCCCACCTCCACTGGCAGGCCATAAACAAGGACTGCCACGGAGGGTGGGTGGCAATTTCAGCCCTGTGATTCACTGCAAGGGGTGTGTGCAATAAATAGCTCTGTAGTTAATTGCCTTTTGCTTGCCACTCAGAGCAGCCTGTAAAGGGCATCTGCGAGGAGCTAAGAGTGCTTGGGATGCACCAGGGAGGGGGCGGGGTGGGAGTGGGGAGAGCTAAGCGGAAGATGGACTAACACAGCACAGGCCTTGCTCCTGCAAAGGAAACAACTCCATAGAGGAGAGAGAAGGATAAATTTCTAAGTCAGGAATCAGAAAATTCCCATGTGGGCTCTATCTAGGTAGCTGTATGCCACCACGGGAAGCATACAGCTCCCCAGCCCCAGGTCCTCTCTTTAGCATAGAGCTGCTGTCTTGACAGCCAAGCTCTCCAGGCAGGTGGGTTCTGAGTCACGGGAGGAAGTTGTGAGGGGCACAGACGCCTGGACAGGGAGGCATGACGATTGCTTCCTGCTCATGTAGTTAGGGTTGAAGATTCAGCTCTTCAGCCATTTCTTCTTCCCTTATATTCCCTTCCTTTCCTTTCCCATTTCCTTCCTTCCATCTAACACATGTCTATGGAATCACTACAGTGGATCTTCTGCCCCAAGTTCTGGAAGAGCCCCAGGAGACCCATCAGGAGGGGTCTCTCCCTCAGTGTAGCAGTCAAGGCAGGGGGAGGATCGCATCTCCAGAGTCAGACCATCTGGTCCCCACCAACCTGCTGTCACTCTGCACAAGTCCACCAGCCTCTCTGGGACCTGAATTCCTCACCCACGTGGTGAATGAGAGCCCCACTGTCCTCCTGGGACTCTGGTCAGGCTGAGAGGGAAGACTGCACAGGGATCCTCTGTCTTACTGCCCTTTACAGACAGCCTCAGAGAGAGAAACCCGCATTTCTACCTCTGACTTTTTCGAGAGATAATGCCGGACACCTGGCCCAGGTTCTGTAGGGTTGTGTGGATTCTAGGATCAGAGTCAATGCTGGACTTTCCTGGCTGGATGTGCTGGTCGTGTCCATTTTGCTCAAGAACGTTGTCACCTCCTCCTGGCATTTGTTCCTCCCTCTTCCTGCTGGATGATCAGTTTCTGGGGGGTGGAAGTCTTCTCTGAGGCAGTTTTAGCTCCTCAGGGTCCACTAAGTACTCTCAATCTAAGAAGATTCAATGGTCAGTTGATCAAGAATTGAGTAAAAATCCATGGTTTTCTGGGACAGTCCCCATACACTCCCAGCCATGCTGTCTGTGGTCCACGTTCCCCAGTACTGAGTCTATTAAATGCATCTTGGTATGACTGTGAGTGCTGCTCAAAGCCCTGTTAAGAAAAGGGATCATTCTCAGACCCCAGAGAGAGTTGGGATTCGTGCTCCAAGATGCAGGGCAATGGGGTGAAGACAGACGTCTCGTTCAGTTTTGTGAAGGTGGTGCTGAGATCGAGGCTGCCTTGTGGCTTTTTGTGACAGATTCTCAGCATTACCAATTCTTGGTGGTCTGGTCAGTATGCAATCACAGCTGGAAGACGGGGATTTTAGAAATCATTGTCAACCTTTATGCCACCCAAACCATGACATGATGCAGCGAGTGTAGCTGGCTGCCTGCATCACCCCGGCCCCCCACCCCAGAAGTAGGATTGGAGCTGGGGACACGCCAGCTTTGTTGGCTCATTCCTCTAGGAATCTCCCTTGATTGTATCCCCAGGAGATACAAGTCAGATCCAGGAACTCCATGAGCCCAGGGAATGCCCTTCCCCAGACAAGACAGTTTGTGAACCCCGATGAGAGGCGGTTAAATTCACAATGGGATGGGCCTTAGCAACCACTCGGTGCTAAGTCAGGGGCCGTGGAAGGCACCGTACCTAATCTAGATCTAAGTGCTTATCACATAGTAGAACTTCCCAAGTACGAAGCTGAACTGCAGCTGAGAAGGGGGCGCCCCTACGGTTACTGCTGGGATCCTAGACTTGATTCTAGGAGTTGTTCCAAGAACAGTGCTCTTCTCCAACCCCCAAATCTATACTTGGGCTCCACACTCATCCTGTAACAGATTGCTGGGCTTCAGGGAGGCATGATTTGCTTTGTGATGTTATGTGGATGTGTGCAGTGATTAGCTATAACACAGCAAGATTCTCCTGTTCATTTTATTAAGGACCCACCATCAGTCAGGGGATACGAGATGATGATGACAACAACATAAGAGGGATAGGACTAGAGAACTGGGTACGGTGGCTCACACCAGCAATCCCAGCATTTGGGGTGGCAGAGGTGGGAGGCTCACTTGAGCCCAGCAGTTTAAGACCAGCCTGGGCAGCATAGTGAGACCCCATCTCTACAAAATAAAAATAAGATTAGCTGGGCATGGTACTGTGCACCTATAGTTCCAGCTACTCAGGAGGCTGGGGCAGGAAGATTGCTTGAGCCCTGAAGGAGCCCAGGAGTTTGAAGCTGCGGTGAGCTATGATCGCACCACTGCACTCCAGCCTGGGTGACAGAGCAAGACAGCCCTTTCGAAGAAAAAGAATAATAGCACTAGAAGCAGTAGCTGATGCCTATATATTGCTTACTATGTGCCTGACCATTTTAAACACCTTCTAGGCATTAGCTCATTTACTCTCCATAACAATCCTGACATGAGTACTGTTATTAACCCCATTTTACAGATGAGGCACTTGAGGCCCAGAGACATTAGATAACTTGCCCAAACTCATACAGCTAGTACTTGCTCAAGCCAGGACAAAGAAGAAATCACTTCTGTCCTCTAAGCTGCTCGGGGAAGTCCTCATGTAAGTGGACCATTTGAATGCCCAGCATCTTATAAGACTCATTCCATGCTATTTGCAATGTTACGACATCTTTAAGTATTTCCTTTTGATGAAGAGAAACTGAGGCACACCCAGGCTCTGGCTGCCATTACTCCCACCACCTTCCTATGACCAATGCAGCCTCTCCCTTTTCCTCCTGCTGAGGTCAGGTCCTCCATAGCCTGGACAGCATTGGAAGAAATCTGAGGACTCCCACACAGCGAGAACGTCAGTGCCATCCACCAGGACCACACCAGCAAGGTAGCTGTAGAGCCTGCCTACACCTGTTTGTATTCAAGTATTATGAATCCCCAAATAACAAATGTGTTAGCTTGGCTTTGTGAGTGAGTTTTATCCATGTTGCTGAGAGGGAAGACTGCACGGTTCTAATTATTTATTTTTCACTGTATATATTTACCATGGCGTATTTGTCCATACTCTTGTTGATGGACAGTGGGGATGCTTCAGGATGTTTTTTCTTTTTGCCATTGTATATAATGTCACTGTGAGCATTCTTGGGAACTGTATGGCATGTTCTCTGTCTCAAGGACATATTCAGAGGGCATTCATGGGCCATCAATCAGGAGCATCTTCAGTTTTATCAGAAACCAAATTGTTTTCCAAAGTGTTTACAACAAATTAACCCCCAACACTACAAGCTTCCCACACTTGTCAAAATTGGAGTTGTCAGACTTTCAGATTTTCATCTGATGAATTTTAAACAATATCTCATTCTGGTTTTTCACTCTTATCTCCCTAGCAACGAACAAGGTATCACATCTTTTCAGTTTATTGATCATTCAAGTTTCCTCTTCTGTGCAGTGTCTATTTATGTATTTTGCCCTTTTAAAATTTGGGTTGTTTTTCTCATTCTTACTGTTTTACAGGGTTTTATTTACATACATTTTGAACACTAGTCCTTTGTTGGTTGTAGGTATTACAGCGTCTTCTTTCTGTTTGTGTTTCGCCTTTCATCTTTATGGTGTCTTTTGGTGTGCAGATGTATTTTATTTTAATACAGTCAAATCTACCCATCTAATATTTTATCTTTGGAAATTTGGGGTCTTATTGAGAAATTCTTCTCTAACCTAAGGTCATAAAATATTGTATTTCTCCTTAAAGTTTTAATTGTGCCTTTTCATGTAAGTCTCCTGGAGTTGGTGTATGCCTATAGTTTAAAAGTAGCAAAGCAATTTCAGTTTTTCCAAGTGGCTAACCTATTGTCTGACACTATCTATTTAACAGTTAATTTTTTAAATTAATTTATTTATTTTTTGAGACGAAGTCTCTCTCTGTCGCCCAGGCTGGAGTGCTGTGGCACAGTCGCAGCTCACTGCCAGCCCCGCCTCTCGGGTTCACGTCACTCTCCTGCCTCAGCCTCCCGAGTAACTGGGACTACAGGCGCCCACCACCATGCCCAGCGATTTTTTTTGTATTTTTAGTAGAGACGGGGTTTCACCATGTTTGCCAGGATGGTCTCGATCTCCTGACCTTGTGATCCGCCTGCCTCGGCCTCCTAAAGTGTCGGAATTACAGGCGTGAGCCACAGCGCCCGGCCAGCAGTTAATTTTTACATGAGTGAACTGCCATCCCTCCTGTCACATACAACATGTCTTTGTATATGTCAGATGGTTACTGGGCTCTCTATCTCTGTCCTTAGTTTGTTCTCTCCTTCTCTCTCTCTCCCAGCACCACACTGTCATCATCACTACAGTAATCCCTCAATATCCATGTAGATTGGTTCTAGGACCAATACCCACAAATACCAAAATTTATGGATTCTCAAGTCCCTGATATAGAATAAGTAGTATTTGCATATAACTTACACATATCCTCCCATATGCTTTTTTTTTTTTTTTTTTTTTTTTTTTTGAGATGGAGTCTCACTCTTATTGTTGCCCAGGCTGGAGTGCAACGGTGTGATCTCGGCTCACTGCAACCTCCGCCTCCTGGGTTCAAGCGATTCTCCTGCCTCAGCCTCCTGAGTAGCTGGGATTACAGGTGCGTGCCATCACACTTGGCTATTTTTTGTATTTTTAGTAGAGACAGGGTTTCACCATGTTGGTCAGACTAGTCTCAAATTCCTGACCTCATGATCCGCCCCTCTTGGCCTTCCAAAATGCTAGGATTACAGGTGTGAGCCACTGTGCCTGGCCCTCCCATATACTTCAAATCATCTCTAGATGACTCAGGGTGCCTAACACAATACCTACACATGACTTCATGTGCACGGTTTCAATGTAGTAATTGGTGCATGGTGAATTCAAGCTCTGCTTTTTGGACATTTGTGGAATTTTTTTCTGCATATTTTCTATCTGTGGTTGGTTGAACCCATGGATTCAGAACCCGCAGATACAGAAGGCAGACTAAATGTATAAGAAGGCTGAAAATCTGCTAGAGCGAGTCCCCCACCTTGTTGACTTTCAGAAGCATCTTGGTTGCTCTTAACCCATTGCTGGAACTTTACCTTGAGTTTACATCCCTGCCTGGCCCTCACCTCTCAGTTTCCCTCAAATTCTCCAACCACCACAGTTAAGTCCTTTCTGGCAGGTGTTTGCTGCAGCTCTGGGAACTACTGTGTGGGTCCTTGTGTTGTAAGAGAAGATCCACCTCTGAGGGCTGAGCCTACATTCTCCCACCCTGGGCATCTCAGAACCTTCCGCCATGGAGAGCCAAGTCCTAACCCCACTCTGACCTCTCTCATTCCCAGCACCTTTCCAGCCAGTCCAACTCACTGGCTTCAGGTTCCTGCTCTACCACCTGGGAGGACTGGGGCAAGCTGTGTAATCTCTCCATGCCTAAGTTTCCTCCTCTGTGAAACAAATCATAAGATTATCAACCTGATAGGGTTGCAAGGACTCAGTGAGATCAGATGGAGCTCTTGGCACTGCACCTGGTGCATGGGGGGTATCATCTATGCTTTGCTACAAGTGTAGCCATTTGCATTTCTTCCATTTCTCTCAGCTCTTGCCTCCTCTGTGTCTCCTCTGCTAGAGGAAAGCTCTATTAGGACCCTGCAGAGCCAGGTCAGCTGTGCAGGAGGACACCTGCAATTGAATGGTTCTCAAGTCGGATCCAGCCCATCTGCCACGTGGATCTGAAATGCATGCATTTCTCATCTCTGCTGCACACTGGCTCTGTTCTCTTTTGACTCCCTGTGGCCTCCCACAGGGAAGCTCCTTCCCTGCCTCCCACCTCCACTCCTGCACTCTCCATGGAGCAGCCAAGGTAATCATTCCGAAAGACAGATCAGATCATGTCATCTCCTGACTAAAGGCAAACAGATGCTTTATTAAGGTATAATTTACATACCTTATGTTCACCCTTGTAAATATACAATTCAGTGGTTCTTCTTATATTCACAGTGTTGTACAACCATTTCTGCAATCTAATTTTAGAGCGTTTACATCACTCCAAAAAGAAAGCCCTAGCCCATTAGCAATCATTCCCCATCCTCCTACCCTAGCCCCTGGCAACTGCTAATCTGGTTTCTGTCTCTATGGATTTGTCTGTTCTGTACATTCATAAAAATGGAATTAGGCAATATGTTGTCTTTTGTGACTGGTTTCTTTTGCTTTGCATAACGTCTTCAAGATTCATCATGTTGTAGCTTGTGTGAGTATTTCATGCCTTTTAATGGCTGAATAGTATTCCATTATATGGATAGATCACATTGTGTTTATTCATTCAGCAATTGATGGGCATTTGGGTTGCTTCTACTTTTTGGCAATACTGAATAGTGCTGCTGTGAACATTCACAAATAAGTTTGTATATGGGTATGTTTTCAATTCTTTGGGTATATACCCAGAAGTGGAATTGCTAGGTCATATGGTAACTATGCTTAACATTTTGAGAAACTGCCAGACAGTTTTCTAAAGGGGCTATACCACTTTACAACCCCACTAGCAATGTATGAGGGTTCCAATTTCTCCACAACCTCACAACACTTATTGCTTTTTTTTTTTTTTTTTGAAGCCATCCTAATGAGTGTGAAGTGGTATCTCATTGTGGTTTTGATTAGAATTCTGCTAATGACTAATGATGTTGAGCACTTCTTCATGAGCTTATTGGCCATTTGTCAGTCTCTTTGGGGGAAAAAATGTCCATTCAGATTTTTTTTGCCATTTAAAATATTGGGTTGTCTTTTTATTACTGTCTTTTATTATTGGGTTGTAAGAGTTATTTATACATTCTGAATACCAATCCATTATCAGAGATAGGAGTTGCAAATATTTTCTCCCATTCTGTGAGCTGGCTTTTCACTTTCTTGATGGTGTCCTTTGAAGCACAATGAAATTTAATTTTGATGAAGTCTTATTCTCTTTTTCTTTTGTCTCTTGTGCTTTGGGTATCAGTTCTCAGAAACCATTGCCCAGCCCGAGATCATGAAGATTTGCACTTGTGTTTTCTTCTAAGAGATTAATAGTTTTAGCTCTTACATTGCTTTTATTGTACATGGTGTGAGGTAGGGGTCCAACTTCATTCTTTTGCATGTGAATATCCAGTTGTCCCAGCACCTTTGTTGAAAAGACTTCTTTCCTCATTTATTTGTCTTGCTACCCTTGTCAAAAATCAACTGCCACAAATGTAAGGGTGTATTTCTGGGCTCCTAATTTCATTCCATTGACCTATATGTCAGCCTTTAGCACACTACCGCACCATCTTGATTCCTGTAGCTTTGCAGTAAGTTTTTACATCAAGGAGTGAGTCAATCTGAGCCCACACCCTATCCATTCATTTCCCCTCTTGCTCTGCGAGCCTTGGGACAAAACCAACATTTGCTGCTGTGTTTCCTTCTGCCTGGAAGGCCTTCCATTCTTGACCTGGTGAATTCTCAGTTATCCCAAAATGCCCAGCTCAAACTTCCCAACTTCTTGGAGCCTCTCAAGTCATATGGTTACCCCTCTTCTGTGTTTCCCACCTTTGTAGTAAACCACAAAGCCACTCACTGCACCAAAGTTCTAGGCCTTTCCTTCCTGCTCCTTAAGGTCAATGAGGTAGCCTACTTCATCTTGGTATTGCCAGCACCCAGTACAAGGCCTGGCACCAAAGGACCACTCAGAGAAATGGAAGCATAAACAGGTGAAATATCTGGGACCCATGGAAGAAATGGATGTGCAATGGGGAAGACTCCGGGGGACTCAACTTAGGAGGAACTTCCAGATTTCACCGAATAGTCAGTGTCAGCTCAACAGGTTGAATCTTAGCTCTGGAATTTAGAATGATGATTAGAAAAATATACAGACAACCACTTCTTTGTGGCATTGTCACAAGTGCCACCCTGTGAATTTAGAAAGCCAGGGTGTGACAAAACAAGAGAAGGTTCTGTTGGGGGTGGCAGGCAACGGTATGCAGTTGTGTCATCTTCAGAGACACCACAGCCCTGCTTTGAGAGGCCTCTGCTTTCAGGTTCAGTCCCAGTTGCTACTTGGCCAACATGAATTTAACCCGAAGGTCCTCCCAATATTTTTTTGCATAAATCCAACTAAGAAACTCCTATAGATGACAACGGACCTGCACCCTTGTGATGAAAGAGAGCTAGCACACCCTCCCCCAGGGGCCTGGTCTACTCCATGATACTGTGCTTCTTCATGTTGCTACAGCCTCAAAGAAATGTGGAATCGAAGCGGATAGACCAAAGGCCAAGGTCTGGGCTCTGATCTAGAGGAATTCTCCAGCCAGAGTAGAGCCAGAGTAGAGCCGCTTTTCCTTTCTCCTTTACTGAGACCCAGACACTGCCAACCATTGCTTCCCTGAAGCAGAAGCCCAGTCCAGCCCTGAGGCACTGAGCCTGGTGGAGAAGAACGCACATCATAGTTTCCTTTTCACAAGATCAGCTCAGGCTGCAAACATCCATTAACGCCTGTTCTTGTCCCCGCCCCTGTCCCCCACACTCTGCCAGTGGGCAGCAGCCATCAGTAGCAGTAAAGAGTTTATTGTTTTCTTTTTATGTTGTTATTTTTAAAGACAGGGTTTCACTCTGTCACCCAGGCTGCAGTGTAGTGGTGCAATCATAGCTCACTGTAGCCTTGAACTCCTGGGCTCAAGCGATCTTTCCACCTTGGCCTCCCCTGGGTATCTGGGACCACAGGCACATGTCACCATGCCCAGCTAATTTTTTTTATTATTTATTTATTTATTTATTTATTTATTTATTTATTTATTTTCTTAGTAAAGACAAGGTCTATGTTGCCCAGGCTGATCTTGAACTCCTGGCTTCAAGCAATCCTCCCGCCTCGGCCTCCCAGAGTGCTGGGATTCCAGGTGTGAGCTCCTGCACCCAGCCAGCAGCTAAGGGTTTAAATGTACCGAGTGTTCTTTGTATGTCAGGCCTGCACTGGGTGTTTCACTCCTTTTAATTTTTGCAGCATCCCTAGAAACTGGCACATTGCCCTTACTTTACAGATGAGGAAACTGAGGCTCACAGAGGTATCACCAGAGGGTCCTTGATGAGCAGCCAGGATGGGACCACAGGCCTCGCTGGCTCCAGCTGAGCCCTGGGCTGGGCTGTAGTGTTTTCTCCCAAGCCAGGCAGCCCGACAGAGTCTGCACCAGCAGCAGAACCTCGGGGACCTGCTGGAAGTTCATGGCATTTCTGGGTGTGGCTTAGATTGTTCCGCTTTAGGTCTGAACCAGGAATCAAGGGACAAGTCAGCCTCTTTCCTTCAGAGGATCGGCCTCTCCCCAAGGGGGGGGACCACAGGTGGCACCAGTGGGACCCCCACTAAACAAACCACGAGAAAGACTAACTGCCTGAAAGGTGTTGGGAAGTGAAACACAAGAAGCCACGTATCGGATCTGGGCAGGGAAGGGCCAAAGAGCAGCGAGGGAGACCAGCCCAAAGGCCCCTGCTCCGTCTGGGTTACAGATTTGGGGTGAGAATGGAAAGTGCCCCGCAGGCTTTCTCTCTGCAGCCTCAGCTCCATCACAGCAGCTGACAGCTTTATGTGCCTGCGTCTGTGGAGCCGGAGCTGAGCCAGGGAGCGTCCCAATAAATTAAACTCTAAATCACAGCTGCCACCTTCCGGCGAACAGCCAGAAGCTCCCAGAGAGCTCCAGGGCATCTGAGCTCAGCCCACATGGCTCCGGTCCAGCAGCTTCAGGGAATTGTCTCTGGGAAGTGGGCCAAGGCCACAGACACACTCGGCGCCTGTGGTTAGAATAACCCTGTGCCGTGGGGCCTGTGGAAGCTCTGCCATGGCCAAGCTGGTCCCCAAGACACCAGAGAGCATCTGCCTAGAGAGAGACAAGTGCCCCTCCCCAGCGTGTACTCTGCATATACCCAGACCTGATGCCCGGAAACTCCGGCCCCTTGGGACAGTGGAAGATGCCCAGGCTGTGGATTCAAGTGGACCTAACCTCTGATCCTCGCCCCTCACTTACCTGCTGTCTGACTCTGGGTAAATCACTCTGCCTCTCTGAGCTGTGGTTTGCCCATATATAAAGTAGAGCTGGTAGCAACAATTGAGGTTGGGAGGATTCAGTATCCAGTTCTCATGAAGGGTGCTCACCAGATGTGCCCTCCCTTCTCACGATGGCAAACAAAGATTCCTCATTCCCCACACAAGGCCCCCTCTCTGGTGTCATCTGAAACCCCACAGGAGGTGCCCTGGGCATCTGGTTTATGGCACACAGTGAGATGGCAGGGATGGGACAGTGGGACAGGCCTGTGGGGTGGGAGGGGACGAACAACCTCGCCAGTGAATCCAGAGGAGGGGCTGGGCACTGGCAATGCAGGCCCAGATGAGGCAGCAACACATTCACATGTTAACCAAGCCACAGAGGCCACCAGCTCCAGTCCCAGCCCTATTGCACAAGGTCGTCAGTGGCTCCAGGAGAGGCAGGAGCTGCGATGGGAGGGGGTTAGCGCCAGCTCCACTCAGCAGGCCTGAGCTGGCCTTTGTCCCTCTGGACTTCCCCAGGGCCCAGAGTGGACAGGAGCTGAGTTCATGAATGGGATGCTGGACAGGCCTTCCACCAGTTGTCCCTTCACCCAACCATCCCCACAACAAGCCACTGGACTTTGTCCCCTCTGTCCCCTGACCCTAGAGTTCCTGGTTGCAAATCTGAGGCTGACCTTCTCTAAGGCTGCCTTTTAGCCTCTCTGTTCACAGCCTCAGCTCTCCGCCCTTAATATGCAGAAGACGTCACATTTTCAAGGGCACAGCTGTGAATTGCTCACTTCCCTGGATGATCCTCGCCATGTTTCCCATGTCCCTGTTCCCCAAGTGCATGTACAATAGTGTGAGAGCCTGGACTTCCGGGTGTCAGGCAGACCTGGCTGGGATCGATGCCCTAGTTACTCCATCCATCAAAAATGCAGATACTAATGCTAGGTCTGACATTGCACTGGCATTGAGAATGTTGCCTTTGTGGTCTTGGCTTTTCGAAATATCTTTAATGAACATTTAGTTCTTTCATTAAGGGGGTAGAGGGAGGAGAGCTTCAGTGTGTGTGTGTAGGTATAGATTTGGATGGTCGTGCCTTGGTAGGCGAGTTCCTTCCTGGTCCAAGAAGCATGGAGCCCTCCCTTTGCAATTACTGGGGCAGTTCTACCATCATTTCTAAGGATAAGAATCTGTGACCAGAGACCCCAACCCAGAACTCTGGTCCCCATTGGCCGCTCAACCCTTAAAACAATCAAGGCTTCCCAAGGTGTAGAAGGAGGTGCATTAGCACAGTCTGTAAGGAAATTAATCTGGCAAGAACCTGCTGAAGTTAAAACTCCACTTTCCCTTTGCCCCAACAATCTGGAAAGGCTTTGGGATGAAAACATTTGCTATAGTGTGGCGTGTGGTGGCGCGACACTGAAAACGTCCCGCATCAACACCGAGAGAAAAATGGTGGAATAGCCTGTGGGCCTTCCCCAGCCTGGACTTCCACGCAGCCACTGAAAGAATGACCTCCAGCAATGTCTGCATGGCCCGGAGGGACCCCAAAGCTACAGGGAAGCCACAAAGGCGAGCTAAGGGGCACAGTCGGCTGAGAATGAGGCCCTGGTTTGTAAAGAACTCTGCTCAGGGCCGGGCGCGGTGGCTCAAGCCTGTAATCCCAGCACTTTGGGAGTCCGAGACAGGCAGATCACGAGGTCAGGAGATCGAGATCATCCTGGCAAACACGGTGAAACCCCGTCACTACTAAAAAATACAAAAAACTAGCCGGGCGAGGTGGCGGGCGCCTGTAGTCCCAGCCACTCAGGAGGCTGAGGCAGGAGAATGGCGTGAACCTGGGAGGCGGAGCTTGCAGTGAGCTGAGATCCAGCCACTGCACTCCAGCCTGGGCGACAGAGCAAGACTCCGTCTCAAAAAAAAAAAAAAAAAAAAAGAACTCTTCTCAGAGCCTGCACTGAATCAATATCAGGTATCAAGATGACTGTGTCCCCCACCGCCACCCCCAGCCTGCCTGGCCCCACACCCTCCTCCACCCTGTCCCCTGCGGCATCTTCTTGCAGTGCCTCGTGGGCTGGATCAATGGCTTTTCGTTTCTGACTCCTGTTTGCCTGCCAGGAGAACAGCAACCTCAGCCCCAAGATCTTCACCCACGTGTGCCACTTCAAGCAGCACGTCCAGCACTGGCTCATCCCCAGGGGAGCTCTGCCCTGTGGCTGGACTGCAGGGAGTCAGAACCTGATGCCCTAACCATCCCTTCCTGTGGACCCACTTTACGGGGGTCCCCAATGTGGCCCTAGCAGGCAGAACACCAGGTCTCATTTGCAAACCAGGCTCCAAGTCCTGCCTACTCTTTGTGGGTGACCAGGGTCTCTGAGTCCTCTCGAAGAGCTCCTGGGACCACACCTCTTGGCATCATGAGGAAAATAGACACAGAACCCATCCTCTCCCCACCCTGCGTGCTGGGGACCAGGTACTCTGTGTTGGGAGGGACTCCCCAGCAAAGACTTAAGGATAGGCCCAGAGCCTGGTTCCCTGTGGCTTTCTCTGTAAATTCTCCTCTCCTTGTCTCTTTCTCCGTGGGAGGACAGGGTGGTGCCTGGGACTCTCAGGGGATGCCTCTGTCACTGTGTTCAAGGATGAGGCCCTCCAGATCTTCAGGTGGGAATATTAGGAAGAAGGAGGATTAGAACAGAGGGACTCTCCTCTGAAGAGGAGGATGCCTAGTGATATGAGACAACTGTGGCCAGAGATCTGAAGGGAGCCCCGGATTCCATGGGGCCCCCGGGGCCAGACAAGCAACAGGTAAATCTTCAGGGAGACACCTCCACAGGCTCCGCTGCTATGAGGAAGGGGCCTCAGAAGAGCTGGGAGCCCCTGTCACAGCCATGTCCAAGGGCGGCTGAGGCCTTCCGAGGCTGGGAACCTGCACAGAGTCTTGAGGGAGGGCTCCCAGCGGTTCCTTCCCACCCTGAGTTCTGGATTCTGTCCCCTTGGGCTGAATGCAGAAAGAAGACCACAGAGGCCCTGCTGGAGATGAAGGCCATACTGGAGGCCCACCCTGAGGTGGTGTCCCACTAACCGGTGGGGGTGCGCTTCACCCAAGGGATGATATCATACTGAGCCCCTGCTTCCAGCAAGACAGCTGCTACCTGAACATCAACCTGTACAGGTGACAGCTCACTGGGAAGTGGAGATGGGCCTGGGAGCCAGCCCTCAGAGTTGAACGGACCCCTCTCCTTCTCCAATTTTTCTGTATCACTTCTTTTTCTCTTTTGAGACAGTCTCGCTTTGTCGCCCAGGCTGAAGTGCAGTGGTGCGATCTCGGCTCACTGCAACCTCTGCCTCCTGGGTTCAAGCAATTCTCCTGCCTCAGCCTCCCTAGTAGCTGAGATTACAGGAGTGCACCATCCCACCTGGCTAATTTTTTGTATTTTTAAGAGGTGGGTTTTCGCCATGTTGCCCAGGCTGGTTTCGAACTCCTGAGCTCAGGCAGTTCACCCACCTCGGCCTCCCAAAGCGCTGGGATTACAGGCATGAACCACCGTGCCTGGCCTCAATGTCACTTCTAATGTCACCTTCTCTAGGGGAACTTCACGATCCTGGCAGCTGGGGACAGTCTCTCTCTCTTCTGAGTTCCTATAGCTCTTCTGCTCCATAAACGTTTCCTGCACATACCATTTCCAGACTGTATTGTGTTAATATAAAAATCATATGAAATCATAGATAATAGGAATAGCTACCATTTATGAAGCTGATATGCTGGAATGACAAATATACTCTATCTCATGTACCTCCTCTAGTCAGTGATCCTGACAGCCTGGAATGCTGTGTTGAGAAGGATTCTGGGGCCAGATTGAAGTTCAGCAGAAGAGGCCATCACATTCAATGCCAGGTGCCCATCACGGACTCATTTGCCCATCAGCCAGCCCTGCCTGCACCTGTGCTATGCCCACACCCTTGACTGTGTTCTTTTCCCAGTTGTTTAGGCAGTGTTCTCCCAGATGAGGCTTATATGCCCGGGTCATTTAAGAAGTTGATCTTGGCTGGGCACTGTGGCTCACACCTATGATCCCAGCATAGGGAGGTAAAGGCAGAAGTATTGCTTGAGCCCAGGAGTTCGAGACCAGCCTGGGCAACATAGTGAGACCCTGTCTCTAGCTAGGCACAGTGGCTTGCACCTGTAGTCCCAGCTACTAGGGAGGCTGACGTGGATCGCTTGAGCCCAGGAGGTCAAGGCTGCAGTGAGCCATGATTATGCCACTGCACTCCAGTCTGGGAGAAAGAGCAAGACCCTTTCTCAAAAAAAGAAGTTGATCATGAAAAAGGCAGGGTTAGGGGGCCAGCCCCACTGCGCCCAGGTAGGACTACAGGTGAGAACCTCGCGGAGCAGCGGGGCAGCTGCGGTGCACCATGCACCGCCATGTCCAGCAGAGGGCACTGCTCTTCCCTGAGCCTCTGCCTTACCCACTACCCGGGAGATATGGGCCTGAGCCCCAGCTACCCATCTCCCCTCTCTTGCGTTCTTGTTCCAACAGCGCAGTGACTGCGATGCACTCAAGACTGCGATGCACTCAGAGTTTTCAGAGAAATTTCTCATCTTTCAGTCTATTTGATTCTCATAGAAACCCAATGAGCAGGATAAGGCATCATGAGCCCATTGAACAGATAGGAAAGTGAAGGTCTCTCAGAGGGGACAGGACTTACGTATTAATTAGCAGTGGAACTGGGGCCAGAACCTCCTCCACTATGTATCACACTGCTGGTTACAATGGAAATAGGGAGGTCAATACTGCATTGTAACATCCCCCTTCTTTACTGTCAAAAACGCCCCTCCGTTCTATTGGGATCTCTACACTGTGTGTGCGTGTGGTGCACACGTTTGTCTCAGGGTACTAGTGTCGCACATGGAGGCTCCTGGACACATACGTGCCTGGCTTGCAGCCCTGCTGACATGCCAGCCCTGGGACCAGGCCCGTTGCACCTGGTTGCTTCTACAGGTGCCACGCTGTACCCCAAATAACGCTGAGAAAATGCATCCTGCCTTCCCAAAGTTCTGTGCCATCTAAGAAAAGCTAGAACCCACTGGGATGTTCCTTAATTTGTATCTGGATAAGGTGTTCTACTGAAGTCTGAGCAGAAAACAAGCCACCCCCACGCCTCTCCCCAGGCCCCCCTTGATGAGGGTGGAGCCCCAGCGTACCACTGGCCCAATGATGGGGGAACAGATATCCCGTCCCAACCCCACAGTGATGAACTAAGTCCTGGATAGGGGCCCCCTTTATCCTCCCAATCCCCGCAGCTGGAGGTGGCCAGGCACCCACATCCCTGTTTACATCTTCAACAGGCACCCCATTCTGCAGTCACCTGCAATCGCCACATCCTGTTTTCCCAGGAGAAGGAGGAGCCCTAATGTGTTATGTTTGACTAGGAGGTCAGGAGTTCAGTCACTCACAGATTCCACCTGGCTGTGGAAGTAAAATTCGCAGGGTCTGTAGCCTTGGGGGTTCCCTCTCCAGCCCTCTTTGAAAGGAGGCTTCTTGGCAAATGTTGGGGCACAGGGGTGGTGTGCACCCTGCTCTGATTTCTCTCACCCTTGAGGGTCTCTCAGGTGCTCAGGTGAAAGTCCACCTGCCCAGGGCTGCCCTCTTCCAGCGGGGTCTGCCTGGACATCAACTCTCCCATAGCCTGACCAGCAGCATGTTTATTTCAGGGGTGTTTGGGGAATGGGACTCTTCTCACCTTCTTCTTAATAAAGACCAAGAATTGATTCCCTCCCTGTCTCCTCCTCTGCACCTCCAAGGTCATTCTTTGGAAGCAGGAGGCTCACTGATTCTAGGCAAGTCCAGTCTTGGACTTGCCTAGAAAATGCTTTTCATATCCCTTTTTTTCAAACCTCATTTCAATTTGCCTCCGATCTACCATGCCTTGCAGACTTCATGGAGCGCATTCCTTGATCATAGGCCATGCAGCAAGTGTTTGAGGGGAATAAAAAGAACCTTAAGGTAGGCTCCTACCCTCAAGCAATGCATATTCTAATCATTTATCTCATGAGAGATTAATATCCAAAATAAATTGAGAATTCCAATTCACCAGTGAAAATACAAATGACCCAATCAAAAAAAGTGGGGAAAAGATTCAAAATAGATATTTCTCCAAAGAAGATAAACAAATGATATTTAAAAAGCACATGAAAAGGTGCTCAACATCACTAGTTATTAGGGAAATGCAAATAAAACTACAATGAGAGACCACACCCCTTAGAATAAAAAAAAAAAAAAACAGAAAATAACAAGTGTCTGGTGAGGATATGGAGAAACTGGAACTCTTCTGCCTTGGGGGTTCCCTCAAAGCACAAATGTAATGGAAATGTAGCAGAAATGTAAAATGGGGCAGCCACTGTAGAAAATGGCACAGTGGTTTCTCAAAAAATTAAACAGAATTCCCATATGATCCAGAAATTACTGGATATATACTCAAAATATCTCAAAGCAGGATCTCAAAGAGGTGTTTGTACACCCATCTTTATAACAGTATTATTTACAATAGTCAAATGTCTATCAACAGACAAATGGAGGAACAACATGAGGTATATTCATACAATAGTATTATTCAGGCTTTAAAAGGAGGGAAATTCTGACACATGCAACAACAAAATGAACTTTGAGGACATCGTGCGGACTGAAATAAGACACAAAAAGATAAATACTGTGTGATTCCATTTGTACAGGGTATCTAGAAGAGTCCAATTCAGAAGCAAAGTAAACAGTGGTTCCCACAGGCTGGGGGTGTTGGGGAAAGAGCAGTTAGTGTTTAATTGGTACAGAGCTTCAGTTAGGGCAGATGAAAACGTTTTCTGGAGAGGGATGGGGGTGATGGTTGTGCAATAGTTCTAAGGAGCTTAAAGTCCTTGAACTGTATACTTAGAGTGCTCATGATGGTAAAATTTAAGTTCTCTGTATTTCTATATATTTCTCTATTTCTATCGGGGCAGTAGGACCGGCTACATAATTTGCAGGCCTACCCAGTGCAAAATGAAAATGGAGGAGCCCTTGTTCCAAAATGTTTAAGAATTTCAAGAGGGTGACAGCAGTGCATTAAACTGAGTGCAGGGTCCTTTGGAGCACTCCCCAGATCACCCCCCATGAAACCGAGTACAGGGTCCTTTGGAGCACTTACCCAGGTCATCCCTCATGAAGCCAGCCCGGCTGGGAGGTTTGTAACAGTTAGTTTTCCGTGTCAACTTACCAGGCTACAGTACCAAGTTATTTAATCAAACACACATCTCCGTGTTGCTGTGAAGATATTTTGTAGATGTGGTTAAAAATCAATTGACTTTAAGTAAAAGAAATTACCCTTGATACTGGGAGTGGATCCCATGAAATCAGTTAAAAGGCCTTAAAAGCAAAAATCTAGGTTTTCAAGAGAAGATGAAATTCTGCCTCAAGACCAGAGCGCTAACTCAGCCTGAGTTTCCAGTCTTTGGGGCTGCCCTAGGGATTTCAGGATTGCAAGATTATGCGAGCTAATTCCCTGAAATAACTCTCTTAATAGAAATATATATTGGTTCCATTTCTCTGAAGAACCCTGACTGATACATAAGAAAAGAAAGAAAAGAAATGGATTGGTGAAGTTAACAAAAACAAAAGCACAGCAGGTTTTGAAAATCATCAAGTCCAAATCACCCGGATGTTCTGCATATGAGGAAACCAAGGCTCAGAGAAGTGATGAAATTTGTCCGATGTCACACAGCAAGTTAGGAAAGGCAGTGTCTTCACACTTCTCCACCAAAGAGTGCCTGGTAGCCGTGTGTTTTCTATAGCTTATATTTGAATTTCTAAACGTCTATGAATTTTGCATTCTATTCCATTATATTATTGCGTTTTCCATTTTTAAATAGTGTTTTATTTTCCAAATCGTTTTCCCTAACATTTCTGCTCTAGGAAGGAGTGCCACGCCTGTTCCGAGGCCTTCTGACCCCGCACACCAACCCGATGGAAGTAGTGAAGACAGTAGGGACGCACAGCACAGTGGCTTACGCCTGAAACCCTGAGGCTCAGTAAAACTTCAATTCCTAGAAGCCTACGGCAATCGAATGTTCTGGAAATAGACTTTCCAGAACCAATGCTCTTTCGATTCAGCTTTTAGATGCATATAAGATACTCTTTCTTTGATGTGGGATTTTTTTGGTGCCTGAGATAGTCTTTCCAGAGAGTTCTCCTTGTAGAGATCCTTTGATATGGAGCGGCGTGAATAGAGGCCCTAAGTTGGGCGCTGAGGGGCCTAGCTGATTCGATCCACTTGCCTCCCCGTCCTCAGGCCGCTTCCTTTCCTGGTTTCCAGGCCCTCGCTTCTCCCAGCGCTGCTGTCCCCATCTAAGCCCAAGGCGCCGTGAGCCCGCGCTGCCCCCTTGTGGCCAAAGCCCTCCTCAGTTCAGGAAATGTGAACGCGTGGCGGCCAGGCTGGGAGGGAGTCGGTGCACGTAACCCGGCTTCTGCCTGCAGCATCCAAGAAGCTGCAGTCGCTTGAAAGGATGGGGAACGGCGCCTCCCTGGCTAGCGTGAAACTCAACCACAGCACAGCATTGAGACTGTTGGCCGTGAGCGACTCTCAAAGCTGAATTTGAGGTGAGAGGTCACCTGCCAACAGGACATGCGCAAATCTCACCATGTAGAGTGAGTGGCTTCTCCCCTCCAGGCGGCCACCTGGCCCCCACACTCCTCAGGTGCAGGGCCGAGAAAGGGAGGGGTCCAGGTGAGCTCTGAGCGTCCCGGGGTATATAGAACCTGGCCACCACTCAGAAAGCCCCCCACAAAAATGCAAAGACTGGGAATTGGAGACAGACACCACCTCACTTCGCTAGTGGGGATTGGGTGGGGATAGCCCGACATCGGCAGAGCCAACCTGGCCACCTGCATGGGAGGGGCCCTGGGGTAAGATGAGGCTTTGTGACCTAAGGAAGGCGGGTAGGTCGGGCTGACGGGGGAGAGAGGTCAGTGAAGCCCCCATCCCTAGGGTCACAGCTCAGCTGAAGGAATCTCACTCTGGGCCTTCACAGGGGTAGCATCCTGTTGGCCCCTGCCCAGGGGGATTCGGGAGGCCCCTAGTGGCAGCTGTCTGAACCCAGGCGAGGCACACAGGAGGACACCAAGCCCTGGCCTCTGACCTCAACCTTGCACAGCCTGCTAGTCCCACGCTAAAGTGATTGAGGAATGGCACAGAGACTGGAGCGGCCCCCAGGGAGGCACCAGGGGAATTGCCAAAAAGGAAGAGTTCACTACAGGACAGTTGGTTTCAAACTGGAAGGGATGTCTCCGAGTCCCCTGCGAGAAAGGTCTTATCCTTAGGTCTGCGGTTACTATTTTATTTAGTTTAGTTTAGTTTAGTTTTTTGAGACCAAGTCTCACTCTGTCACCCAGGCTGGAGTGCAATGGCGCGATCTCGACTCGCTGCAACCTCCGCCTCCCGGATTCAAGCGATTTTCCTGCCTCAGCCTCCCAAGCAGCTCCCGCCACCATGCTCAGTTAATTTTTGTATTTTTAGTACAGACGGGGTTTCACCATGTTGGTCAGGTTGGTCTCGAATTCCTGACTTCAAGTGATCCACCCGCCTCAGCCTCCCAAAGTGCTGGGGTTACAGTCGCGAGCCCCCGTGCCCGGCCAGGTCTGCGGTTACTAGAATGAGGCCAAAGTTGGGAGCTATTCCCAAAATGGAAGAATGGAAGACAGAAGAATAGCTGAGTACCCTCACCCCAAAGTCCAGGTTGGGGGGCCTTGAGTCAGTAAAAAGGAAGAACTTCAAGGCAGTATCTCAGCAAAGACGCAATAAATATCTGAGCCTGGTGGTGTATCTTAGTTTCCACCCTGGTTTTCTTCCCCATGTGGCAGGGCTCTTCAGAGATTAAGAGAAGTCCAGACATTTCCAGAAAATTCTAAAACAGACTTACTGATATTTTGGTTGAAAATTTCTGACGCACACAGAGTGAGATGGTTTTGTGCTGTGCTCAAGGTAATTGCAATTACAATTTTAAAAACCAGTACCATTAGGCGTGGTGGTGTGCACCTGTAGTCCCAACTACTAGGGAGGCCAAGGCAGGAGGATCACTTGAGCTCAGGAGTTGGAGGCTGCAGTGAGCTATGATTCCACCACAGCACTCTAGCCTGGACAACAGGGCAAGAACTCATCTCTATTTAAAAACAAACAAACAAACAAACAAACAAAAATACCTCGTGTTCTCTGAGCATCTGGGCTGGTGAAGGGCACAGGTTTCAATGTGGAAAACAAACACCTTCCTTTGACGGTGTCAGTGCATCTCTGTGGTTTTATACTCATGAAGTCATTTGTAAATATGTCAATGTCTTCTTATGAATGTGAGACTGGAGTAAGTGTCCCCCTGTCACCCCCTCCTCATGATTAACCTTAAAGATGGGGGCTAGTCGTTATAGTATTGGGCACCTGAGTAGGACTAGGGGTGAAAGTGGGGTCCTGGGAGAATGTCTGATACCAGTTCAAGGCCATGGTCTTTGTTCCTCTGGGTGTTGATGGCAACAAATGAGGACAGGCAGGTAGTATTGCTATACCTCTCCCTGTCCCCTGTCCTACCCTGAGGAGGTCCCCACACTGCCTTGGGCTGGACCAGAGCTAGCTAGTGGCAGCTGTTGGACCCCCAGTGAGCTAGCCCTGAGTGTGGCTTAGTGGGGGCTGGGGCAGGAGGAGCTGTCCACACTGCGATGTGGCCCCAGCCAACACTGAGAGATGCTGTCATCTAGGAGGATTATGACCAAGGAGCTGGGATTACAGATTAACCAGATCAGTGTAGGAGAAGAGCAAACAAAGCGTTCATTATTAACCTTGTAAATGTGTTCCCCAGGCCTGGCCTTTGTTGCTATCACATCGGCTGACTTAGTCATCATTGGTTCTATAATAAACCCTGGAGACCCAAGCCCTCTTTGCATTGTCTCTAGAACTACTGTATACTTCTGGGTTTGCCACTATCCTATTTTCTAATGAGGCCCTGTGACCCCAGAGTCAGACCTGGGTTCATTACTAGCTTTAGCACTTACCAGTGGCACAACTGCAGAAACGTGGTCCCTGTTATTCCCACAGCCCAGCCTCTCTCACAGTGACCTCGCCCTGTGATGCGTCATGTCTCAGCCTCATGTTTCATTGTGGATAACAACTCCTGGAACCGGTTTATTGTGGAGGCTCAGCTCATTTGAAGACACAAATGTGAACCTTTTATTCATTCTAAACAGTGTTCCATCACCTGGTAACATCTCAAGCAGACTCTATGACTTCCAGATAACTCCACAGTTAACAGAACAAGCAGTTTGTTTGAGACTGTCAGGCATTTCCACATCAAAGCGCTTTGCCTCCCACTCTGCTGCCTCCGATTCTACTACACCAGAGCTCTGCTCTGCACACCCGGGTGGCTTCCCAGCTCCCACCCCTTTCCTCCTCTGTGGGCCACAGAGGCTTGGGGTGGCGCTCCCACATTCTGGCCTTCCTAGCCGCAAGACACTTATCTGATGCAGGCTATTCTGGGAAGCCTTTGTAATGTGGGGAAAATAACCCCTGCCTTGGAGAGAATTATGGGAACCTGGTGAAATTACATGAAGTAATTGGCCCAATGCCACTGTTACAGTTGTGCACACCGTGCACTGCACAAGTCCAGCGCCGTTTCACCTTGTATCCATGCGAGATTGTATCTTATTACAATTTTCTGGCAGATGACAGTCAAGTGTCAACATAGGGGCTCAGCAGGGTTGGTGCCGCTTCCCTTTCCAGGCAGATGTCAGATCCCTCTCTTCTCAGCACATCAAGCCCTGCTCCCCCTTTGCCACAAGAGTCCTAGAAGCCAGACACTGAGGGCTCAGAGTCCGCAGTCCCCCAGCCAGAATGAGCCTCATCTCATCCCCACACCTTGGTGAAGTCATGTCGTGACTCAGTCTTCCCAGTGCCTCAGGCTGGAACCTCTGTCAGGGACGGAGAGACATCTAAGGACCCCCGAGCCCCGGTCACTGTGCAGAGGGAGAAAGAGGTGCAGAGAAGGGGTCTCAGGAAACCTCAGAACCAGCTCTAGGATCTTTCAGGGTGCTAGTATATAAGAGTGTAAAAAAAAATCCAAAACACTGGATATAAAAGCTGGGCATGGTGGCTGATGCCTATAATCCCAGCACTTTGGGAGGCCGAGGCGGGTGGATCACTTGAGGTCAGGAGTTTGAGGCCAGTCTGGCCAACATGGTGAAACCCCATCTCTACTAAAAATACAAAAATTAGCTGGGTGTGGTGGTATGTGCCTATAGTCCCAGCTACTCAGGAGGCTGAGGCAGGAGAACTGCTTGAACCTTGGAGTTGGAGGTTGTAGTGAGCCAAGATCGCACGCTGCACTCCAACCTGGGCAACAGAGTGAGACTCCATCTCAAAAAAAAAAAAAAAAAACAGAAGCAGCAACCAAAAAACCCACTGAATATAGTGACTGCCAGAGTCTAGTAACATAATGGAAAAGAGAAAGTAACTTTTGAAACAGTGTGACATTAATGTGACATATACTTTACAATTATGATCACTTAAACAAATACCTCTGACCCCATAATCCTAATTAATGTATATCATTAAGTGAATCACACTGCCTTTACTCTGAATTTCCTTGACAGCCATACTAAAATACTTACCTTGGACATAAGCTAAGCTTTAAGTTTGTTGTTTATAACTTCAAAGAGAGACAAGGGACAGTGACTTAAGAATATTCTAAGCTATAAATTTACATGTGTACTTTGCTACACACCTGGCATGCAGCCAGATGAGTTTTGTTCCATTGCAGTACGTCTGATGACCAGAATTCTATAGAGAACATTAATGAACGAAAAGCCTGAGCTTTAAGACTGAGATTGGTACCATGAGTAGTCATGGCCACCTGCTGGCAGCAGTAGGGTGCTGCAGTCCAGCTATGGTTCAGATTAAAAGCAGAGAAACTCCTGTGGTCCAGGGAAAGATATGAAGACCATATAAACTGGCAGTGGACGGGAAATGCCAGTAAAGAAGGTGCCCCTGGGATGCTGAGCTCTTACAACTCGCAATCAACAGCTCTTACAAATAAAACTGCTGCAGAAGTAACAGCTCTTACAAATAAAACTGGTCATTTGGACTTCTGGGCACCAAATGTTTTCACAAGGAAAACATCAATTTTGCGTTATAATACTAAGTATATCTTACTGTTACTGCTTCTTCGCCTTAACTTTCAGCATATTCCTTTAGGAGATTGACATGCCTTGGTCAGAATACATTGACAGTTTTATAATAGAACAGAAAAGCTTCAGTTTTCAGGAATATATTTTAGTTGGCTTGTTGAGAGAGAGACATCAGGGAGAGACATCTCTCTTCCTGAAAGCAAGCAATTCTTGAAGTAGATCAACCTTGTCATCATATCCCTTTTATTCTCCACTGTATGACAGTCCCTGTAGCATCTTAGCCACTGCTTTTTTGTTTTTACTTATTTTCCACCCCACCTACCCCCCACCACCGCCCGCCCCCAATAGCAAAATGAAGACATGCTGGGAAGCCAGCAACTCGACATAAAAAGAGGACCCTCCATGCACTCAGCTCACAAGACAGTTTTATTGAATTAGTTGCATGCAGGGGCAGTTCTGTTCTTCCCATGAGCAGCAGATTCGAGTGTTAGAGTGCAGGATCCAGAGCGGGGAGTGGCTGGGCGAAGTTGGGGGCCTGGAGGCTGGGGCCTGGTCACTTGGTGACATGCAGAGCTCTCTCTGGGGGGCGGGTTGCAGCTCATCTCGGGGGAGCTGGACTCAGATGCCCCCGTAGGTCCAAAAGCAACATTCACATCTCACTCCTCCCTGAAATAAAAAAGAGTAATCCACCAAATAAAACATCCCCCAAAGGAAAAACAAAATTCCCCGTAACTTCCTGGCTTTGTTCTTGGGCTCTGGCTCCAGGTGGAGTCATTCCCACCAGGCTATGGAGTCTGCACTTCGTTTGTTTTTTTGTTTGTTTGTGTTTTTTGGCTCCCCGAGACTCACTGGGCCCTGCAGGCTGGCAGGAAAGGCCCGCCTGCTTACCTTTGCTTTTTGCGGTATTCCTGCAGCGCTTTCTCCGCCACAGTCTCCATAAATTTAGGGTTCTTCCTGGAGACCTCTACAGGGACCGTCACAGTGATGGGATCAGAGTCAAAGAGCTTCACGACCACCTCAGTGACACCGGAAGGAACATCTGAGTCAGAAGTGTGGGAAGCCACCTAAATTGAACAAAAGAAAAGAGAAGAGCTGAAACACTGTGGTCAAAATGAGTGCATTTTGCAACAGAAGTCAGGCTTCTAATAGGGAAGTCCTCCCGCTCCTCTAAGAAAACCTAGAGAGCTGACCCCAGTGCTTCTTACGCATCTAGACATCAGTACAGTTCAGTGGACAAGTGACCTGGTTCACAGACACTCATGTGTTGGGGCAAATGCCATCTGCAAATGACCAGCCCAGGGAGCACCCCAAAGAATAAAAGTGGTTTCCAAACATTTGCTTTGGGCAGCCATTGGTCAGACTAGAGTAGAAAAGGAATCCAGGGGGCCTGGAGGGAAGAAAGAAAAGAAAAAGAAGAGTGCCCAGTACTAGAAATAAGTTTTTTTTTATTTGATTTTTTTATTTTATATGTTATTTTGTGTGTGTGTTTTTTTTTTTTTTTTTTGGTTTGTTTGTTTAAGAGACAGAGTCTCACTCTGTCACCCAGGCTAGAGTGCCGTGGTGTGATCACAGCTCACTGCAGCCTCCACCTCTGGGCTCAGGCAATCCTCCCACCTCAGCCTCCTGAATAGCTGGGACTACAAGTGTGTGCCACCACACCTGGCTGATTTTTGTATTTTTTGTAGAGAGGGAATCTTGCTATGTCGCCCAGACTGGTCTGAAATTCCTAGCCTCAAGCATTTCTCTTGCCTCGGCCTCCCAAAGTGCTGGGATTACAGGCATGAGCCACCATATCTGGCCGAGAGAGAACCTTTTATCACTGGCAGAGAATGATGTACTAATTCACAAGCCATTTTACATGCCAGAGGGCAGCCATGTAGCTCTGAGGAAAGGACAGAGGCTTCTGGTTTATTCATAGGTTTGTGCACCAAAACAAAAACAACAACAACAAAATACAGGCTTGGCAGTCAGGCAGTCAGGTTCGAATACCCACCCAAGTCACCCATCAGCTATCACACCTTGGACCTTGGCCAAGCTATGGAACCTCTCTTACTTTACTCCTCTGTAAAATAGTTATATTTTCCCTGAGTGGGTGATAAGGCTTCCAGGCAACAAGGGCACCTAACGTTTTCTATTTCCTGCCATGTGATAGATGCTTGGTCAAAAGCACATGTGCCCCTGCTCCCCATCACAGCTCGGGCTCCCCAACCACAGCATGTGGCTGGGACACAGCTCACCGTGGTGACCCGCAGATAGTACTGGTCTTCGCCTTGCGTGAGGTTTGCCAGCCGGGACACCCAGTTAAACTGCTCGTTCAGCTGCTCCAGCAAGGAGGAGGTGTTGAGCATCTTCCACTGGTAGGACTGCAGCAGCTCGTTGTATTTCCTGGTCAACCTCTCAGCGACCTGGAGGGAGTCGTTGAGCTCCCGCCGCAGCTGAGCCTGGGAGGGGTTGTTGGCCGAACAGTCTGCCCAGAGATGGAAGAAACGAAAGGCAGAGGTGTGAAGGGAAGGCTACAAAGGGATAGAAGCATGAATGAATGGCAGTCAGGACATGCAGCTGGGAACAAAAGCAGTGCTTCCCTAAGGGAAGGGCCACAAACTGGAATTGTCCACAACAAAATAAAGGTTTTGCCTCGGACTGTGAATCTAGATGCTGCTTCCATCATCCAGAAAGTCTTTTGGGTTTTTTGTTTTTGTTTCTGTTTTTTTGAGACAGAATTTTGCTCTGTTGCCTAGGCTGGAGTACAGTGGCGAGATCTCGGCTCACTGCAGCCTCGACTTCCCAGGCTCAGGCTATCCTCCAACCTCAGCCTCCTGAGTAGCTGGGGCTACAGGCACATACCACCATGCCCAGGTAATTTTTGCATTTTTTGTAGAGATGGGGTTTCTCTCTGTTTCCCAGGCTGGTCTCAAACTCCTGGGCTCAACCAGTCTGCCCAAAGTGCTGGGATTACAGGTGTGAGCCACCACGCCCAGCCTGAGAAGCCTTGCTCTGGAAAAATATGTCGGCTGACCTAAACAGTGTGCTTCGTGACATCATTGATTTATCTTCGGGTGCCAGAGCCTTATCTCTTGTGACAAACTGTGTTGACCACACTTCCAAAAGCACTGATCTCAAGTTCTCCTTGTTCTCAGATCTGGAGTGGCTCTCACTGCCCTAGTCCCTCCCAGGAATCATTTCCAGAGAGAAGGAATATTACTCACAGCTGCCACTTGTGTGGTACTGCCTGCATCCCAGACACCACAGAAAGTTCTCTCTGGATATTCTTTTTCCCTAAGATTGGATCTGTTCTGACTTAAGGATTAGCACTCCTATTTGACCAATAATGAAACTGAGGTCCACAGAAGTAGTAATAAGTAGCTTACCTACAGCCATAGAAGAAATGATCTCTGGGCCCAGGATTGAACCAAGGTCTTCAGCTCTAAAGCTTGGGCTCTTCCTACCCTGGGTCTGTGGTTCTGGACAATCCTCCAAGATTGTCTTTTTTTTTTTTTTTTTTTTTTGAGACAGAGTTTCGCTCTTGTTGCCCAGGCTGGAGTGCAATGGCGTGACCTGGCTCACTGCAACCTCCACCTCCCGGGTTCAAGCAATTCTCCTGCCTCAGCCCTCAGAGTAGCTGGGATTACAGGTGCCTGCCACCACCCCCGGGTGATTTTTTTGTATTTTTAGGAGAGACGGAGTTTCACCATGTTGGCTAGGCTGGTCTCAAACTCCTGACCTCAGGGAACCCACCCACTTCGGCCTCTCAAAGTGCTGGGATTACAGGCATGAGCCAATGCACCCAGTCCAAGTTTGTCTTTTGAGCATATCTGCAGAGGTGGCAGTTCCGGTGCCAAGAGTTCATGCAGCTGACGCACTGGCACCTGGTGGCCAGGGGTCCTTGCCCACCTACCTGCCCGCCCATGGCTGGTCACTGAGTTCATCAAGAGAGCAGGGAAAAGATAATTCATTCCTCTTGGCCCTGAGCTGCAAGTTGTCAGATTCATTAAGAGCTGGAAACTGCCCACTAGCTCTTAAAACTACTGTTTTTCTCCCCCTAAGTTATTTCAAAAATATCCAGAGGCAGGTACATCAGACGTGAGTTAGGGGAAGGGAGATTTTGCCTATGCTTTAGGACGATGACTGCGATTATTTATAGTAAAATAAAATGTTAGATGGGGAAAGAAACAGAATTACTAATAAGATGCCAGGTTGAAAATAAATATGTAATAAATAATCTTCACTATTTTACCAAAAAATAATTTTAAAATAAAAAAATCAGCCAGGCGTGGTGGCTCACACCTGTAATCCCAGCACTTTGGGAGGCTGAGGCAGGCTGATCACTTGAGGTCACGAGTTTGAGACCAGCCTGGCCAATATGGTGAAACCCTGTCTCTATTAAAAATACAAAAATTAGCCAGGCATGGTGGCACACAGCTGTAGTCCCAGCTACACAGGGGGCTGGGGCAGGAGAATCACTTGAACCCAGGAAGCAGAGGTTGCAGCGAGTGAAGACTGCGCTGCCGCATTCCAGCCTGGGTGACAGAGCGAGACCCTGTCTTAAAAAAAATAAAATAAAATAAGAAAAATCCTTGAGAGCCGAGGCTTAGTCTAGAATAGAGGCTCTCTACTGGGGTGACGCTGTCGCCCAGGGAGATTTAGCAAGTTCTGAAGTTGGTTGTCACAACGATGGGAAGGGAGCTGCTGTCCTCTAGTGGGTAGAGGCCAGGAGTGCTGCCAAACACCCTGAACTGCTCAGGACAGCCCCCCACGACAAAGAATGACCTGGCCCAAAATGTCGGCACTGCTCACACCTATAATCCCAGCACTCTGGGAGGCCGAGGTAGGAGGATCACTTGAGCCCAGGAGTTGGAGACCAGCTTGGGCAACATAGCAAGACCCCATCTCTACTAAAAATAAAAAAATTAGCCAAGCATGGTGGCACACCCGTGTAGTCTGTTACTCAGGAGGCTGAGGCAGGAGGATCAGGCTGCAGCCACTGGGTGATAGAGAGAGACCCTGTCTCAAAAAAAAAAAAAAAAAAAAAAAAAAAATCAATAGCGCTGAAATTGAGAAATCCTGGTCTAGAGGTCCCAGGCAGTACATGCTTATATGGTTGCAAGCACCTTAAATAACAGTAGGCAGTCCTCTTCAGTGTGGACTATTTAGCTTAGCTTACAGAATTACTCTTACCAATAATCCTCTAAGAATCTATCTCAGGCCAGGCACAGTGGCTCACACCTGTAATCCCAGAACTTTGGGAGGCTGAGGTGGGCAGATTACTTGAGGTCAGGAATTCAAGACCAGCCTGGCCAACATAGTGAAACCCTGTCTCTACTAAAAATGCAAAAATTAGCTGAGTGTGGTGGTGCACACCTGCATTCCCAGCTACTGAGGAGGCTGAGGCAGGAGAACCACTTGAACCCAGGAGGCAGAGGTTGCAGTGAGCCAAGATAGAACCACTGCACTCTCAGCTGTAATCAATGACGGTTAAGATTGGCGCCAGACCCAAGCCCAGCCTGCAACAAGAGAGTAAAAATCAGCACAGAGGTCCAACCTGGGCCCAGGCATCTGGACATCTTTTCTTCAGGCCCTAACGTGACTAACTTTCTTGTGGTGAGGTACCATGTAATTGATGCCACTCTGTGATATTTTTATAGAAAAAGCCCCAAGGCCTGGTTGTGCACTCATCTGCAGTGACTTCCACTTCAGCCTCTTAAAGCACGACTGTTTATTTTGCAGTGGCTTCTAAAATTACAGGAGTGAGGCTAGGAATGTTTAACTAGACCCTGGCGGCCTGCTATGGGAAACTCAAAGTAAGCATTAAGTAAGAGCAAAGCCACCAGATCGATAAGCTGTTTACAAGGGGAAACAATTAACTCTTTCTGAGTATAAACTGCTGTGTACCAGGAACTAGTCCAAACACTGTCACAGCTGTTATCTCTAAGTGGAAAGAAGTTAACCCATAACGAGAGCTGGTGAAACGGAGGGGGACAGTTGAAGGGAAATATTCCCTTTGCCTAAGGGATCAACCAGCCGACCAAAGGGACTATTGCTTGGATGCCCACGTACTGAGATCTGTGACTTCTGTGGCCAGAGGCTGCGAGGGGCCCCGGGAGAGAACACAGCGCCCTAGGATTGAAGCCCAGCTCACCCATGTCAGGGTCAATCTTGGATAAGTTATTAACCTTTTTATGGCTCAGTTTCCTCAGAGGGTCATTCTGAGGAAATGTATGTCGAGTGTTTAGAACAGTGCCTGGCCTCTGGTCAGTTTTGTTAAACAAAATACATACTGTCTACAATTTCATAATCTGCAGAGGGAAATGAAGATGCCTACAACGCTTGGTACTTGGGAACAGAATCACTGAGGAGTCCCAGGGGGATGGCTTTTTTCGACAAGCTTTTTTCAACACGGGCCCGATGGGGTGGAGGGCACTTTTACATCTCTATCGATGTCTCACCGACTTCAGCGACAGCCTTGCATCATCATCTCATTCTAAGACGAGGAACCCAAGCTGCGTGAAGCTCAGGACCTGCCCCAGGTCACAGCCCAAAGGCGGTAGAGCTGGAATCCAAACGCTTATCTGTCTGACACCATAAAGGCAGTACCAGTGAGGCCCCAGTGACCCCAGGACACAAGGTATCGGAGGGGGTGGCTTGTGGTCTGGACCCTGACTCACCCACAGACAAGATCTCCCGGCACTTGTCACACTGGTCCTTCATCCGCAGGCAGCCTGTGGAGTTGTGGCGGATCTCCCGGCACACAGCCCGGTCGTCGTCACCTTCTGGGGACACACAAGGGAAGAAGAGTCAGTCATCCAGCCATGCAGAGATGGAACCCGCTGATTCCTATTGTTATTTTTATTTATTTTTTATTTTAGAGACAGGGTCTCACTCTGTTGCCCAGGCTGAAGTGCAATGGTGCAATCATAGATCACTGCAGCCTCCAACTTCTAGGCTCAGGTGACTCTCTTGCCTCAGCCTCCCAAGTAGCTGGGACTACAGGTGTGTACCACCACACCCGGTTAATTTTTTTAAGTTTTTATTTTTGTAGAGACAGGATCTCACTGTCTTGGCCAGGCTGGTCTCAAATTCCTGGCCTCAAATGATCCTCCTGCCTTGGCCTCCCAAAGTGCTGACATCACAGGCATGAGCCACCACGCCCAGCTCAGTTCTTTTCCTCTTTAAATAAGAGTAATATCACCCTTGTGATATTGCTGGGGAAAAATCGAGATGACACCCACTGAGCCCTCGGCATGGTTCTCCGCATCTAACGGGCTGCTCAAAAGGCTGTGAGCTTCCACCCCTTCTCACCTCGTATGAATTCCGTGGGTGGGTGCTGGAAGGCCGGGCTGTGGAAGTGGATATCCATGGCCTGCTGAGCCTCGTGTATCATCTCAAGGAAGGGCTGGAACATGGCGTGGAAGTTCAGGGGCTCATACGGAGAAAAGGGCATCAAGCTGCGGACGATGCGGGACTTGGGAAAGAAGAAGTGAGGCCTCCGGTGGGGCAGGCTGAAGGGCAGGAAGTGGTAGGAGTCTTGGGGCTCCCGGGCGAAGAATCTGTCCTGGAAGAGCTCGTCCATGATGCTGGATGCGCGGCTGAAGCGGTCCTGCATGACATCCATCATGTGTGTCTGCTGCCGGTCGTTCTCCAGCAGGGAGTCGATGCGGTCGCCGTTTATCCAGAAGTAGAAGGGTGAGCTCTGGTTCAGGAACTCCTCGAGCTGGGACAGCCAGCATGGGCACAGTTAGGAGAAGCTCACCAAGGCCATGGCCTTCTGGCCTCCCACTCCCCGGGGAGCCAGGCCAGGCCCTGCCCATGGCTGTAACAGTCACATAGCAAGTGACCAACAGCCCAGCTGGACCAGCCCCCAGCACCCCAACTGTCAGGTCCATGCCCTTTCCTTTTACCTCCCTCCATGGGGGACAGTTTTGAGACACCTGGGAGGCCATAAGAGTCACAAGGCCCAACATTTCAGGTTCATCCACGGTCATCTTTGGCCACCGATGATATCCACCCCCTGCTCAGCTAAGGGCCAACTGATGTGACTTCAGGGACTGGAGCAATTCACTGAGTCCCAATCAAAAAAGTCCTGCAGCAGAGGACAGGAGCAATACTAATATACTTAAAAAATCTTACATTGGCTAGGCACAGTGGCACACATCTGTAATCCCAATAATTACAGAGGCCAAGGTAGGAGGATTACTTGAGCTTAGGAGTTTGAGACCAGCCTGGGCAACATGGCCAAACTCCATGTTTACAAAAAAAATACAAAAAGTAGCTGGGTATGGTGGTGCGTGCCTGTGGTCCCAGCTACTTGGGAGGCTGAGGTGGGAGGATCACCTGAATCCAGGAGGTCAAAGCTGCAGTGAAACATGATCACACCACTGCACTCCAGCCTGGGTGACAGAGTGAGACCCTGTCTCAAAAAAAAAAATTAAAAAGTTATTAAATCCTTCCACATAAGTGGACACAGGGCTCTGCCATCCCACGAAGCGGTTATGTCATCCAGCTAAGCACTGCTGCATGAGTTTTCTAAGAGAAGGTAGATACCTGGCCTACATCCTTTTGATGACTCCACTCTCACTACTCATGCCAGACATTACCAATGGAGCATGGCACTCTGGGCCCCAATGCAGCCAGCCAATACTAATCAATTGCATCTGGCATGTGGAATGAAGCATATTTCACTAGGCTCCCATCCTTCCCCACTCAGCCTTGGCCATTGATGTGTCCCTTTTCACCTGGCGGCCAACCAGGCCCGAGCCACTTCTGCAGACGCGTGCGTAGAACTTCATGCAGGTCTGTTTCAGACAGGGCTTACACTCTTCCCAGAGGGCCATCATGGTCTCATTGCACACTCCTGGGAACTCCTTCAGCTTTGTCTCAGATTCCCTGGTCTCATTTAGGGCATCCTACAGGAAGACACGAGGCTGGCTAAGTCACACAGAGACCACAGGCTCACACACTCAAGGAGGTGCTGGGTGCCAGGCCCTCTGCCCAGGGCAGGCCTTCCCACAGGATGGCCACCCAACATGCAAGTGTGCACCCCTGCTCCAGTTCAGGGTTCCCTTCATTCACCCACCTGGAATCCCCTTCCCACTCGGCTTGAAGAATCCACTCATCCTTTAAGATCCAACTGTTCCCTAACTCCTAGAAGCTTCCCAACTCCTGGAACCCAGGTGGACAGCACCTCTCTCTCACTGAAGCCTCATTTTCTATTCTCTGTTTCTGGTGTTTAAATTTCATCTTCCAAAGCAGGCTGCAGACTCCCTGAATCTTATCTTTCTATTGCAACCATGCCCCCTGGCATGCAAAGGGAATGGCAGGCTTTCAACACCAAAGCCACACCAGCTGTCACAATTCTCTAATGGGTCCTTGCCACTTGACCCAATAATTCTCTAAGAATCTATCTCAGGCCAGGTGCAGTGGCTCACACCTGTAATCCCAGCACTTTGGGAGGCCAAGGTGGGCATATTACTTGAGGTCAGAAGTTCAAGACCAGCCTGGCCAGCATGGTGAAACCCCGACTCTACTAAAAATACAAAAATTAGCTGGTGTGGTGGTGCACACTTGCACTCCCAGCTACTTGGGAAACTGAGGCAGGAGAATCGCTTGAACCCGCGAGGTTGCAGTGAACCGAGGTCAAACCACTACACTCTAGCCTGGGTGACAGAGCGAGACTCTGTCTCAAAAAACAAAACAAAACAAAACAAAGACTCTACCTCAAAGGAATCCGCTGACAAAGAAAAAGATGCTTAAAAATATTCGGTACAGTATTGTCTTATGGAAAAAACAAAAATCAGAATCAACCCAGATGCTTAAAAAAGACATGTTAAACAAACTGGTTCCTACAAAGAGTAAATGGTACATCATTACAAAGGATGTTTATAGTCCATTTTGAATATTATCATATGTACTCTTTATGTCAAAAATTCATAATTTTGTACATAGCCACTGTCAAAAAAGCACAGAGGAAAAGAATAGGAATAAATATATCAAACGTTAACAGTGACTTGTCCTTGGGCAAAAGGATTATGGAAAAACTTTTCCTCTTCTACTTTTCTATATTAAAGTCTCTATAAATGAGTGTGTTAGTCTTCAAAAAAAATTAGCCTATCCACACCCAGAGTTACGTGAGGTCTTTGTCCTGCTCCATCACTCCCTGTCCGCTGCTGGGCAAAGACAGCCCACCTCCCACTGAGCCAAGACACAAGTGCCACCCATGCTGCCTACTTCCTTTCCTTCTGGCTCACCTACTCCTCAACTAAGATGTAGCTCTTAGTTGTAGCTCTTTGAGACACGCTCTTTTCTCCAAATGTGATGTGCTTTATTATAAAACCAGAATTGTTGAATGCCAGACTCCAGTGATAACCACAAAAGTGTGAGCATGAGACATGCTCCTTCCCCAGGAGCTATCTGAGGATTCTCATAAAATGGTGAGAACTGGCCTGTTAATCCCAGCACTTTGGGAGGCCAAGGCAGGCAGACCAAGAGGCCAAGGTTAAGAGTTCGAGACCAGCCTGGCCAATATGGTGAAACCCCACCTCTACTAAAAATACAAAAAAGTAGCCGGGTGTGGTGGCACGTGCCTGTAATCCCAGCTACTCAGGAGGCTGAGGCGGAGAATCGCTTGAACCCTGGAGGTGGAGGTTGCCGTGAGCTGAGATCGCGCCATTGCACTCCAGCCTGGGCAACAGAGCAAGACTCTATCTCAAAAAAAAAAAAAAAAAAAAAAAAAGAATGGTGAGAACTGATACTGAGGCCAAGAAAGGGCATGAAGCTTGAAAAAAAGGTAGAGCTGCATCCAGGCCAGCATTCTCTGAAGTGGCTCCCATGGAGCTGTGCTCAAAGCAGCCAGAAAAAAAAAATTATAAAATGAATTCCCTGGTCAATTTGGAAAACTCTAGGTTTCGTGGAGTTACACAGGTTTCTTTACTGCAGAACTTCTCAGAGCCTTTGAAATGCTTTTAACATGCATGATGGATCATGAAGCTGGCAGGTAGCTACATCTTAGCATCTGAAGTAGGGCAACTGTGAGAGGAGGTTTGTAGGATACTCTTAAAGAGACTTGATTTCTTAAGTAAGTTGTTCATTGAATTATAGTGTTTTAGTTTTGTCGAATCATTAAGCACAGGCTAGACCTGCTATATCCACTACTAGGCTTAAGATGTTTCTTTATGAAGTAGTCCAGAACTCTAGGAAGACGTGGGGTGCAGTGTGCCTGCCTTAACCCTAACCGTATCAACCCTACTAGATAAGCTTCCTGAAGGTTGGACACCACCCTCATCTGGGCCCCCGCCACCACCCCATCCAGAGCCTGCTTGGAACTACTATGTGGTCAGGGTTTAGAAGCATCTATTGAAATGAATCTGGGCATTAGCCCCTGGGCCAGGCTTATAACAAAACCTGATCCAAGATCTCACTCCCTGATGCTTTCAAAAGCGAATGAACCTTTCCTACTTCTTAACTACAGCCCCAGCATCAGCTGACACAGCCTGGGAGGACTGCAGGTCACCATGGCAACCCAGCAAGGCACTGTGCAGTGACCCCCTCCCTCCCCTCCAGTGGGATGGTCAAGGCAGGGCGGCGTTCGTGGCTTCTCCTGACCTCTTTCTTCTTCTTGGCTTCCTCTAGGTTGCTGAGCAGTGTCTTGCGCTCTTCGTTTGTTTTTTCTATGAGAGTCTTTATCTCTTTCACCCCGTTGACAGCATTTTGAATTTCCTTATTGACGTACTTACTTCCCTGATCGGACATTTCTGCAAGAGAAGTGCAAGAGGTAGCATGAGGCGAGAGGAAGACGTGGCCTCGGGATGTAACCCTGGAATGAACTGGAATGGCCAGAAAGGCCCGTTCAGTTCAGGGCTGTCAAGGCTGGGACCCCCACCCCTGCCAGCAGGCAGCAGCATGGCCCCAGCCTTGCCCTGGCACAGGCTGCCATCACAGGCTCCTTGCTGATTACACCCTACTGCTCAGAAATGCAGACCACGGGAGCTGGCACACTGGCACACCCAGAGCTATGCCCAACCACTGCCATGTGCCCCTGGAGAATGAGCCGGGTGCAGAAGAAACTTGTCAAGGAAAAAAAAAACAAAAACAAAAAACCCAGAAGTGTCAGCTCTGAAGCATCAAAATATAAAATATTGTTATTTTGGACACAAATCTTTCTAGAGTTCAGTTTAACCAGACATGTGTATTTCTTTGTTCCAATGCAGTGCCAGGTGACAGGAATAAGATGAGTAAATAAGGCATAGCACTGGTGACAAATGCAGCAAAACACTGTGTCACCTAAGTGCTACTTCACTGGTATTTATCCCATGCCAAGCACTGCGCCGAACACTTCATGTGCAGTTTACATAATGCTCCAGCCCCCTACCACGCCCACTTCGCAGAGGGAGACATGGGAGGTGTGGTATGAGAAAGGGTCAAAGTGTCAATCAGGTAGGAGGAGTACATCCTGGAGGTCTAACATACAGGTGGTGCTTATAGTTAATAACACCATATTATAACTGGAAATTTGCTAAGAGAGTAGATTTGAAGTCTTCCCACCATCCCACCATAAAAAGTGGTCATCATTTCAATGTATGTGCATTTCAAAACATCATGTCATATACCTTAAATACACACAATTTTTATTTGTTAATTATATTGCAATAAAACGGGGGGTGGGGGCAGTGTCATGAGATCAAGATAGCGGCCCAAAGTCACTCAGCTGAGAAGAGGTGAAACAGACTCACACCCATGTCTGATCTGGGTTTTTAACAATGATCCTGCAGAAGCAGTCAGCTCACAGGAGTGACAAGCTCTGGGTACTCCAAAGGGGAAAGGGATAAGAGCTCCAATGGTCCAGACACAGCTTCGTGGAGGAGGCCTGGGAGCTGGGCCAAGGGGCCTGGGAAGGGAACAGCTGAATGAAATGCAGCAGCCGAAAGTGCTTGGGAAATGCCTGCAAATGCCGGCAGTGTAATGCACGCAGAGCCTGAACCAGGAGCCTGGGAGCTGAGGCTCAGAGAGGGCCCAGACACAGGCACCCAGACCCAGTGCACAAGATAAAAACGGTCTGTAACACTGGGGCCTGATAGAAAGGCACTGAGCGGAGTTGGCTACCCTGCCCTCTGACCTTATCACTCTGTGGCCAGAGGAACATCATGCTTGGTCTACTCACCCTGGAGCTCATTGTCCGAGACTGTCTGGTCCCCCAGGACCTGCCCACTCTCCCAGGTCAGCAGTAGCCCCACAAACAGCAGCAGAGTCTTCATCGTGCCTCCAATTCTGGAGTCCTCGCACGCCTCTGTTTGCAGAGAACAGGAGACCGTCATGGGAACAGCTTAGGCAGCCTGCTGGTGTCCCGCCCACCTGCCGCCTGCAGCAGCTCCCCAGGGCCTCACTGCCCTCGGCTGTCCCCACAGCAGGCACTGCTGCACTTTTATTCCTGAGGAAATGGGGGAAAGGACCAGACTCGCCATGGACACCTCAAATGAAATGCGAAGGCAGGAGGTGCAGGGAGGGAGGGACTGCAGGACAGCAACGTTGAGTGGCCAAAACAAGAACCCTGGCATTGGCGGAGCCAGGCTCTTGTCCAAGCCACATCCTCCCCCGCAATCAGCGAGGCACACAGGCTTTCTGCATCCTGGCCTCCTTGTCCAGAGTGGTATCGATCACGTCAGACACTGAAAATACCCGCCTTAGGTCACGCATCCGTCCCTCCCCATGCCACCTCCACAGAGGGACTGCATCCCACAGACCAGCCACGTCCTCTGCAATGTGCATCTAAATCTTCACCCCAGCAGACACTCCCCATCCACCACAGCGCTGCAGCCCCCAGGGGGTCTCAGCACCACCTGAACTTGATTTTCAAGAGCCAGAGGCAGCAGCAGCCAGCCCTTCACACCGAATCCATCTGCATCCCTAGTGGGAGACTTGGACCTGGCTGCCTGTGCTTTCAGGGGTGGAAGTAGTGGAAGCCAGGAAGGACAATTCCCTTCAGAGAGTAGACAGGGTTCGCAGTGGCCTGAGGAGCAACCTTCCCAGAGAAAAGTCCCTTTGGAAGGATGAGTCCTTTTGCTCTGCCAGGCCCTCCACACTGCCCATCCCCTCTAAGCCCACAGCAGGCTGCCCTGCCAGTGTTCCTGCCACCACTGGGCTGGCTGCCCTGAGCCAGGGGGCACAGGCCACAGCCCCGGTCTTACACAATGGACCCTTTCCCAGAAGCTGAGGCTGTTGCATAAAACAGAAACCACTCCCCCTGCACCCGACCCCTACCATCCCCCCTCCTAAGAACTGCTTATCTGAGCTCACCCATTTCCCATAACAGAACCAACAGGAAGGTGGGGTTCCCCTTCCTGAAATGGTTCACATCCAAAGCCCGCTCAACCCAGCAGGCCCATCTGGACACTCCATAGCACATTAACAAGGAGTGCCTCTCACCAGAAGTAATCAGGCACACAGAGCCAGCGAGCAGCGTGGGAGAAGAGATGGGGTCAGCGCCTTCCCCAGAGACGGGGTGGGTGGTGGAGACCGGGCTCACCAGGAAGGCTGTGGTCTCACGGGCTCTGCCCCAGCTGCCCACTGAGCCCTGAAATGCCTCCAGCAGGAACAGAGCTTTTGTCATGCCAGAGAGACAAAGCCAGCCAGAAACACCTCTCTGCCAGGGGCCCCTGAAAGCAACAACTTCTGGAAAAACCCATTCAGAACTAGGTTCTGACCAGAAGACAGGGTGTTGGGCCCTGAAGAATGGGGCAGCCAAAGGCAAGATGCAGGAAAGGAATTCCAGACTCAGCAGCAGGCATAGAGAGCCTGGGGTCCCTGGTGAGCCATCCAGCTTAGAACTGGGAAGGGGGTTGTTCTTTCACCCAACCCCTCCACCTTAGCAGTGAGGCTGAAGCCCAGAGAGGGCATGGGACTCCCTAGGGCCCACAGCATGCTCATGGGACTCCCTAGGGCCCACAGCATGCTCATGGTAACCCCAGGACGAGAGCCCAGCCCTCCCGACCCCTAGTCCAGTGTTCTTTCCTTGATTCCAAGTCACTTAAATATCTGAGCCTCAGTTTCTTCATCTGTAAAATGGATCTAATCCACACCTCAGAGAGGAGAATGTTGTCTGTAAACAAGAGGATCTTATGTAATCATAGTAAATTCTGACTACTTCAAAATTAGACTGAGGTCTGAGGCTGGGCATTGGCAGTATCTAATCAACATGTCTGGAGAGGGGCAGGAAAACCAAGACAAGCACACAGAGGCCACCTATGGTCCCCCCGACTGTGTGGCTCTGCTTTGGTGAAATGATTGACCACTTTTTAAAGTAGTTATGAATCACTGCAGGGCTGGTTATAATGTTGGTTCTGAGTCAGAATCTGCTTTTCCAGCCAGTCTGCAGGTGATGTGGATGCTGCTGATCCGAGGAATGTTCTAGAACCATGACTGCAGAGCCGACCTCCTTTCCTTTGCTCAGACTCACCTCCCCCCTCATCTCCTCTGCCTCCTGGGAGCCTGGCTGCCAGCTGCTCTGGGTGGAAGAGCCATGTCAAGGCCAAGGCCCTTGAGTCCCCAGCACTACCACACAGCCTCATTCCCCCTAAGAAGGCTTAAACCACCTGGCCTTGCCCCTTCTACCAGAAAAGGCCAGTTCTGTGGACAAAGGGGCTGTGCAGGTGAAGAGAAGGAGGAGATGGGGTGGGGAGCAGGCTGACTTTGAGAGCAACTCTGCTCCAGGCACACCCTCCTGGGAGCTTTGAACTGAGCAACTTCCCAAAACATTTCCAAGCAGGGCAGGGCTGGAGGCTTCAGAAAATCAATGACCTGGTGGGGCGCAGTGATTCACACCTGTCATCCCAGCACTTTGGGAGGCCAAGGCAGGTAGATTACTTGAGGAGTTCGAGACCAGCCTGGCCAAGGTGGTGAAACCCTGTCTCTACTAAAAATACAAAAATAAGCCGGGTGTAGCAGCATGTGTCTGTAGTCCCAGCTACTCAGAGGCTGAGACACGAGAATAGATTGAACCTGGATGGGGGAGGTTGCAGTGAGCTGAGATTGCGCTACTGCACTCCAGCCTGGGCAGCAGAGTGTGATTTGGTCTCAGAAAAATAATAATAATAATAATAATAAAAGAATGAGAGAAAGAGAACACAAGAAAGAAGAAGAACGAAAGAAAGAAAGAAAGAAAGAAGAAAGGAAGAAAGAAAGAGACAAACGGACGAAAGGAAGGAGAAGCAGAAGAAGGCAGGCATGCGAACTTCCGTCTTCCGACCGTCCTTCCTTCCCCTCACCCCTCCCCCCCCCTAAGAAAAGAAAAGAAGAAGAAAGAAAGAAAGAAAATCAATGACCATGAACAGGGAGCTGTGGGGAGGACGGGAAGACAGCGAAGAGGGCAACAGCTGGTGAGGGTTTTAATCCCAAAGCCCCGGCTCTTCTTTGCCTTTTCAAATGGAGAAAACTAAACCAAAAGGAAAATAAGAAAAATAGTCACCTGTAATTCATACCACCCAGAGGCAAATGTTAGCACCGTGGTATATTTCCTTCTGTCTTCCATGCAGTTCATACAATCAGATCCTTTACATTCACCATCTTCAAATATTCTTTAAGAACATACTTTTGTGGCTATGTAATACTCCACTTTCTCACGGACCCAAGTTTATTTTACTATTCTCACAAGATTGGCCGTTTCGGTTGTGCTCAATGCCCCACTATTGTTATAACTTACATTCTCATGGGCATCTTTTTTTTTTTTTTTTGTATCTGTACTTACCTTTAAATTCCTAACCTCTCCCTTTAAAAAAAAATTAAAAATCAGCTTCTTTTTCTTTTCTTTTTTTTTTAACTAGGTCCAGAAATTCTGGAAGATCAGGAGGCTTTGGCTGTAATCCCAATTCTGATACTTATTTGCTGTTTAGTGTTGGCACCAGTCCTAAACCTCTCCAGGTCTCAGATTATCATCTGTAAAATGAGACCGTGGAATCAGAGGTCTGAGGCCTGGTGGATCTTGTGTGACTTTTCTCTAATGCACCTCAGATGCATTAGGAGGCAGAAAAAGTAGGATTTCCGTGGTTGCAGCATATACTTAAATCCGCAGGCTCATACTTACAGGCACAGTGTCCAGAGAGCTAGAGAATTTAGAAGAAAACCAGATGACTCATGCATGCAAGCAGACAGCCACAACTGAGAGATCCGCATCTTCGCAGGGGACATGCTGCAGGAAGGAGCTCCGTGCAGGCCAGCTCCGTCACCTGCTAGCCTGGGTCTCCTGCAACGCGGCAGGTCTCCAAGTCTCAGTTTCCCCATCTTTGCGAAAGGATGATCATTATATCTGCTCTATTTATCCCCCACAGAATTGTGGTTGGAGTTCGTGCGCTCAGGCAGCGGTTGCGCAGGGGCCCCTGGTTCAGCTGCCTGGTGATGGGGCTCCGGCCACCTCCCCTCCCTGGCTTCCTGGGCTCCGTCGAAAGCGCAAGGGTTGTGACTGCGAGCTCTGTCATCCCTCTCTGCCTGGCTACTAAACCCTGCCCGCCCATCCGTCCCGGTGTAGCTCTGCGCAAGGGTAGGGAAGACGGGGACATCTCACCGGTCAGCGGCACCCGGTGCCCGCGCGCTCCTCCTGGCGACGCCGCGTGGTGAGCACTGGGAGGCGCCGTATTTATAGCGGTCGGCTCGCACACACCCACTTTGGGGCTGGCTGCAAACCTGCATGACTCACGCCCAAAGAATGCCGCGGAATGCAAGGGGAGCTTTCTGGAAGCCGGGAGGTGGGGGCCGGTGCAGCACCGGGCTGGGGGCGCCGGGGGGCGCATCATCACCGCGAATGGCTGTGCTGGCTCCAGGGGAGACCCTGAGGTGCGGCCGCTTGGTGCTCCCAGGAGGAAAGAGCCTGAACTCGCTTGCCCAGCTGGGCGCCCCTCTCACGCGGTTAGCCCGGCCCTCGGTCCCAGTCCAAAACACCGTCTCACAGTTCCCTGGCCCCATTGAACTTAACCTTCACGTTACACACGCGCCACTTCTCTTGGCCCATTTAAATAGTAAAGAGTCAGACATAATGAGGGTGGGACGGAGAGGGGCCTTGTGCTGGAAGTATTGAAGGAAGTATTGAAACGCCTTCTCCTGGAAACATCACACTGATGGGGTACCTGGACTGAGCCGCCAGGCCTGGAGGAAACAGAATTGTGTTTAGGAGTGATCAGCGCAGATACCTGGAGAGCCTGAAGGCCTCTCTGGGCTCCTTGATCCACGGAGCTTAAGCAAACACTGTCCCCATCCTCTTGGAACCCAGCTAAGCAGGGTGGGCTTCATGGGTGTGGGACCCTCGCAGATCCACGTTTGGTTTAAGGGGCTACTATGACAGTCTGGAAATTCTTCATAGCTTTTGAACCAGTGGCCCTCAATTTTTATTTTGTATTGAGCCTTCCCAATTAGGAAATCAGATCTGTGTCCAGAGGGGTTTGCTGGTCTCCAACTGCTGAAGTTCCTTCTGCTGAGAGGAGAATCCTGTGGCAGCCACCCCAACCCCTGACAAGGAGGGGGAAATCCAGGAACCCTAGAGGTGCAGCTACTTCTTGGGGAAGAAACTGAGCCGTCCATTTTGGAGCCAGGAATGTTTGAGCCCCAGGAGAGAAGTCAACAGGCTGACAGTTGGGGCAATGGGTGGACAGGGCGGGCACAGGCAGCCCCAATGGGGGTGGTAGACTTTGAAAACCATGTGAAACAAAGGGGCTTAAAGGAGAGCTGTGTGGTCGGGGCTGAGTTTTCCCGTTCAGGAGCAGGACTGTGGAGGCACAACACGGAGGCCCAGTGCCTTGCTTGCCCAACATCCTGGGGCCACTAGGACCCCAGCCCTTTTCAGGAGGCAGCCTGGGGGAATCTTCCAGGTCCATGAAAAAGTGGGAGAACCCGGACCAGGTCCATGAAAATCTGATTACAGTCCTAGGTGTGCCCCGAGACACTGGGTGACCTTGGACCAATCACTTTGCCCTTGAGCCTCAGTTTCTTCCATCTGGACAATGAGGAATCAGGAATGGATCATCTCCATGGCTCCCTGCAACCTAACCTAGTGCAAAGCCAAGTATAAGAAGATCATTAGCCCAGAAGAAAAAAAAAATGCCGCAGAAGAAGCTTCACTTTATTTTTCTTTAAAAAAAAAAAAAAAAAAAAAAAGTCTAATTATCAGGAACAGCTACATTTTCTGTGGACAGCGCCTCCTTATCAATGCCTGGGGTTAGAAGAATTGTTTTTGAGCTCGCTCCTTGTAACTTTTCTGTTCTGTAGCTCCCCCAGCCTCCGGAACAGGAGGCATAAATCTAGTTATTTTTTTAAAAATTAGACTTTGGAGGTCAGTCAGTGAGATCTGCCTTAGCCATCTGAATTAGGGGAAGGGAGGAGAGGAAGAAAGGATTTGGGAAAACATAGCATGATTCACAGATTCAGTCGGTCCATTGGGAATAATTACTTGATTATTCCCACTACTAAGCAAACAAGGTTCAGAAGATCAAACTTTGAGGGGAAAAAAGTGTGAATTTTGAAAGCGCCATAAATGCATCACCAGATGTTTAATATTCTAAGTAGATCATAGAGATTGATTGGTTCAGGACTTGCACACTGCCTGATTCCTACCCCATCCCCAACATCTGCACCAGGTGGTCATCCTGCCCGTGTTTAAACGCCACCAATAACAGGCAGCTCAATCACTACCTTCCATGCAACCATTTATCTAGTAAAGCTTTTGATAAAGTTGGGGCCTTTTTTGATTGAGTCACAGTCTGGCTTGTGTATGGGCCAATCCCGAGCCCAGTTCTGCCCTCTGGAGCCACACAGAGAAAATCCAGCTTATCTCTCCCATAGTGCCCCTTCTGATATTTGAAGGCAACTTAGTCTGCTTTTCCCAGTGAGCTCCAGGCTTGCAGCTCCTTGCCTTGCCATGGTTTGCAGACTTTTCCCCAGCCCTTTGGCATTCTGGACCTCATCTCTCTTGAAACTCTCGGCCCAGCCCTGGGCCAGCCAATGTCAGCGGGGAGCCTTGGGCCAGCCAATGCCCGGGGGCCTGAGCACACAAAGCAGAGCAGAACCACTCCTTCCCTTGCCCTAAACACTCCAAATAAGCTTTATCAGATGCTGAGTCACTGGGCTGATTCATACAGAATGCATCATCTTCTTGGCAGGTGCTGCTGTTTTATCCTTTGTCTCCCATCACAGCTTTAGCTTGATTTCCTTTATTGGAGAGTCGGGGCCATGGGGAGGGCCAGGGAGCAAGAAGTAAAGACCCTTGCATTTATCTGTTTATCTCTTTATGCTTTGTGCACCATCTCTGGCTGCCTGGATGTCTCTGGGGCTGCTTCGCTACGCAGTGTCCTTATTACACATCCCCAACTAGGCTTTGTCTGGCTTAGCACCACGAGCAGCACAGCTCAGCCAACAGTTTGATACAGCTGGAACAAACTAGGAATGGGCAAGAGCAGTAGTCTGTGGCCTGTGATTAAGAATCACTCTCAAATTGGCGTGGTGACTCATGCCTGTAATCTCAGAACTTTGGGAGGCTGAGGTGAGAGGATCGCTTGAGCCCAGGAGTTCAAGACCAGCCAGGGCAACATCACGAGACCCCATTTCTACAAAAAATAAAAATAAAAAATGAGCCAAACATGGTGGTGCACGCCTGCAATCTCAGCTACTCAGGAAGCTGAGATGGAGGATCGCTTGGGCCCATGAGGTCAAGGCTGCAGTGAGCTATGATTGCACCACTGCACTATAGCCTGGGCAGTAAAGTGAGACCCTGTCTCTCAAAAATAAAATAAAAAGGGAATCACTCTCCAAGGGGAGCGGGGAGGGAGGATGGTGAGAGATTGGTCAACCAGTACTCAGTTAAAGTCAGATGGGAGGGATAAAGTTCTGGTAATCTATTGCACAGTAGAGTTGACTATAGTTAACAATAATATATTGTGTATTTCTTTTTATTTAACTTTTATTTTAGGTTCAGGGATAAACGTGCAGGTTTGTTATAGAGGTAAACTTGTGTCATGAAGGTTCATTGTACAGATTATTTCCTCACCCAGCTACTAAGCCTAGTACCCAAAAAGTATTTCTTCTGATTCTCTCCCTCCTCCCACCCTCCACCTTTATCTAGGCCCCAGTGTCTATTGCTCCCCTCTATGTGTCCATGTGTTCTCATCATTCAGCTCCCACTTATAAGTGAGAACATGTGGAATGCTGTTTTCTATTCCTGTGATACTTCACTTAGAATAACAGCCTCCAGCTCCATCCATGTTCCTGCAGAAGACATGATCTCGTTCCTTTTTATGGCTGCATAGCATTCCATGGTGTATATGTACCACATTTTCCTTATCCATCTGCCATTCATGGGCATTTAGGATGATTCCATGTCTCTGCTATTGAGAACAGCGCTGCAATGAACATATGAGTGCATGTGTCTTTATGGCAGAACAATTTATATTCCTATATATACCCAGTAATGAGATTGCTGGGTCAAATGTTAATTCTGTTTTTAGCTCTTTGAGGAATCGCCACACTGCTTTCCCAAATGGTTGAACTAATTTACATTCCCACCAACAGTGTACATTAGCCTTCCCTTTTATCCACAACCTCACCAGCATCTGTTATTTTTTGAATAATGTATTGTATATTTCAACATAGGTAGAAGAGAGAACTTACAATGTTCTCGCCACAAAGAAACGTTTGAGAAGGATTTGCTAATTACCCTAATTTGATCATTACACAATGTGTATACGTATCAAAACATCACATTGTACCCCACAAATATGTACCATTCTTGTGTCAATTTTATTTTTTTTTAAGACTTAGTAAAAGGCTGGGCGCAGTGGCTCACACCTGTAATTCCAACACTTTAGGAGGCTAAGGTGGGGGGATCACGAGGTCAAGAGACCATGCTGGCCAACATGGTGAAACCCGGTCTCCACTAAAAATACAAAAATTAGCTGGGCATGATGGCATGCGCCTGTAGTCCCAGATACTTGGGAGGCTGAGGCAAGAGAATCACTTGAACCCGGGAGCTGGAGGTTGCAGTGAGCTGAGATCGCGCCACTGCACTCCGGCCTGGCAACAGAGCGAGACTCCATCTCAAAACAACAACAAAAAACAAACAGACAAACAAAAAACCTTAGTAAAAAAGAATCACTTTCCAAGCTGTAATTATTTAATGGGTATATACAGTTTATTTAATCAATTACAGGCCCATGATAAACTGGTGGCTAATAAAATCATATCCAATGAAATCAGCCCACAGACGATAGAGGTATTCTGAGTGATTTTCCCCTGACCTCCATAAAGTCCAGAAACTTTCACTCCATCAGTGGGTGTGTCTCATCTTCCTATTCAGGATCTTCTTGGGGAAAGGTCTGAGGCCAGCCAATCCTGAATGGCTTAGCATGTGCCTACAAGTAGACAAAGGTTACTTATGCCACCTTCACTATCCCTATGCTATTGACTGGCTATGTGGTCTGTATTTCACTCCAGAGTTGCTTTACTGTAACCTTTAGCTCCAATTGTTAGGTGAGTGACCCCTTAAAAAAAAGTGGTGCGAGATCTGCCTTAAGTCAAACCTGCTTTTTCCACAACTACCCAGATGGCAATTAATAATTATTTTAGATCAATGGGTCTCAGTGGAGCTACACAATGATTATACAATGGAATCGCCTGGGAGCTTTAAAAATTATCAGTGCCTGAGTCCCACCTCCAGAGGTTATGAATGAATTAATTGTGGGTGGAGCCAGAGCATCAGGATTTTAAAACTCTCCAAGTTATTTTAATGAGCACCTAAAGTCAAGCACCACTTCTGAATTTAACCCATCTTCTCCTCACTGCACCTGTCTGTCATTATTAGAGCATCTGATATTGTTCTCATTTTACAGAAAATGTAAAGGGGTGCAAAGGAATCTTAGCAGGTTTTGTTTACATGGAGCTAAAGTCTGCCTCCTTATAACTTTCTTTTTTGTTTTTTATTTTGTTTTATTCTGTTTTTTGATATGGGTCTCACCCTGTTGGCCAGCCTGGAGTGCAGTGGCGTGATCTTGGCTCACTGCAACCTCTGCCTCCTGGGTTCAAGCGACTCTTGTGCCTTAGCCTCCTGAGTAGCTGGGATTACAGGTGTGCGCCACTACACCTGGCTAATTTTGTATTTTTAATAAAGACAGTGTTTCACCATGTTGGCCAGGCTTGTCTTGAACTCCTGAGCTCAAGTGATCTGCCTGCCTCAGACTCCCACAGTGCTGGGATTACAGGTGTGAGCCACCGCGTCCAGCCACCTTCTTATAACTTCTTTGCCCCATATCTTATTTCTAAGGCAATACATAAGTTGACCCCTCCCCCACAAGAAAGCCCTTCAAACATTTGAAAACCAATATTGTATCTCAACTTAAATGTATTTCCTTATAGCATAAGGTCCCTCAACCTCCTCACATTGAGTGGAGTTGCCAGATAACCTCACTCTCCTCATCCCTGCCCCCAAGGATGCTGCATTTCTTCATTGCCCCTCTGTGTGGCTTTTACACCAAACACGGGAGAACTGCTTTGACTGGACAGGGGAGAGGGTGGCAGGACACTTTCTACTTGTGATTTGAGAGGTGTCACTCCCTGTGGTCCCAAGGCACTCTCTGCTTCCTTTTGTATTATCTTATAATAACACTGTGCTTCTCAGAGATTGGCTTGAGCTGACTTCCGGGGAGGCTTTACTGCACACAGAGACAAGGAGGCCACTGGCTGTGGTATTACTCAGAGATTTCCGGGGGAAAGTTCATGTTTGGTGAGTAAACTTCCCTTTCCCTTCCCTTTCTCCCTCTGGCTCTCCCACCCTCCTCCCTCCCTTCCCTTCTTCGTTTTTTTTTTTTTTTTTTGAGATGGAGTCTTGCTCTGTCGCCCGGACTGGAGCGCAGTGGCCGGATCTCAGCTCACTGCAAGCTCCGCCTCCCGGGTTTACGCCATTCTCCTGCCTCAGCCTCCCGAGTAGCTGGGACTACAGGCGCCCGCCACCTCGACCGGCTAGTTTTTGTATTTTTTTTTTTTTTTTTAGTAGAGACGGGGTGTCACCGTGTTAGCCAGGATGGTCTCGATCTGCTGACCTCGTGATCCGCCCGTCTCGGCATCCCAAAGTGCTGGGATTACAGGCTTGAGCCACCGCGCCCGGCCCTCCCTTCCTTTCTTTTCTCTTCCCTTCCTTCCTTTCTCTCTGCCTTATTTTCAATTCCTCGCTAAATCTCCTGCTTCTAAAGTAAAATGGATGTCTGTTTATATATATACATATACATATATTTATATTTAGAATATGTGTGTGCATGTGTGTATATATGTGTGTATGTATATATCTATCTAGATATTGATATCTACAAAATGTATTTTGCCTTTTTATCTTTTCCAAAAAATAAATACAAAATTATATGATACATATTGCTTGGCTATCTACTCTTTTCCACTTAATAAAATATTATGAACATCCCTCTGAGCTAATGCACAGACAGATCTAACTCATATTTTTAATAGCTATATAATATTCCATGGTGAGGCTGAACATATGTTCTTCAGCCATTCCCCTTGTCCAATTTTTTCCTGTCACTCTGAGCACTGCCACAATAAACAGCCTTCTGCATGCATCCTAATTTGTTAGAGCCTTTATGGCTCTATATGAGGCAGAGAGTCCCACTGAGATGCCTGGATGAAAGAGAACATGTATTCCTAATGCTCATATATCTTGCCTGATGACTTTCCCCAAAAGCAGCTGTGGCTTCCACCCTGTCTGAGAATGTCCATTACCCTGTGTTGATCAGGCTGGTGTTGATCCTTTGAATTTTTGCCAATCTTGTGGGTGAAAAATGACATTTTTACCACCTTAATCTCTTGGTATATTTTTTGTTTTCAACTATTTATTTTTAAATAAAATTTCCCCTCTGTCACTTGTCTATCCATATTGTTTGCTCACTTTATCAAGTTATTCATCTTTTTTTCTATCAGTTTATAGGTGCTCTTTAAATAAATAGAGAAAGTGACCCTTTGTGCGTTGTCACTGTTTTTCAAACCAGATTATCATTTTTTTATCCTTGATTACCAAGGACTTTTTAAAGTTTTTATGCAAGTGATTTTTGTTCATCTTTTTCTTTAGAGTTTCTGAATCTCATGTCTTGTTTAAGAATGTCTTCTGCTGGCTAGAAGACAGCTATTCTAATTTTCTTCTAACTTTCTATTGTGTCAATTTCTTATTAGATATGTAATCAAACTGGAATTGATATGTTTATGGTGTATGTGTGTAGGACTGTGTGTATGTGTGTAAGACTGTGTGTATGCATGTGTAACAGAAGGATGAGGTAGGATCTAACATCATTTTCTTCCAGATGTATAGCCAATTATGTCAACATAATATATCAAATAAATCACCCTAATCACACTGAGTTGAAATACCATTTTTTCACACATAAATTTCCCCAAATAAACTTGGATCTGTATCAGGACTTTCTAGTTTATTCCTCGGATTCCTCTCTTCTTGCATAATATACTGTTTTAATGACACAGCTTTTAAAAATATTATTTTATTTATTTTTGAGACAGGGTCTCACTCTTGTCACCCAGGCTAGAGTGCAGTGTCATGATGATGGCTCAGTGCAGCTTCGACCTCCCTAGCTCAAGCAGTCCTCCCATCTCAGCCTCCCAAGTAGCTGAGACTATAGGTGCACACTATCAGGCCCAGTTAATTAAAAACAAAAAATTTTATGAGACAGGATGTCAGCATATTACCCTCCTAGCCTCCCAAAGTGCTGGGATTACAGGTGTGAGCCGCCACTCCCAGCTGTAACTACCGAGCTTAAAAATAATATTTAATATTGAGAAAGTCATCTTCTTTACTCTTCCTTTTCAAATTTTCTTGACTTTTCTTGGACATTAATTCTTCTATATAAACTTTAAATTAATTTTGCCCCATTGAAAAGACACAGCATTAGGCCTGGTGCATTGGCTCTTGCCTGTAATCACAGCAATTTGGGAGGCTGGGGCAAGAGGATCACTTGAGGCCAGGAGTTCAAGACCAGCCAGGGCAACATAGTGATAATCCCATCTCTACAAAAAATAAATTAAAAAATGAGCAGGGCATGGTGGTGTGTGCCTGTGGTCCTAGCTTGTTAAGAAGCTGAGGCAGGAGGATTTCTTGACCCCAGGAATTTGAGCCTGCAGTAAGCTATGACCGTACCACTGCACTCCAGCCTGGGCAACAGAGGGCGACTCTGTCTCTAAAAAGAAAAAAATAATTAAAAGAAAAAACATGGCATTGTAATTATAATTGCATTAAATTCACATATTAGTTTTAGAAGAATTCACGTTTCTATTCTTTCTTCCTGTGTAGGACAATAACATATGTCTAGAGTTAATTCAAACTATTATTTTTATTTATAAATGCATTTTCATACAATTTAAAAATATCAGCTCCTACCCTCAATTCAGTAAAACCATTATTATTGAATATTAAAAAATATATTTTTTCATTGTGGTATGGCATGTAACTCTTATACAGTTTTTAAAAATAAAATGAAAGACTTCAAAGATATGTTTGCTACTTCTTTTCCATCATTATGGCAATGGAAAAATTAAAGAAATCCTGACTAAGCATTTTATGTTGAAATTTATCAGATGATTGTTCACACCTTTTTCTGTCATTCAGCATTCAGCTCCTGTCTTAGTCTGTTTTTTGTTGTCTACAATAGAATACAGAAAACTGGGTAATACATAAAGAATGAGAATTTACTTTTTACAATTATGGAAGAGGAGAAGTCCAGGTTGAGGGACTGCATCTGGTGAGGGCCTTCTTGCTGGTTAGGACTCTCTGCAGAGTCCCAAGGCAGTGCAGCGCATCACATGATGAGGGGGCTGAGTGTGCCAGTTCAGGTCTCTCTTCCTCTTCTTATAAACCCATGATAATTCATTCATCCATTACCCCACTTATCCATTAATCCATGAATGGATTAGTCCATTTATGAGGGCAGAGACCTCATGACCCAATCACCTGGTAAAAGTCCCACCTCTCAACACTGCCACATTGAGGATTAAGTTTCAATGTGGATTCTGGAGGGGATAAATATTCAAACCACAGCAGCTTCCATTCTTTAAGACACAGTTTAGCATGCAGTAGGTGCTTAATAAATGCTTGTTAAATTACCTGAAATAACTTTTCTGTTAGTGCAATCTAAGATCCTATTTATTTTTGATTCATATCAAAGCTATAATATCCATGAGGATAGGAAACATATCTCTGGTTCATAGTACTTGGCTACACAAGCAATATATATTAATTTAATAAATGAACAAAAGTTATGCATGACCAAATATCAACTAGATCTTTTTCTCTGAATTACTAAGTTTCATCCTTTACTAGTGAAAACGATGTGATACTAAATGTGGGGTTTTATCTCTCTTGAATTTTATCTTATCAGTGCACTATAGCCCTCTGTCAAGATTGTTCTGAATTTTGTTCTTCCAGTTTTGAGTGAGAAACAAACAGGTAAGCTGGACTTCTGGGTCTCCATCCAGAACATGGATAGAAATGTCCACCATGTCCTTCTTATCATGTTAAAAGCCCAACCTGCTGCAGGGCTCCCATAAAGACATTTCTGTGTACCAAATGCTTTGGAGAATACCTTCCCCAAAGAAGTCCCATCTCTCCAGCTCTGATCCTTCTAGTTTCAATATGTCTAATTCCTCAACACCTGAAGACAGAGATGTTTCCAGTCCTATTTGCAGTAACCTAAAATCGTAGGACTTCCTGCAGGGATCCCTTTTCATTGTCCAGTGGATCATTCAATTAAAAGATGCTTCCCCTTCCCACATACCCTCAAGCCTCTTTCTTTGTTCATCTACATCCAGCCCCAAATGAAGTCAGCCACTTTCTTGCTGAATTTATAATTGATTCAGATGAAGAACCTAGGTAGTTTTTCTTTGCTAAGATGTTATTATATTAATCTGGGAGGATTAAGCGCTGAAATATCCTTTGTAATTAAGCTACTTTCCTCAGAACTGTATCCTTACAGAGTTCATGAAATAAGGTTCATGAACCTAGTTAATGAACCTAATTAATATCTAAGGTTCATAGGTTTTAACTTGACCCTATTAAGCCCTCTGAAGATTTATCAGGCTACAAGAGGCCATGTTATATAGCATCACCCACTGGTTTAAGAGTGGTATTTGCAATACGCCTCTTGGCCATTATAATGCTCAAAAATTCCAGTACTGGTAAATGTACAGTGAGGCAAGAATCCATAGACATGGGAGATATCATAGGGGAAGTTCTGGGAGGAAGTAAAAAAAGAAAGGAGACTCTTGAATTGTGAAAATATCACATAGTTCAGAGGATGGCCTTTAAAAAGTAAATTTAACACTTAATCTGGACAAGTCTTCAACTGAGTATGTTGATGAACTTTTTTTTTTTCAGGGCATTCTATTTCTTATTGTAAATTGAAGTCAATATTAGAACTAAATTGAAGTTTTCACTTTATAGCCAACTTTGCTAGAACACAGTTATGACATTCCCTTGACTAGTCCTCTGTGTTCTCTCAAAAATATTTCACTCTTCAATTTCCAAAGGATTGATTTTTGGGGGAGAAACCAAGGCAGTAACACTGCATGAAGCTCCAATTCATGACATTAGAAAGCTCATTAGGGAGAAAAGGTAAAAATTCTGCAAAGGTCTGGGTTGGAGAGGGGTTCATTAATGAGTTAGGGTTCACTAACATCTTTGTTTCCCTTTTCTTCATGGTAACAGAGCTAGGGGATTTTTTCCCCAGCCCCCTTAACTGCTAGTTGGAGCCATATGACTGAGCTAAGGTCAATGGAACAAACGTGCCTGATAGCAATTGTGTGACTCCTCCAGGCCTATCCCATGATTTTCTGCACTGCACACTCCTCCTATCTCTCTCCTTTCTACCAAATCTTGGAGGCTACATATTGAAGATGGCAGCATCGCAAGATGGAAGGACACTGGAGCCTTGAGTCAACATTTATAAGACAGACACCCAACTTGCCATGGATTGTGATATGAATGAGAAGTAAACGATTATTGTGCTGTCACTAAAATCTCACAGTTATTTGTCAGAGCCAGGTATGACCATATATGGTGCTACTTGCTCTAGCAACTCTAGAAATTGATAGCTTGAAATGACATGCTGCCATACTAAAAATGGAAATATGGAAATATTGCATAGCAGGTGAGGGCCCTGACATTAGGAGGCTGAAGATGATCATTGGTGTTATGATAATTGGTAAACTGGGCCTATGATATTGAGGATAGCAGGCCTCATGCTATCTACCACTAAGTCAGCGTGCCTAGGGGCATCTGTTAGAAATAAGCAAGGTAGCGGTGTGTTCTCTGCTATTGCCTCTGTTTAACGAAGGAACACAAGGAAAAGTGAAATAATTGACTGGTTTGCAAAGAGAAGTGAATGGGAACAAAGTTCGGAAAATTTAAGCCTAAAGGGAAGGAAAACACCAACTGCCTGTAGATCCCAGATAATAGAAGTAAATTGCAAAACTTTCCAGCAGCCAAGGCCCTCTTAGACTTAGCCAGGTGGAATGATTAGATTAAGGATGTGGCTTTTCCAGTCAACTCTTGTAGCATCAATGTAGCTGACTGCCCTTAGGGAAAGAGGCCTGGGGGAGAGGAAACAAATGAAAACAGTAGGTTTGGAAACTACAGCTAGGAAAAAACTCTGGGTGTGGTCACCGGCCCATGGAATGGACTAGAAGCAAATAGATGAGATTTTGCTAAGTGTTGAGGGACTATCATTGCCCAAAACCCCTACACGTCCAGACCTTCACCTGTGCCTTTGAGGTAGGAAGTGGGACTTGACTCCAGAGATGGGGCTTGAACACCAGACCAAACTGAGGACTAGCTAAAACAGGGGCGTGGCAGAAGGAACTTCCCATAAGACATACCCATCAGGATGCCATGTCAATTTACCACTGTCATGCCAGCACCCAGAAGTTACCACCCCTTTCCATGCAACAACCTGCAACTCAGAAGTCACCATCCTTTTCCTAGAATTGTCTGTATAAACCACTCCTTAATTTGCATATAATTAAAAGTGGGTATACATATGACTGCAGAACTGCCTCTGAGCTGCTAATCTGGGCACACTGCCTGTGGGGTAGCCCTGCTCTGCAAGGAGCAGTCCCTCTGTTGCCGATGTGCACTGCCATTTCAATATAAGTTACTGTCTAACACCACCAGCTCTCCCTTGATTCTTTCCTAGGTGAAGCCAACAACCCTCCCAGGCTAAGCCCCAATTTGAGGGCTCATCTGTCCTGTGTCATCCTGACTTGTGGAGGTAAAAAAACAACCTTGCTCCAAAAAGAAGTGGGCTGTGAGAAGTGAACAGCCCTCAGGAATGACTCATTCCCCAACATCCACTTTAGATGTGCACAAAGAGGGTGATACACGAGGAATCACCTTCCAGAGGGCATGTCTAAGGTGTCATGGACAAGAGAATTCTTCCAGAGATCTGCATCAGGGCCTAAACAAGCAATTTTCCCCACCCCAGGGTTAGAGATCTTTACAACATCTGAGGGATCTCAACATTTCTGTAGATCAGCAGCAACTCTGTGTCTTTCATTCTTCCATTTTCTAAATGGGCATTTTGATTGTAATGATCAGATCCATATTCCTCCCATTTTATATGGGAGCTACAGGCTGACCTGACAAATAAGGATCACACAGAGAGCCTGGACTTTGATCTCAATGCAATGATCAGATGGGACTTTGAGTTGCCTCCATGGTGAGGGGTGAATGTGTTGTATGTGTGAAAACAAAGGAGCGAACAGGTATTTGGTGACCAGGAAGGTGAACTATATGGAGAATGCTGGTACCCCCTGATCTGTGTTTCTTCTCTCCTTCCAGGACATATGGCTGCCTCTGTTTTAAAGTCCTCTTGCTGTTAGGTTGAGCCCAGTTTAGTGGGCTCTGGCCAATGGAATGTGGGTAAAAGTGCTGTATCCCACTTCCAGCCCAGTCCATAAAATTCTCCTATGCATGATCCTCCATTCTCTCTTCCATTTTGCAGCAACCTTAGGGGCCATTTGTTACAGATAATGGTATTACAAGATAGAAGAACCCTGGGTCCCTGAGTTATCATTTGGAAGAGAACTGCCTAACCCATATTGAATTGCAATGTGAGTGAGGAATAAGTTTTCATTGTATAAAGATAACGGGGTGTGGGGATGATTGCTACCGCAGCGATTGTTACTTACACTAACATAAGGGTAGGGAATGCCTGTATTTAGAAAACACACCAGCTGGGCATGGTGGCTCATGCCTGTAATCCCAGCACTTTTAAGGTGGGCGGATCACCTGAGGTCAGGAGTTCTAGACCAGCTTGGCCAACATGGTGAAACCCCATCTCTACTACAAATACAAAAATTAGCTGGGCATGGTGGTGCACGCCTCTAGTCCCAGCTACTCGGGAGGCTGAGGCAGGTGAATCACTTGAACCGGGAGGCAGAGATTGCAGTGAGCCAAGACTGTGCCACTGTACTCCAGCCTGAGTGACAGAGTGAGACCCTGTCTCAAAAGAAAAGAAAAGAAAAGAAAAGAAAAGAAAAGAAAAGAAAAGAAAAAAGAAAAGAAGGCAGGGTATGGTGGCTCACGCCTGTAATCTCAGCACTTTGGGAGGCTGAGGTGGGCTGATCTTGAGGTCAGGAGATCGAGACCATCCTTGCTAATAAGGAGAAACCCAGTCTCTACTAAAAATACAAAAAATTAGCCAGGTGTGGTGGCAGGCGCCTGTAGTCCCAGCTATTCGGGAGGCTGAGGCAGGAGAATGGCGTGAACCCAGGAGGCAGAGCTTGCAGTGAGCCGAGATAGCACCACTGCACTCCAGCCTGGGTGACAGAGCGAGACTCTATTCCAAAAAAAACAAAAAAACAAAAAGCAAAAAGGAAGGAAAGAAGGGAGGGAAGGAAGAGAGGGAGGGAGGGAGAGAGGAAGGAAGGAAGGAAGGAAGGAAGGAAGGAAGGAAGGAAGGAAGGAAGGAAGGAAGGAAGGAAGGAGAAAGGAAGGAGAAAGAAAGAAGGAAAGAAAGAGAAATAAAAAATATGCCAATAGGAGAAGCTAACAGCGAAAGTCAAAGAAGTTTAGAAGGAGGACCAGAAGTATGTAGGATCAGATAAGCCAGAAAAGCGTCAAGAAGGAGCTGTCAATGGAGTTTGTGATTGGTAATTTTATGTGTGAACTTAGGCCACAGTCCCCAGATAGTTGGTCAAGCACTATTCTAGATGTTTCTAAGATGAAGGTATTTTTTAGATGAGATTAACATTTACATCAGCAAACTTTGAATAAAGTGAATTACCTTCCATAATGTGATGGGTCTCATCCAATCAATTAAGGGACTTAAGAGAAAAAAGATGTGGTCCCCTGAGAAAGAGAGAATTCTGCTTCCAGACTGCCATTAAACTTGAGCTGCAACATCACCTCTTTCCTGGGTCTCCAGCCTGTCAGTCTGCCCTGCAAATTTTGGACTTGCCAGCCTCCGTAATTGCATGAGCCAATTTCTTAAAATATTTATTTCTCTCTTTATCTATATAATCTTTCTCTATACACCTATATCTATGGATATGGATATATATAAAGAGATGCATACATAGCTATATACATATGTCCTATTGGTTCTGTTTCTTTGGAGAACCCTCACTAATGGTGTTAAATGCTACAAAATGGTTGAAGAAGTTGCAGGTTTTTGAGAAGGGTATCATATTTGGCAACTACGAGGAAGAGATCCCACCACCACACCCGGCTAGTTTTTTTTTTTTTTTTTTTTTGTATTTTTAGTAGAGACGGGGTTTCACCTTGTTAGCCAGGATGGTCTCGATCTCCTGACCTCGTGATCCACCTGACTCGGCCTCCCAAAGTGCTGGGATTACAGGTGTGAACCACCTCTTTGCTGATGCGTTTGAGTTATCATAGCAACAGCCCAGGATGCCCACACACTTTAACACCACAGGGGCAGGGTTAGGCCATTTTTACCACCAACTATAGAAAGGTTGGATTAAAAGGAGGGTCATTTTTTATTTCTTTTTTTTTTTTATGATGTAAGCTCTAATTTTATTTATTTTTTTCTTTTTGATATGTCATAGTTGTGTATATTTAGGGATACATGTGATATTTTGAGGCATGTATGCAATGTGTAACGGCCAGACCAGGGTAACTGGGACATCCATCACTTCAAACATTTGTCTTTTCTTTGTGTTGGGAATACTCCAATTTTTCTCTTTCAGCTATTTCTGAAATACACAATTAATTGTTGTTAACTCTAATTTCCCTACTGTAGTATCAAATACCTGTTCCTTCTCTTTAGCTGTATTTCTGTACCCCTTAACCAACTTCTCTCCCTCTCCCCATCCACCTTCCTTCCCGGCCTCTGGTGACCACCATTCTATGCTCTACCTCCATGAGGTCCGTTTTTGTAGCTCCCTTATGTGAGTGAAATCATGCAACATTTGTCTTTCTATACCTGGCTAATTTCACTTAACATAATGACCTCCAGTTCCATCCATGTTGTTGCAAATGACGGGGTTTCATTCTTCTTTATGGCTGAATAGTATTCCATTGTGTATACATGCCACATTTTCTTTATCTATTCATCTGCTGATGGACACTTAGATGGATTCCATATCTTGGCTATTCTGAATAGTGCTGCAATAAACATGGCAGACGTCTCTTGGATATGCTGATTTCCTTTCCTTTGGGCATGTACCCAGCAGTGGTTGCTGGATCATTCAGTAGTCTATTTTTAGTTTTTTGAAGAACCTCCATACTGTTTTCCACAATGGCTGTACTACTTCACATGCCCACACTTTTTGTACTTTCGGTCAACAAATATTTGAGCACCCTCTGAGAGGCAGTGTGGTGGACCGTGTCTTAGCACACAGGCATTGGGTTTAGCCTGCCTAGGTTCATATTCCAAGGTCTCCACTTACTAGCTCCGTGGTACTAAGGACATTATTTACCCTCTCCATACCTCAGTTTCCTCATCTGAAAAATGAAGGCAATAATACTGCTTACTTCATAGAGTGGACATGAAGATTAAATAAGTTAGCATACAGGTAACCTCCAAGGTAAATAAGTTAGCATACAGGTAACTTCCAAGGTGAGTATCTCCCTGGTGTTTACAAAACAGCTCTCCTGATCCATGCCCTAGTCCTGGGAGACTCAGATCATGTGGCAAACTCGGAATCCAGATACAGGTGACAGGAGCGCATGACTGTCACCAGGCAGGCAATGCCCTCTCTAAACCTCAGTCTCCTCATCTGTAAAATGGGCAGCACAGTCCCTGGGATACCTCCCTCAGGTGAGGTGTTGTGAAGTTCTGCTGAGATCATGGAGAGAAGGGACTTTGCAATCTGTAAACTTGCCATGGCAAAATGGAGATTAGAGAAAACACAGCATCACCCTGGCTGATCTGATGGGATCTACAGACAGGGGTGGCTGTCCTTGTCCTTTTCTCTACTCCAGGCTTAGGAGACACTTTCTCTTCCTCTTGGGTCTCACCTGCTTCACTTCAGCATTAAATAGGGCTTGGAGATGGGGAGATGGTGCCGACTGTGGCATCAGGAGAGACCAGGCTGACCTGTGCCACTTTGTGGTCCCGTTTCTCCCAGAACTTTTCTTCTTAAAACATTCATCCCACTTCTGCACTACTACTTGTTTCATTACTGGCTTTCCTAACCAGACTGGCCATGTGACATGTTCCTCACACTTCCAGAGCTTGGGGCAGAGGCTAGTCCCTTGTAGTGAAACCGATTTGATATGATCTGGCTGCCCTGTTTGCTTTTGGTTGCTTGCTTTTTGTTTTTTTGGTGTTTTCTTTTTCTTTTTATTTTTTTCCCTTTTTCCATGAAGCTGAAGGCTACATCACTGAACACTGAAACTTAAAACTTAACCTTCATTCGCTACTTGATAGGTAACATTCATAGGTCACCAAGGTAATGATCTCTTCAGTTGTTTTTTAGGAACTTGGACCAGCTCCTGTCCATCTCAAACTGGTGAGACCATTGGTCCTTCAACTGGGCAAGTGCCCCGAGAGGTGGCCTTTCAATGTCAGAGAGCCAAAAAACTCCACCCGTGGATCATGCTAACACTGCCATTTTCTGCATACATGTCCTATGAAATACCATGAGCTCAGACTACACTGGCATGGAATGAACATGTTTCTTCATTTGTCCCCACTGCCAATCGCCTTTCCCCATGGCTTAGACCACTCGACTTCCCTAACCCATAAATATCCTTAAGTCTTACCTTCTGGGAGGTGGATTTCAGAGCTGTTCTCCTACCACCTCTCTTGGTGCCCTTGCCAATGAGTCTTTTCTCTTTTCTAAAATCCATGTCACCTGATTGATTTCCTGCAGGGGCAGCTTGTGGGGTGGGCAGAGCAGACCTAGACCTGGCCGGCAGCTGGGAGCTCAGTAAATGTTTGTTCAATCAATGAAAAATGACACGTGAGAATCCAGAGGGGCACGTATGACCAGTCTCAATTCCCTGCCTGCAGTCACTTTCCTTGGGTGTCACTAATTACCCCAGAGGCCCCTCCACCAACAAAATCACAGAATTTGATGGCCAGGTGCAGTGGCTCAGGCCTATAATCCCAGCACTTTGTGAGAATGAGGTGAGTGGACCACCTGAGGTCAGGAGTTCCAGACCAGCCTGCCCAACGTTTTTAGTCTCTACTAAAAATAAAAATAAAAAAAAAAAAGTAAAAAAATAAAAATTAGCCAGGCGGGGTGGTGCATGCTTGTATTCCCAGCTGCTCGGGAGGCTGAGGCAGGAGAATCACTTGAACCCAGGACCGGGAGGTTGCAGTGAGCCGAGATTGCGCCACTGCACTCCAGCCTGGACGGCTAGAGCCTCAAAAAAATAAAAATGAAAAGTAAATCACAGAATGTGGCGCACTCCAGGTCCAGTTCTCCCATGTAGAAAGCGGAAGCTTGGAGATGTGAACTGGATGCCCAAAGTCACTCAGCTCGGCAGAGGCAGAGCCAGGGTGTTCACAGGGTGGCCAACCTTCCACATCTGCCCTGGACGCGCGACTTTCAGCACTAAAATGTGCGGTCCCGGACGTCCTTCTCCCAGGTCCTCTACACCATCGATGGGTGAGGAAAAACGTGCAGGGCTAAAATTTGGGGTCCCCACCCCTGCCCCAGCCACGTGGCAGTCCCGATTGTGAAATTGACTAAGATCAAAGAGCTCTCCCAGTGAGTCCCCCATTGCAGTCACAGCGCGGGCAAGGAGGACGCGGCGGGACCCGGTTCGAGGCCGGGCTCTGGGGCTGCGGGGGCGCATGGGCGAGGCAGGGCGGGGCGGGGTTGGGGGGGTGCCCGCGGCTGCACAAAGAGGCCAGCCGCGGCAGTTTTGAAAATACCAAGGAAGTTGATCTGGGCCAGGGCCCAAGAAGTGACGAGGAGGGAGGGAGGCTTGTGAGCGAGGGAGGGAAGGAGGGAGAGGGAGAGGAGCAGGCGGGAGGGAGGAAGGGAGGACGCGCGGGGCGAGGGGCGGCGGCAGACCTCGCGGGGCCCCAGCGGGAAGCGCGGGCGGCGGCGGGATGCGCGCTCTGGGCGGCGGGGCGCGGCGCTAGGCGCCCGGCGGGGCGTCCCCAGGCTGCGACCCCGCGGGACCCTCCACTCCGCCCGCCGCCTCCGCAGCCCGCGCGCCGGAGCATGAGTCCGGGCGGGAGCCCCACGGCCGCGGGCGGCGCCTAGGACGGCGATCCGCGCCCTGGAGAACCCGCCGGCTGCCCGGCTCCACTACAGCTCCAGCCGCCTGCAGCGGGGCCCTCCTGAGGCCCCGAAGGAAGGGACCATGAAAGGTAAGCGCGGCCGGTGGGGGGCAGCTCAGAGGGGGGCCGCCTGCACCCCTGCTCCACCCAGGGCCTGGGGGCGCCTTTTCAGCAGTCGAGGCTGAGAGGAGGGCAGGGCGCCTCTGGCTTTTCCCCTGCCTTTTTGGTCATCCTGCAAGACAGGACGGATCCCTGAAGACCGGAGGAAGCAAAGAGGAGAAGGGGGATGGGGACACTCACACACGCCCCTGCAGTCTTGTTGTCATCGGCCGTTGCTCTAACCTCACAAATAATTTTAAAGTCCAGAGAAGTTTCTGATCCCTCTAACCAGTAGGCGCAGAAAGGTATCACCAACCCAAATTTCCAGCAGTGTAAATTTCGACCCTGGGGACCCATCAGAGAGGCCCCTGCAGCCCCCGCCCCCCACCGAGCCTTTCAACCGGGGGCCGGGCTTAGGATTCTCCCCTAGGACCTCCAGCCCTTCCCCAAAAGAGACCTGCAGTGTCAGAGCCCCTCAGCCCAGGCCCTGCCCTTCCCAACCCCTGAACCCTGCCTGACCCACCCTCTGACCTCCTTGTGAGGAAGCTACTGGGGAAGCCCCATGGGCCAGGACTGAGCTCTCCCCAGGGTGGTGAGCCAGCACCAGGGTGGCCCTTGCGGCCAGTTCTTGGGATGGAAATAAGAACCAGACATGATCCCAAGTGGCCATTTCCAGGGCCTGGGTGTCTTTAGGCCCCTACTTGGTCTTCAAGGTCATTTTAAGGCTAGAGGAGAAGCAGGCTTTGGAGTCATGAGGTAGGGAAACTTTGAGGTTTTTAACGCCATTCCAGGTGTCTTTCAGTAATCCTCCTGTAACACCCCCGGCAGATGCTTGTGTTCCTAGCAGTGAGAACCTCACCACCTCATCCACTTATGGAAAGTAGAAACTGAAAAGGGCCTTTGAGATCATCTACAGGGCTCTCAGCCACACTCTCAGGTGCCACTGACAGGTATGGAGGTGGAAGAGGTGGGGTCAGAGCTCTCAGCCTACTTCAACCAGAGCAGCTGTTTGTCTCTTATATGTAGAACGGCCTGAGGGTTCATTGGAAGAAAGGGTTCCACCGACAAACTTCTGACCAGATGCAGCCTCCACATTGCATAGTTAGGGAAACTGAGGCCCAAGCAGGTAGGGTTGGCTTCATGGATTCGGCAACCAGTGCCATCCTACAAGGTCCCACACTTGGTTTAATGCTCTGCAGGTGCTATCTTAAACTTTTTAAAAATGTATTTTATTTTATTTTATTTTATTTTATTTTAGCGACAGGGACTCACTCTGTTGCCCAGGCTGGAGTGCAGTGGCATGATCATAGCTCACTGCAGCCTCAAACTTCTGGGCTTAAGTGATCCTCCCACCTCAGCCTCTCATGTAGCTGGGACTACAGGTGTGCACCACCATGTCTGGATTTTTTTTTTTTTTTTTTTTTTTTTTGGTAGAGACGGGGCCTTATTATGTTGCCCAGGTTGGTCTAAAACTTCTGACTCAAATGATCCTACCACCTCGGCCTCCTAAAGTGCTGGGATTACAGACTTGATCCACCATGCGGCCTGAAATTCTTACAATTTTTTAACAAGTCATCCTGTCCCACCAACACACAAACACACACATTTGCGTTTTACACTGGGCCCCACAAATTATGTGGCTGGTCCTGTGGACAGAAGTGAGTTGTTACGAATCACAGTTAGTCAGGGTGACTAGAGCCCAGGACTCCTGACTTCTAGTCTGGAATCCACCCTGCCTCTCTGTGGTTTCCTTCCCTCTGCCTCTGGGCACCTTTCTGTGCTTCCTGCTGGCCTCCCCAAGTCCTAGGCTGTGCGGGATGAGCCAAGCAAGTTATAATCAGCCCTAGGGAGCACCTGGCAGGCAGCGAGGGGAGCCTCACCCCAAGTCCTGCTCCTCACTGAGACACCTTTGCAAGCTGAACCCTCTGCAGTCAGCTGGCCCAGGGCAGACCATTACTGGAAGCCTCCGGAAAGGTCTTGGACCACATCTTACAAGGGGCCACACTGCCCTGAACCTTGATGATGGTGGTAAGATGTTTCACATTCTCAGTGGCTCCACTCCAATTCCAGACAAGCACTATAAGAGAACCAGCTGGGCATGGTGACAGATACCTGTAATCCCAGCTACTCCGGAGCCTGAGGAGGGAGGATCACTTGAGCCTGAGAGTTTGAAGTATAATGAGCCGTGATTGCACCACTGCATTCCAGCCTGGGCAACAGAGTGAGACCCTGTCTGTAAAAAAATAAAATTTATTAAAAAAAAAAAAAAAGAGGCAGGGCCAAAATCCTGTGAAATAGAGAAGAAAAAAGCTGGTGTGAATGAATATTTAAAAGAAGGTGCCTGAGGAGGACCCGCTGACACCACGTTGCGGAGTTCCAGGCTGTCCTTGTGCTGTGGGTTCCTATACAGGAAGCCAAGCCCTGCCTCTCTCCTCCTTTCCCTTGGATCCCACAGCCTCTTCATGTGCGGGGCGAGATTCCTGTCTACGGAGGCCCTGAGGGCAGCGCTGGTGTGCTTTTCCTCCAGCCTCCGGAAACCCCTCAGTGATCTCCCGTAACATCGCAGGGGCTGCCCGGGCTGCAGGGCTGAGGACTGACTTCCAGCAATTCCCTCCCTGGCAGCCGGGAAGAGCCGCCGCCTCTACCTGAGATGGAAACGGCAGGGCAGACAGCAAATATTTGTCTTTTGGGATCTGTGGGGTGTAAAGAACCAACATTTTTCTCACCCGAGTGGAAAACGTAAAGTGCCTGGCAGAGCAGGGGAGGCAGCCCCTTCCAGACAGCCCTTTCCGTGCTCCTCCAAAGGCCACATCAATCTTCGAATTACATCTGTTGGCAAAGGATCATGCCCTGCTCACAATAAACACGTGATGTGATGTGATGTGATGTTGTATGGAGAACGGGCGATGGTGGGGATGGTGATTAAGAAAACACGCTGGTTGGGCTGCCCAGCCCAGCAGTGGCCGAGTGCCAGGGCCCACTCTGCCAGCCAAGCCATTTCCACCTCCACGCCTCTCCTGCCCCATGGCCAGCTGACTGGGCCTCCCAGGCCACCGCCTCTTTTGATCCAAGCTGGCACCTGGCCCTTCTCGCTTGTGGCCCTAAGAGGACACTCAGGTGCCACCAGCCCCTTGGTGACAGGCCCACCTTGGGGCTTCCCACTGGCTTGTCCAAGCCGTTAGCAGCCACCCGTGGGGTTGTTTCCACACCTCCAGTGAGAAGGACCCGCCCCCAAGATGCCCAAGACACAGGCTGGTGCATTGTGAAGACTGATTTGAGAGTCAAAAACATGTCTAGTCCTGGCACCATCATCTGCCCTCTTCAGCCCCGTTGTCCTCCTGGGTGGTCCCTGAGGCCCAAGAGCTCTGTGCCTGAGCACTACTTGGGGAGCGGAAGTGACTCAGTGGTGAGATGGCTGGAAGCGGGCCCACCATGTGGCCTCTTTGCCCCGAGAGACTTGTGCTTGGCTGCGGTGACCAGGGCAGGGGGCAGCCCTGTGTTCCTCAGGAGTGGGAGGAACAGCCCCTCCCTGCAGAATCAGAGAGCAGTGCCCACTTCATGTGGGCAAAGGGTGGAGGTGGGGAGAGGAGGGGCTGTGAAAATACAGAGATGCAATCCCAGGAGGAATCCACCCTGCACCACTCGCCTGGCAGAGAGGAGAGGATCTCCACTCATGAGCGGCCAGGCTGGGGGTCCCAGAAAGCCTGACCTCCTTCCCCAGGGGCACCGGAAGGAGCCAGGGCTAGAAGAAAAGGAACTGATGTGGTGAAGGTGAAAAGAGCCACCAGATGGCCTGAATGAGGGGTCCAGGGAGCCCAGCAGCTCAGATGTTGGAGTTTAGCTCGAAACCCTTAAACATCCGCCCCACCCCCACCCCCGGCCAAAACGGTCATCTTGCCCTCTAGGTGGGGGTAAGCCTGATAACTGAAGACTCAGGTCCCAAGGCTCATTTGAGAGCGAGGAAAAAGCCTTCTGTTTCTCAGTAGACTAGGTTGATGGACAGCTTGGCAGTTTCCATGAAGGACAGGCAGCTGTTCTGGGTGTTAGAATTGGTGCACAGTGTGGCATAGCTGGGCATGCCTCTCATACATGCACTGCCCATGTTTGATCATGTTTAATTTAGTGATGTGTGTGTGTGTGTGTGTATGTGTGCACGTGTGTAGAGTACTGAGTCCCAGGGTCAGGCCTAGCCCTGTTGCAGGCCAACTTTATCACTGGGATGAAGTCGCTGGTACTCCCTGGGGTCAGTCCCCTTATCCAGGTGGACCAGATGATCCCACAGGATGGTACCAGAGTGTAAGTTTCATGAGAGTGGGGTCTCTGTCTGTTCCTAGCACTTAGGGGTGTCCACTACATCTGTTCAGTGTGCACATCTATACTGTACCATGGTATCCTCAGAACCTCACACAGGCATTCCGTAAAGATGCAGAAAGATGCCTGTATTCAACAAACATCCATGGGACGACTGCCAGGTGCCAGGGTCTGTACGTCTATATATGTCTAAGGACTGAGGAAGCTACAAAGAGCTCAGATGCTGTCCCTTCTCTCAAGGAGCTTCCTCTTTACTAGTACATGTAGGATTTGTGTCCAAGTCACTTAAAAAAACACTAACAGTGATAAGTGTCTTAAGGGAGGTCCCAGCGAGAGAGTTTGGGGGTGGGCTGGGCTCCTTTCCTGGCTTTCATTCTTTGCTGCTGTTCTTCAAGATGCGTCCTCGGTTTCAGCCACAGACAGGCTCCTGGTTCTTGATGGCACCCATTCCCTGAACAATCTCTCCCAGCCTTGAAGATGTGACACGTGGGAGTCGGCAAATCTGACGGCACCAGATTCGCTTCTCTGGGCTTCGCAGCTGTATTTCCATCGGTGTCCTCAATGTCTCCAGGTAGAGACCTGCAGGCACCTTCTTCATGATTCAGATGAGATACCTTCCCTCCACCTGAACCCAAGCTAAAAAATGGGTTATTCTGGGATGTTGCCCCAGCCCACACTTTTCAGTCAGCCAACAAGTATGGAGTTCCTGCTTTCAGGGAGGAAGCACACTAGTTGGAAGGCAAGCCTGGGTGCTTTCTGCCCTCCCAGCAGAAACAAGATGTGCACACCTGAGACGAGAACCGAATCATCCAGGCAGATGCCACAAAAGAACAAATGCATGGCATATACGGGAGATTGGATGAGAATCCCGGGACAGAAAGGGAGCATTTCAAGTTGGGCAGTTCAGAAAGGCTTCAGAGAGGAGCTGAAGGGTGGGGGAAGACTTGGATGGGGTCAGTGAAGAAGGCAGGAAGGAGTGCTGGGAAAAGCTGGACAGCAGGTCCGGGGGGAAGAGTGGTGGTGGGGGAGAGAGATGGCCTGCAGTTGAGGGAGCCCTAAGCCAGAGAGCACGTGAGTGCTCCATGAAGGACATGCGGTTGTGTCTGGTTGACATGGGAGAGCCCTGGGAGGGTTTGTCAAGAGAAGGCCTGTTTGCCACTTGCCCCTGGAGATATTCTCTCGTGACCTTAGCCCATGTTGGGAAACCTCTACTTTTAGAGAGTGGGAGGAAGAAAATGAGCTTGTAAAGGAGCCAAGAGGAGCAGTCAAGGACACAGGCAGAAAACCATGATGGTAATGTCATGGAAATTGAGAGGAGAAAGTTCCAAGGGGGAGGAAATGAACCCCCATGTTGACTGCTGTTCAGCAGAGTTAGCTCAGGATTCGTGGATCAGAGAAGGCCAGGTTGCAAGGGCCAGAGGGGCAGGGTAGATCAGAAGCAAAGGCGCGGGAGGAGCTATGTCCTTAGAGTCGGAGGCAGGGCCCAGCTCAAAGGGTTTTCAAGGCAGGGATGACCCGTGCTCAATGGAAGGTGGAGGGACAGAAGAGGAGGCATGGGGGGACTTGGGGACAGAGCAGTGGAATTGGGGGAGACTTGCTTTGAGAAGAAAGAATCTATCGGGAGGCAAGGGAAGGAGAAAAGATGGTTACAGACAAACTGCATTACTAGCAGCTGCATTTAACCTTTTTATAACACATTTATTCTTTTTTTAAAAAACGAAAACATTCCGAAAAGGAGAAACATTCACTCACTTGAACTCCTACCCTTTAGAGATAATAAATGACAAAATGTGGATGAACATTCTTCAGAATTCATTCTGTGTATGTTTGCACAGATTTTTTTCATGTAGATAAGATTATACTATCCATGTTATTTTTGTTTCTATTTTATTTTATTTTATTTTGAGACAGTCTAACCCTGTGCCCAGGCTGGAGTGCAATGGTACCATCATAGTTTACTGTAGCCTTGACCTCCTGGGCTCAAGGATCCTCCCACCTCAGCCTCCCAAGTACCTGGGACTACAAGCAGGTGCCACCATGCCCAGCTAATTTTTGTATTTTTTGTAGAGATGAAGTCTAGCTATATTGCCCAGGCTGGTCTCAAGCTCCCGACCTCAAGCAATCCTCCCTCCTCAGCCTCCCGATTACTTGGGGTTTTTGTTGTTGGTGGTGGTTTTTAGTTGTTGCTTGTGTTTTTGTTTGTTTGTTTCTTTGCTTGAGACAGGGTCTTGCTCTGTTGCCCAAGCTGGAGGGTAGTGGCACTCTCATGGCTTAACGCAGCCTCGATCTCTTGGGCTCAAGCAATTGTCCTACCTCAACCTCCCAAGTAACTGGGACTACAGGTGTATGCCACCATGCCCAGCTAGTTTTTGTATTGTTTGGAGAGATGAGATTTCACCTTGTTGCCCAGGCTGATCTCAAACTCTTGGGTTCAAGTGACCCTCCTGCCTTAGCCTCCCAAAATGTTGGGATTACAGGCGTAAGCCACTGCACCCACCTTGCAGTATTTTTTAAAAATGGTTTCGTAACATCCCATAGTAAGACTCTGTGATAATTTATGTAACCAATCTCCTAGAGATGGGCATTTTAGCTATTTGCCTTTTCCCCCAGGTGTATCATAGAATGCAGTGATCACCTTTATACGTACACCTTGGCCTAGTTGTATAATTATTCTGTTAACATGAAGTTCCTAGAAGAAGGATTACTGAGTCAAAGGGCACTCGCCCTTGCAGTATTGACAGAGGGTGCCAGGCTACTCAGAATGCACAAGAAGGCCTCTTTCCCCATCCCTCCCCTAGGCTGGGTTTGAAGTGTAGGCATCTGTACAGAGTTAGTGGATGATAAAGAAAGGAGTTGGAACCTCATGATCTTGATCCTTTCAGAAAAGGAGGGGGTGAGCTCATCTTTAGAGAATGAGGGGGACTGACCCCCGAGGAACCCAGGAATGGGAAGTGAGGCTCCGGACGGCAGGACTTGGTTGAAGCCAAATGTGTGCCGCCCTCTGACACTATCCTGCAGCGCCAGGCTTCCCTAGTGCAGTGCGAAGAAAGCAGGCTGAGGATGGAAGTGACGGTGGCCAGGAGAGAGAACTACAGGCTCCGGGGGCAGAAGCCAACCCTGGGGACTGGGCTGGTCTTGGAGCTCAGGGCGAATGAGAGCCTGGAGGAAGGAGAGCGAGGAAAGGCTTAGTGCACTGGGGATAAAGAAGGGAAGGGGCTTGAGATCAAGCAGATGGAACAGCGATAAGCCTTAAGCTCCAGAGGGCAGGCAAGATGTGTAGAGATGAGACAGTAAATCCCATGTCCAGGAGCCCTGAGTTTCAACAGAAAAGCTGCCTCCATTCAAGCTGATGGCAGGAGACAGAATGAAGAAATAATCCAATCCAGGTGATGTCATTATCCAGAGTCCCTCTGCCTGTGAACACAGGTCCTAGAATGAAAAGATACATTTATTTTTCAAGATCTGCAGGAAGTTCCATGGCCAAATAAGTCTGAGAAACATGGAATTAAGCACAGATTTAAATGGGCTTATTACTTTTTTTGCAGCACTTTTCAAAATGTTTGCTGTGTGAATGTGAATCTCTAAGATGGCGATAGAGTATGCCATGTTTTCCACACTTACTTGATCAAATAATCCTTTTTCACAAATAATAATTTGAGACTAGTGTCCCATAGGATATGTTTTGAAAAACTGATTTATTGTAAGTTGGAAATTGGTCCTGGGAGTGATAGGGGTTGGGAGATGACCATAAATGAGAGCATTCATTGGAATAGTATAGAAAAATAATCCTAATAAAAGTGACTGCTACTACTATTTTTAAGCACTTACTATGTGCCAGGTACTTTTCATATACATCTCATTGGATTTTCACAGCAGCTCATTGAAGCGGACCATCTCCCCACCATTTACGCATAAGGAACATGAAGCTCAGAGGAGGGAAGTGGGGTGCCCCTGCGAGACAGGCTAGGGTTTGCAGGATCAGAGGTGACAAGAGGGATCAAGACAACTGGTGATTCCCGGCCAGGCATGGTGGCTCACGCCTGTAATCCCAGCACTTTGGGAGACCCAGGGAAGAGGATCACTTGAGGCCAGGAATTTGAGACCAGCCTGGGCAACATAGTGAGACCTTGTCTCTACAAAAAAATAAGCAAGATTAGCTGGGTGTGATAGTGCACACCTGTAGCCTCAGCTACTTGGGAGGCTGACGTGGGAGGATCATTACAACCCGGGAGGTCCAGGTGGCACTGAGCTGTGATGGCACCACCGCACTCCAGCCTGGCCAACAGAGCAGGACCTTGTCTATAAAAAAAAAGAAAAGAAAAGAAAAGAAAGCCGGTGATTCCCACCACTCCCATCCCTCTGAATTCACGGGGTTCAGGGGAGTCGGGGGGAGTGCCGTGTACACAGAGGAGACCAGTGTGTAAGTAATGGGGCGAGAGCGCCTGTTGTGTTGGGTGAGTAGCCTGGATTCTTGTCTCAACTAGAGGCAGCACCAGGCTGCTAGCAGGTATTTAGAAATGGGTGGGCATTCGGGGTTGTCACAATGACCAGGAATTGCTACCGGCCTTTAGTGGGCAAGGCCAGGATGCTGAATGTCTGTGCAGAGTGGGCCGTGCCCATCTAATGAAGAATTGCACCACCTGGAATAGGGTTCCAGTTAGAAAAGTGGAGGGCAAAAAAGGAGAGGAAACTTGTTTAGGTTAAAGAAGGTTTAGGATAAAGCAGGGATTTACCCACAACCTCTGTGGTTACCGAGAACAGACTGGGAGGCAGCCGAAGGGATTCAGGCGGAGGTGGCAGGAACCGGGAGAGAAGCCTGTCTCAGAGCAGCAGATGTGGTTTTAGGGATGCAGAAGCTTGAGGATGGGAACCAAAAAAGGGGCAAGTGCTGGAGGAGAGAAACTGGCCGAGCCACGGAAGCAGAAAAGGACAACTTGTTGAGCAGGAGGATCTGAAGGGAAAGGACCCACGTCTTGAGACCTGAGTGGGCAGGCAGGATTCCCAACCGATTACAGACAAACCCACAAAGGAAGCCTGTGGAGAGGGGGTAGTGGCGGAAGGGCTCTAATGAAAACAATTTTGCAGCCTTACTTATAGCATTCTCCAACCTTAAACTATAGCTATTCTGCACTTTAAATACAGCATTGGCTCCAGAGAAGACTCTTAAATCTTTATTTTTACTGATCCAATTGGCTGTTTTGAAAACCCACTCTGTGAACCCTGCGGAAGATAATTATCAAAATATGTTCCTTGAAGTGCCCAAAGAAAGACCTTTTATTCAATTCCTCGAATCTCTCCCCCTTGTTGACTCAGATGGAAGAATGCAGTCCCAGAAAGGCGAAAGAGGGAACCAAGGACACATTTGTGGGCACCAAAAGAAAGCCGGCATCGGTGACCACAGTTGAGTTAGCAGTTGGTTAACAGGTCCGGGCTGTTTTCTACCCCCAAAGGGAGAGCTAAACCAAGCTCAACCCCAGTGGAATCAGTGACCGTGCTTAGCAATGTGCCAAGACATGCACCCTCCATCAAACTTGCTACGTGGCTCTGTGGGAGCAGAGGCTTAAAAAAAAAAAAGGAATTTCTCCTTTTATGGCTGTCCTTCTTTCTGGAGTTTGAGATGGATATTGTGACCTAAGGGATGACAGGAAGAGAGGCCCTTTCAACTCTCTAGTGGTTGCCACTATTTTATGGGTCTGGGCTTGCAGCCTTGGTCTTGGTCTTCTCAGGCTATTTAACTTTTTTTCTAAGCACCCTGCCTGTAATTCGGATAGTAATCGCTGCAATAAGATTGGGGCCTGGCTGTGCCTTTCACTAGGAAATCCATGGGGCTGGCTTCTTTATGACAGGGACCATGGCCCTCCCTCACAGCAGCTGTGGTCCCTTGGGGTCTTGGGAACAGGGCAGACAGAAACTGGCTCACCGAGTCTCAGATGTTCATTTTCATGATTCCCATGCTGTTCCAAGTTTGTCCCCAGAGAGGAGTTTTCCCATAGGTTTTTAGGTCCCAGCATCACCTTACCTTCTCCAGTGTCTTCTTCCAAGCCCACCCGCTCCTGCTAAAATAACCTTGCTCCTGGAAGATGAAGAAAGGAAGAGGAGAGAGAGAAAGAGAGAGGGAGAGAGAAAGAGAGAAGAGACAGAAGGCAACCAATGCTATTTCTGCCTTCCTACAAATGGAGCCTCTCTCCAGACACCTAGAGCCTATTATAACATGAAGATTTCATGACCCCTTCCAGACACCCAGCATGCTTCACACTCAGGCACTCCTCAATTTTCAGCATGTCAAGAGTCCTACATTTCTTTATACATGACACAAACAAGAACCAGTGCCTTACTTTAGAGAGTTATAGACATGTTACATACAGGTGGTATTGTAAGGCAATTAACTGGGACAACAATGGAAAAACATGACCCCTGCAAACAAGAGCCCTTGGAGCTTTAGGAGGAGAATATGATGTCCTTTTTTCTGTTCTGAGAAGGGGAGGAGAAGCAGAGCCAACATTTTGCTCCTACCCATTCCTCCACCAGCTCATTCTTTTGCAGTTCAAACATCAGCCCTTGGTCTATAAATTTCGCCTTCACTGCTTCAAGCCTTGCACCCCAAATGCATCCATTGTCTCCAGCACTCCCTAGTCATGGAGAATCCTAAGAATAAACCAGATTTCAACCCTATTTTAAGTCATCAATCTTCATTTTTTAAAGACACATGAGCTCCTGATTAAAATAGCAGAGGATAACAGTTAACTGAAAACATAGGCCTTTGCAGAGGGTCAGAAAACACATCTTTATGAAACATCCACTATGTGATCAACCCTGTGCTGAAAGTCGCTGAGGGGAGCTTTCCTGATTGCAGGGATGTAGCAAACTGCTAGGAATGTGACCTGTCAACTGATATCAGGCTTGTATGGAAAGGCCTTGTCCCAGTTCTGAGACCTTTCTGAGATGGGCATGTGCAACTCTGCAGACACTCAAATGCGTGTTTGGATCCTGCCTCAGATTCTTGGATATTTAGGAGTCACTAACCAGCTTCCAGGCCACTTAACCTATCTGAGCCTTTGTAACATGATGGAGGTGAATTTGCAAATTCCCTTCCCACCCTCTCAGGCTGTGGTTCTCTATCCCTGAAACACCTTTGGAGAGCTGGTGCACCTAACACTAAGTCAGTTTGCCCTTGATGGCAGGAGAACAGGCGTAGAAGACGGAGAGGGGAAGGAAATTATTTTGCCATCTCTATTAACTCCGCTTGGCCTAGTTCAAGGAGGGACTACGGATGCTTGTCTAGTCAGTCATCCTCTAATCAATCACTACTCTGGGGCCTCAGCCAGGGCTTTTTCATTCTTGATGTCTGTTTCTTCATCCATACATACTCTGATCAGAACAATCTTGGTATAACGTGAACATAATGAGCTTGTGCTTGCAAAGGGCTCGGCTTATAAGAGCCTCACAAATGCTTTGGATTATGTTCTTATTAAGTGAACGAGGCTACAGTGGTGAGTTACTACAACATTCCAGACATAGATGAGTCAGGGGTCCCCACGGTCCGGGGCTTAGTGCTGGAAGACAGGAAATCCAAGGGATTAGAGAGAGAAGACCTCTTTGGGGATTGGAGAGGGCTGTGAGTTATGGAGCTGAGATGTCAGTGGAGGGAAGATGGCCAAACATTCGTGGTCTCCCTAGTCTAGAGAGATCCGAGATCCTCAGCCGGAAGCTGCCACTTCCCTTCCCATGGGTCACTTGGTGCAGTACTGGAACGCCTTGTTAGCAATTTCCACTGGCTAACAGTTGCTAATTTGGGGGGCTATCCACTGGGAAAGCTGGTTATAACAAAGCTCTGTGTTTTTTGAGAGGGTGTTTGCTGAAGCCTGGTGTCAGCCTTGCTTGATTTAAGTCATCCCAGATTCCCTGCAAAGGCTATAAACAGTGAAGTGATGAAATTGGCCCTAGAGCCAGAACAGGGAGGAGGCCCAGTCATGGGGGAGGGCAGAGGAGCTCATCAAGGATGGCGAGAGATGAGGAACCGGGCCGAGGAGGTGGCTCTGCTCTAAGGGATGGAAGGAATACTACCCCACGGTAGCTCCGGGGCGGTGGTGAATACATCCACATCCCACAGCCCACAGCGTGGTTCTGACTGGGCTCTCTGGAGGTGAGAGGCCATGGCTAGTAGGGTGAGGTTTTGGTCAGACAGAAACAGAAGGTACCAAGGAATTCCCCTGCCTTGCCCCAGGCATTCATTTATGGGAAAGAGATCGTAATCCTGGTGACCGCCCAGGCCAGGCTTCCTTGTAAACTGTTGGCAGATTGGTGACAGGACAGCTGCCCAAGGAGAGCTGAAAGTGATGCTTCTTAGAATATGCATGGAAAGGAACTTCTCATGCTTCCTTCCTTCTCCTGCTTTACCCTCCAAAGCTCTTGCCCGCACCCCCGCCGCCCCCACACACGCACGAGTGCCCCAGAAAGCAAACCTACCTGAAATCTCCTATTGTGGCGAGGAAAACCAGGATTCAGGAAGCTTTGCCACTGCCCAACTCTATGACTTGAGCCAGGCATTAAAAACCTCACACCACACATACACAGGTACATGCACATGCCCACTCATGGGCAAAAATGCACGTGCACCCATGTGCAAGCACAGCATGCACGTATACTCACACATGCATCACACACACCCTCACACACATGTGCCCACATACAAAATTTAGTGTCCTCCCCTGTCAAATCAGGAAAAAATGTTCTCACTCTGTCTCTCGGGCTACTTGTAGGGATCAAATGGCGTAATAGATGTGAGAGCGCTTTCAAAGTCCTAAACCCCAGGTCTCCTTTGTCGCCCCAAATTAATTCAGTCTCTGGGGGTGGAGCTCTGACTGACATTTATCCCTTGAAAGCTCCCCAAAGAGCTCCAAGGCAGGCGTAGAATTGCTGGAAAGCATAATACCAAATCCTTCATTGGTTTATTTGAAATTGTGTTTGTTGAGCCTTTCTCTGTGCCAACCACTGTGCTTGGGGTGTTGGATAAAGCAGAGAACAAAACAGATGGTCTCCTTCCTCGGAACTGAAGCACTGGGGAAGAGAGCTACCGCATGGACAGGAGAGGTGCATTCTTCCACGGGAGAGCACAGAGCATGTGAGGTGTGGGCAACAGGGACTTAACGCTAGTCTGGGAGCTCAAGAAAGTCTGCTGGGGAAGTGACGTTTAAGCCATGCATGAAGGCCAAGCAGAGGACATTCATGTCCATGACGGTAGCATCTGTAATTTGGGGTCACCCTCAGTCACCTCCCTACTGAGTCCATTCGGAGCTGCCTTTGCTTACCAACAGCGCCTTGCCAACTGCATCTCAGCGCCTATGTTGATCACAATGGCTGTGGCATGGCATTTGGGCCTCAGGTGCTCACAGGTCTAGGATGCGACTCAAGATGGCCATGACCATCAGTCATGGTCAGGAGCCCCTGGAGCTCTGCAGCTCATTCATGTGCCACCCTCTTCTTGTCTACCCACTGCCCTTGACCTTGCAGTTGCAGAAGCAAGATCTCTTAGCACTTTGTGGAACCTTTGCTCATTACCTCAAGGTGGTCATAGGTATGGCAGAAAAGATTTCCGAGCTCACATCTTGGCTTCACCACTTCTATTCTGTGGGCTGCTAAGCAACATTCTAAACTTTCGCTGAACCTCAGTCTTTTTGTCCATAAATGTGATTCTCTGGACTGTAAAGTTTATAAGGTGTTGTGAAGATTGCCTTGAGACAAAACCCAGCACTTTATTGCATTAAAAACAAAAAGGAAAAAAAGCAAAACTTGAAGCTTCTACTTCTAGTATTACCAACTTAAAATATTCTCGGGCTATAAAATGTAGGCATTAAATAAACTACAGGCATACTGCTAAGTGCATAGCTAAAGATGAAAGAAGCAGAGAATCCTTAAGGACCCCAAAAAACAAGCAAATAAAGAGAGAAAGAGAGAGAGAGGGAAGAGAGAGAGACAGAGAGAAAGAAAGGAGGGAGGGAGGGATAGAAAGAAAGTGAGGGAGAGGGAAGACAGAAGGAGGGAGGGAGAGAAAGAGAGTGAGAGGGAGGAGAGAGAAAAAGGATGAGAGAGAGGAGGGAGGGAGGGAGGAAGGGAGAGAGGGAGGGAGGGAGGGAGAGAGAAGGAAAGGAGGGAGGAAAGTAGGGAAGAAAGGAAAGAAAGGGAAGGAAAGGAAGGAAGAAAGGGAAGCAAAGAATTAAGGAAAGGAGGGAGGAAAGGAGGGAGGAAAGAAGGGAAAGAAGGAAGGAAGGAAGGAAGGAAGGAAAAGGCCAGGTCTTACTTACAAGGAGTGGGAGGTGAAGGGTGTCTGGGGAACTAGAGGAATCTTCTGAGTGAGGGATACATCATTTAGGTCTTAGTTAGGTACCGTATTGTCCCAGGGAATAAGCACCGAATCAGCCTCTGACAGGAGACCTGCTCCGCCCAAGGCCCCTTGACACTTGGTGGGTCCTGGGTGAGATTGTGTGAGGCAGGGATCTGCGCCCATCCTGTCTCCTCCTCCCTCTGGCCTCCTCCTCTTCACAGCCTCCTCCCAGCTATACTGGAGGCAGAGTCTTGGTGGGGACTATGCTGGGGCCAGATTCAGCCTTGTCCCTGGAGAAGAGGAATTCTGCTTCGGTGACCAAGTGTTGGGGAATAGAAGGACACTAAGCCATAGCAAGCAGCCAGCTCTTATTTCTCCTTACTCCACCTCCAGGGGTTTCAACAAGCTGTAGAGAGAGCAGGCGCTGTGCTGGCCCATCTGTCTTTCCCAGCATTTGGGAAATGGGGAGCTCTCCTTACCCAGAGGGGCAGGACATCCCAGCTCCTCAGCCACCTGACTCCTACGTCCACCCCCTTTTTGCAGCTTACATCAGGCCACCTGGAGCTCAGCGAGCTGGCTCAGGGGTAGAGGTGGGCACGGGACGTGGGGACTGGTAAATAAAAGGGGCTGCTGGAGAGGGCTGGGAGGGCTCTGGATCTGACAGCACTGGTTCCGTTATAGTGAGGTCGGCCGGTGGCGATGGAGATGCCTTGTGCGTTACAGAAGAGGACCTGGTGGGTGATGACGAGGACATGCCAAGCTTCCCGTGCACCCAGAAGGGTAAGGACTCTGGGCTGCCCCTGATCTCCACTGTGGGCTGAGAGATACCTGTCTCCATCCCCAAGCCAGTGAGAGATGTGTCGCTTTAGGTGGTTTCAAAAGCCTGGGTGTCCTTTCCGCACTGCTTCGTGGATGGTTAAAGGGCAGAGTTCATGGCCCTGGGGGTGCAGTACCAATGAAGTCAAAGGAGTTTAGAATTTTTTTTCTTAAAGAAATGGTTTTGCTGTGTCACCCAGGCTGGTATGAGTGGTACAACCATAGATCACTGCAGCCTCAAATTCCTGGGCTCAAGTGATCCTCCCACCTCAGCCTCCCAAATAGCTGTGACTATAGGCACACACCACCATGCCTGGATGAATTTTTTTATTTTTTGTAGATACAGTGGTCTTGCTATATTGCCCAGGCTGGTCTCAAACTCCTGGTCTCAAGTGATCAGCCCATCTCAGCCTCCCAAATTGCTGGGTTTACAGGTGTGAGCCACTGCGCTTGGCCTGAAATCAAAGCTTGACACAAGTGCCACCTGTCTCCTGGGCTCCTCCTGAGACCCATCAGGGATGTCTGCCATCTCCCAGAGCTACATACCCTGTCCCTGGGGCCTGTCTTCTAGCTGGCCCAGAGTTGTGCCCTTCATTGTGTCCCATGCTACCTGAACCGCTGTTTGGAGTGGGGCCTATCAGTGCTTTGGTGCAGATTAGAGCAGTTGTTCTCAACCTTGGCTCTTCATTACAATCACCCGTGGATGCATGAGACCAACCCTTGGAAATTCCTGTTTGTTTGGCCTGGAGTGGGATCTGGGCATCAGGATTTTTAAGCATCCTAGTACTCAGAATGTGTGGCTACAGTTGAATTCACCTTAGAAATTTGCAGCTGGGCCATCACTGCATTCCCACTGGGTGTTGGCCACCTGCCTGCATATTCAGGAACATCTGGCTCGCTCCTTCCTCCATACCAGTAACTCCACTGGTAGACTGTGGCTATTTGTTTGGTTTCCAGTAGAACTTCTGGTTCCCTGAAAAGTTTGGGGACTGGTAACCAACATTCTGGTTTGCCAGAGACTGAGGAGATTCCCAGGGTTTGGGGCTTTCCATTTTCTTTTTTATTTTTTAAAATAGAGATGGGATCTTGCTAGGTTGCCCAGGCTGGCCTCAAACTCCTCAGCTCAAGTGATCCCCCTGTCTCAGCCTCCTAAAGTGCTGGGATTACAGGCATGAGCCACTGCACCCTGCAGACTCAGTTTTAAAACCTAGACAATCTTAGCAAACCAGGATGATTTGCACCATGCTGAGGAGCTCCCGCGACAGGAGACTTTCAGTGCTAAAACCCAGAAGGTCCTGAGCAAGCCCAGACAAGTTGGTCACTTAGTGGGGTCTCAGGCTGGCTGCTCATCTTGTGGGTCATCAGTAGGACCAATGGAGAGGGAAGAGATGTTTCCCCTCCCCATGGGCCAAACGAAGATGCCATGGAGAGAGGATGATGGTAGTGATGGGAGCTGTTCTTTGAAGTCCTGACTCGGTCTCCTGCATTCCAGAAAGCGCCAGCACCTAGAGAAAGGTGGTAGGACAGGTAGAGAATGAGGGTCGAGAACAGCTCCCCTTCTGAGCCTGGTTTAAATGTGATGACACAGGCCAGAGCAGGAATATGCAACTGACCCTTCAGCTCTGGCCTGGGCCACTGGCCTAAGCCATTGTCTCCTTGTGTCCCCTACAGGCCGGCCAGGGCCCCGCTGCAGCCGCTGCCAGAAGAACCTGTCTTTGCACACATCAGTGAGGATTCTTTACCTCTTCCTGGCCCTGCTCCTGGTGGCTGTGGCTGTGTTGGCCTCTCTGGGTGAGTCCAGGGCTTGCCCACCCTGGGCTGTAGTGGGGTGTCTGGTCAGGAATCCAGCACCAAAAGCTCCCCTGCAAAGACAAACACTTCATATCTGTATCCCAGGCCCAGAGCAAGCATCTTCCTGGCTAGGGGATCTCTATGCCTAATCCAAACTGCAGACACTAACAACTGACAAGCTCTGTGGCCTTGAGGAAGGCACCCACCTCTGGGGACCCCTGCTTTCCCAGTGGTAGTAATGAGATGATACAACCAGGTCAGTGCTTCTCAGTTTAAGCTCCACGTTAGAGCCACCTTGGAGCTTTAAAGAATATCGACGTAGGCCGGGCGCGGTGGCTCACGCCTGTAATCCCAGCACTTTGGGAGGCCGAGACGGGCGGATCACGAGGTCAGGAGATCGAGACTATCCTGGCTAATATGGTGAAACCCCGTCTCTACTAAAAAATACAAAAAACTAGCCGGGCGAAGTGGCGGGCGCTTGTAGTCCCAGCTACTCGGGAGGCTGAGGCAGGAGAATGGGGTGAACCCGGGAGGCAGAGCTTGCAGTGAGCTGAGATCCAGCCACTGCACTCCAGCCTGGGTGACAGAGCGAGACTCCATCTCAAAAAAAAAAAAAAAAAAAAAGAATATCAATGTCTGGGCCTCACCCCAATCGTGGAATTAATTCAGTATCTTTCAACTCTCCTGATGGTTCCGTTGTTCACCCAGGATTGAGATCACTGGATTGAGTGACTTCTAAGCCCCCTTTCATGGTCTGTGTGGGTGTTTCTCAAAGTGAGGCTGGATGCCTACCTGCAGCAATTTCACCTCCAGTATTTGTTAAAATGCAAATTCCTGGGTCTCCCTCAGCCAGACCTGCTGAGACCAAGGAATCTGGGGGGTCCTGCAGGTGAGACCCAGGGATCTGAGGTTTGGTTCTTCTCATACACATTAGGGTTTGTAGTAGTTGACCTAGGTCACAGCACACAGCCAGAGGTAGGTCACTTCTGCCTTCCAGATGCTGACAGATTGTGGTAAACTGGTTACAACAAATGTGGTGTTTGTAATCCCATTTCACTAAGAGTGCTAAGAGTGCAATCCCATTCCACACTTAGCTTCAAACTTTGAAAATCCAGGCTCTGGTAGATTTGTTTGTTACAATCTACTAGATTTTAGAAACAAAGCCGGGAGTAGGGAGAGGCAGTCGAGGCTCCGAGGGGGCGCCCCTGCTCTCATGCAGAGCCTGAGCCTGAGCACATCCCTAAGGAGAGGCGCCTCGTCCTGGCCCTGGCTGGAGATATTCAGTTACCAGCCTTCTTAGCTTGAAGGCAAGAGGCCAGCATACTAATGATTTGAATAGACACAAGTCGTCTTCCAGTAATCCGAAGGCATTAATTAATCCAACACAAGCTGAGCACCTGCTCTGTGCCAGGCACTGGGAACAATGAGTTGCATCAATTACATTTCACCATCAAGGGGCGTGGTTCTTCCCTCTTGTCAGGGGATACTGGACTCCCTTGGAAAGCATTTAAAAATACTAGTGCCAGAGTACCCTCCTCCACTCTCTCCAGATGAATTAAATCAAAATCTCTGGGTAGGACCCAGGCCTTAGTCATTTATAAATCCCCTCAAGGGTTCCAATGTACAGCTAGATTCAAGGACCAAGTGTTTCAGAACTTCCCAAGCCCCTCACCGCCTGTCTCTGCTAAATCAGTTCGCAGGGTTTGGCCTTTCAGAAAGTGGCCAAAATCCCAGGCCAGAAGCGGGAAGGAGCCACGGTCTGCCTATCAGAGGCCGCAAACTTGCTGTCAGAGAACTTGTCAAGATTTCTGGCCACCCCTTTTAGGGCCTCAGCTCACAGCACCCAAGGGACCTGGGGCCATTATCAAAGCTCCAAGAACCAGTAGGGTCGGGCCCAGAGAAGAGCGTAGGCACTAAAGAGTTTCCGAGAGGACGACAGAATGTGAGACACTGTTACAGTGCATAACATCCATGAGTCAGCCTGGCAGGCCGGAGCGGGAGGCTGGCCCTACTCCTCGTGGGAGGGAACAGTCCTGGGGAGGGGACAGGATTTGCCCCAAGATCCAGAGTGAATGGACAGAGGATCAGAAGAACCGGGGTGAGGAGTGCGTGTTTGTGAACCATGGGAGAACTTTGGGTTTCCTTTTTTGTTTTTGCCTCCAGCTTGGGTATCCCAAGTCCCTAGATCAGTATTGGCACCATCCTGGCCTAAATGGCAGGTGCCCAATAATATCTGTTGAAAGAATGACTATAGATTGGTAAAGTATGTGTGTGTGTGTATATGGTGTGTGTGTGAGTGTGTGAATAGACTGGTCAATGCTTTACAACCAGGATTGTGACCAAAGTCCAGAGGATTGGGAAAATCAGTCAGCAGACACTACAAACCAACTCTGTTCATTTTAATCAAGTATTTTTTTTTTAAATCAAGAGCATACAGGGGGCCAAGAACTATATTCTACACTAGGCAGTATACTGCTTAGTAAAACACAGACCCAGCCTTCATGGAGTTTATAATCTAGAGCTGATTATGGCCATATTTTTCTGTAAAAGGCTACATAGTAAATATTTTAGGCTTTTCAGGTTACATACGATCTTTGTCACAACCAGACTTATCGCAGAGCAAAAGCAGCCCCAAGCAGTCTGTAAATGAATAGGGGTGGCAACTCCTGTAAATCAGGCATTGGACTGGATTTCACCTGCAGGCCGTAATTTGCCACCCCCTGGTTTAGAGCAGTGATCTCTAAACTTTTTTGACCGTGCATCCCATCAGTAAAAAATTCATTTGAAATGCATCCAAAAATTTACATGGATTGATGAATGGGTGAAAGAGATGGATGAATATAAAATAAATACGGAAAAATGCTACTTGTAGAATCTAGGCGATAGGCACATAGGTCTTCACTGTACAAGTCCTTTTATTGTTTGAGAAATTTTTAAATTAAATGTTGGAAAAGAAAAATTCGATAGAGTCACACCTCCAAAATACACCTATTTATTTATAAGTGATATATAAGTACTATTTGCCATATTGTCTACATTATAAACATAATTTTATAAGGATAAAGAAAAATCATGTCTAAAAAGTAAGTAAAATGGCTTAAAAAGAAATTTATAATTTTTAAGCATGAAATGCACAATGAAGAAATAAGCAAGGCCAGGTGCAGTGGCTCATGTCTGTAACCCCAGCACCTTGGGAGGCCAAGGTGGGAGGATCACTTGAGCTCAGGATTTCGAGGCCAGCCTGGGCAACACAGTGAGACCCCACTCATTTCAATTTAAAAAAAATTGAAAATTGACTGGGCATGGTGGCATATGCCAGTAGTCCCGACCACTTAGGAGGCTGGGCTGGGATAATCACTTGAGCCCAGGAGATTGAGGCTGCAGTGAGCCATGATCACACCACTGCATTCCAGCCTGGGTGACAGAGCAAGACTCCATCTCACAAAAAAAAAAAAAGAAAAAAGAAATGAACAGGTGAATGAATTACATGGAGTGGACTGAGCCTTGGCTGTTGGCTTGGAAGTAGACTTAATGAAGCATAGGAATAGGAATCAAAGTCACCCAGTCTCTCTGTATCTTTGTTCATCTATGCATGAAATCTTAATTGTAGGGAGGCTCAAATGGAATAATAACTATTATAAACTGTAAAGTGCTTGTCTCATGTAACAGCATGTGCTTATTCCCAAACTCTCTCAGCATGTCGCTGTTACTAATTAAGTAAATCTCTTGACAGCTCTGAGATGTACAATATTAACTGGAGCCTGGAGATTCCAAATAATTTGAAAGCATAGAATTTTGGCGCTGATGAGAGCCTCAGAGTCATCAAGCTCCACATTTCTGTTTTATGTGTGATTGAATTGAGCTCAGGAAAGGGTAACTGACTTGCCCAAAGTCACCCAACAATTGGTGATGTAAACTAGGACTAGAAGCTGTGTTACTCAGTGCTCTTGGTGGTGCTAATTCTTTCCCCTTGTACTTCCTCTTAAGAGGATCTGTGGGAAACATCTTGCTGAGCCCTTCCTCACTACCAGGCCCATTCAGGCACCCACTGGAAAAAGCCAGGCGTCCTGCTACTGCCAAGACGTGCTCTAACCACTGGCCAACATGGCCCCCTTACTAGAGTGCAAGGCTGCCCGTGGGCTATAAATTGGTATAACATTTTCTGGGCAGCCGTTTGGCAGCTTGTATCAAGGACTTCAAAAATGTTAATACCCTTGGGTCCCATAATTCTACTTTAAGCAATTTATCCCAAGAGAATTATCATATACACACAACCATCACATATAAGGATTATTTCCAGAATTAAGCGTTACTTATATTTATATATCAAGTTTTATTTATGAGCTCAGAAGAGGAGGTACTTTAAGTGTCCCCAACAGTAGGGGATTCATACCTAATTGCTGTATTATTTATATAGAGTGCCATGCAGATACCAAAAGTAATGATTTTCAAGTGATTTAACCCTGGATGGAAAAAATATCCATGACATGATACCGATAAAGCAACATCAAAGAAAACAGACGAGATGTTCAGAACATCCCAGTTTTGCTTTTGTTGCCTAAGAAAGTACAACAGTTCCTGCTTATCTGCAGTTCCAGTTACCCGAGGTCAATCGGCAACATCACAGCTTGATGATCCCCCTTCTGACATATGGTCAAGGTCAGTAGTAGCCCAACACTAAGTCACGATGCCTATGTCATTCACCTCACTGCATCTCTTCACATAGGCATGGTGTCATCTCATGTCAGCACAAGAAGAAGGGTGAGTATGGTACAATAAGATATTCTCAGAGACACAGAGACCATATTTATATAACTTTTATTATAGCATATTGTTCTAATAGTTCTATTTTATTAGTAGCTGTTGTTAATCTCTTACTAGGCCTAATATATAAATTAAACCTGATCTGAGGTATGTGTATGGGAAAACACATAGTATATATAGGCTTCCATACTCTGAGGTTTCAGGCATCCACTGGGGGTCTTGGAATTATCCCCTGCAGGTAAGGGGAGAGCACTGCATATATCTGTGTAGCTGAAGAATGGTTACCAGTGTAAACAAAACTAGAAGAAATACATGAAGACACTGATGGTAGCAATCTTTGGGTGGTAGGAATAAGAATAATTTTTTAAAAAATATTTTTTTCTGAATTTTCCCTGTTTCATTCTATGATCAGGTCCTATTTGTAAAATGTGGGGTATGGGGTGAGTGATTATGTTTCTACAGGGCCTTGTGGCAAACTCTGGCCATAAGAAGTATCTTCCCTAACCGCCATGAAGAAGCCTGAGAGGAGAAGGGTGAAAGGTTTTGGTTGCAGAGGGGCTGATAAAGATGACTTCTCAAGGAATGACTGCTGTTTTTCTGCCCCAGCTTCTCATCTGTTTTCCCTACAGTTTTTAGAAAAGTGGACTCTCTCTCTGAAGACATCTCCTTGACCCAGTCTATTTATGACAAGAAACTTGTGTTAATGCAGAAAAATCTCCAGGGCCTGGGTAAGTAGATGAGCTGATGACTGTGATGCAGTGATCATCAGGGTAGGGCAAGGGTGCCCTCCCCATGTCACAGTGCTCCAGCGCCAAGCAACCTTTACCAGCCTTCTAGGCACAGAGGACATCCCCGCCTCCCTGCTCCCTCCCTAGCTGGTTCTCCATCCCCTGGAGGAGGGCTGCTACTCTGGGATACTCCCAGGACTGGAGCAGGGGATTCTGGGTGGAGCACAGATCTAGCCAGAGTCTGCAGGCAGAGAAGGAAACCAAAGATCATCCATTCCCAAAATGGCCTCATGCATCTGAAATGATGAGAGTTTCAAGACCTTGCAAAACCTCCTGCCAGGTCAACCCTTTCCTCGCCATTGCCTTAAGCTGTGCCACAATTCTTTTCTTTTTTATTTTTTAAAATATGTGCCATCTATTTGTTTATTTCTATAATTTGAACTCTTGTTATAGATTAAGGGATCCATGTGCAGGTTTGTTACTTGGTTATATTGTGTCACACTGAGGTTTGGGGCAGGAATGATCACATCACCCAGGTAGTGAGCCTAGGTACCCAGTAGGTGGTTTTTCAGTCCATAGTTCCTCCCCCATCCCCCAGCTAGTATGCCCCAATGTCTGTTGTTGCCATTTTTTTTTTTTTTTTTTTTTTTTTTTTTTTTTTTTTTGAGATGGAGTCTTGCTCTGTCACGTAGGCTGGAGTGCAGTGGTGCGATCTTGGCTCACTGCAAGCTCTGCCTCCCGGGTTCACGCCATTCTCCTGTCTCAGCCTCCCGAGTAGCTGGGACTACAGGCGCCCACCACCTCGCCTGGCTAATTTTTTGTATTTTTAGTAGAGATGGGGTTTCACCATGTTAGCCAGGATGGTCTCCATCTCCTGACCTTGTGATCTGCCCTCCTCAGCCTCCCAAAGTGCTGGGATTACAGGTGTGAGCCACCGCACCCAGGGTCTACATATATTCAATCTTGCTCCCACTTATAAGTGAGAGCATGTGGTCTTTGGTTTTCTGTTCTTCTGTTAATTTGCTTAGGTCATGCCACAATTCTTGATGTTGTTTATCCCCTGCTTTAACCTGGAACAATCTAAGAGAGAATGAGACAGAAGAAGCAATGATAGAAGGGTTTACAGGGGTCTTCTTCTCTGACTCAAATAGAAGGTTCTGGTCTGGCACCAATATATGTGGCTATTTGCCAAGCCACTTCTCTGTGCCTCGTTCCTCTTGAGTCACAAGTCAAAAATCCCTGTGCCACCTTCTCTGCAAATTTATTATTGTAAGAGGATTGAATAAGATAACAGATATACAAATATTGGGAGAAATTTTTAAATCAAATTTAAATGGGAAGTTCCTGGTCGCCTAAGAAAAATTAAGAAGATATATTCTTGAAAATTTGGTGGTGAGGAGGAGAAAACGTCCTAAATGACTTCAGATCAGAGTCAAGACAGTTGGTAAAAGTGAGATTCCATAGAGGTGGCAAGGCTTTTCCAAGAAGGGATTCATAACAGGACTTCAGGAAGGAAGCAGGTTTGGGAAGCTACTTACCAATTCCTTATGCTCTGAAATATTTAATTTAAAGAGGAAGCGTCGTACCATGGTCCTTCAGCAACTCAAACTGTTGTCCCTTTCCCCTAAAGATCCGAAAGCCCTGAACAACTGCTCTTTCTGCCATGAAGCTGGGCAGCTGGGGCCAGAGATCCGAAAACTGCAAGAGGAGCTGGAGGGAATTCAGAAGCTGCTTCTGGCTCAGGAGGTGCAGCTGGACCAGACCTTGCAGGCGCAGGAGGTGCTCTCCACCACCAGCAGGCAGATCTCCCAGGAGATGGGCAGTTGCTCCTTCTCCATCCACCAAGTTAACCAGTCTCTGGGGCTCTTCCTGGCCCAGGTGAGAGGCTGGCAGGCCACCACAGCTGGCCTGGACCTCTCTCTGAAGGACCTCACCCAGGAGTGCTACGATGTCAAGGCTGCAGTGCACCAGATCAACTTCACCGTGGGGCAGACTTCCGAGTGGATCCATGGGATCCAGCGGAAGACGGATGAGGAGACCCTGACCCTCCAGAAGATTGTCACCGACTGGCAGAACTACACCCGGCTCTTCAGTGGCCTGCGTACCACCTCCACCAAGACCGGAGAAGCAGTCAAGAACATCCAGGCCACCCTGGGGGCCTCCTCACAGCGCATCAGCCAGAACTCCGAGAGCATGCATGACCTGGTACTCCAGGTCATGGGCTTGCAGCTGCAGCTGGATAACATCTCGTCCTTCCTGGATGACCATGAGGAGAACATGCATGATCTTCAGTACCACACCCACTACGCCCAGAACCGCACCGTGGAGAGGTTTGAGTCTCTGGAAGGACGCATGGCTTCTCATGAGATTGAAATTGGCACCATCTTCACCAACATCAATGCCACTGACAGCCACGTGCACAGCATGCTGAAGTACCTGGATGACGTGCGGCTCTCCTGCACGCTGGGCTTCCACACCCATGCCGAGGAGCTCTACTACCTGAACAAGTCTGTCTCCATCATGCTGGGCACCACAGACCTGCTCCGAGAGCGCTTCAGCCTGCTCAGTGCCCGGCTGGACCTCAACGTCCGGAACCTCTCCATGATCGTGGAGGAGATGAAGGCGGTGGACACGCAGCATGGAGAAATCCTTCGCAACGTCACCATCCTACGAGGTAAGAGCTGGGTCCAGGTAGGGCTGCTACAAAGCTTCCACTGAAGCTTGGTGATCTTGCTGGACACAGAAGTACCTGGTTTTAGGCAAAGTACTAGTGGGCTAACACAATCCTATAGCAAATGCCTAGAGCAATAGGCAGCTTTAAGAAATGTCCTTGCATTAGCCAGGCATGGTGGTGTGTACCTATACTCCTAGCTGCTTGGGAAGCTGAGGCAGAAGGATCACTTGAGCCCAGGAGGTCGAGGCTACAGTGAGCTATGATTGCACCACTGCAGCCTGGGAGACAGAGTGAGTCCTCTTCTGAAAAAAAAAAAAAAGAGAGAAAAGGGGAAAAAAAAGGAAAAGAACATCCTTGCAAACCTCTTTTGTAAAGATATTATGGCTTCTAACTTTGCCTATTACACAAATCTGGACTTTTATATTTAGATTTGTTTAACCATGTCCTAATAGAGAAATAAGCAGATCTTGTGTTTTGAAAACTGTCTCCTCTTTTTTTCTCCCTTCCCACCCCCTCATTAATGCTCCCAACCACCCAACCCTCTGCCCAGGAGGCTGTCACTCTGACACACTCTTCTACTCTCATCTGCTTCATGTCTTCCATATTTATCAAGGTTCTCCAGAGAAACAGAATCAACAGTGTATGAGAGAGACAGAGAGATCCACAGAAACAGAATCAATAGTGTAGAGAGAGAGAAAGAGATAGACCCAGAGAAACAGAATCAATAGTGTATAGAGATGATAGATAGATAGATCCAGAGAAAAGAATCAATAGTGTATAGAGATAGATAGATAGATAGATAGATAGATAGATAGATCCAGAGAAACAGAATCAATAGTGTATAGATAGATGGATAGATATAGATTGATTGATTGACCCAGAGAAACAGAATCAATAGTATATAGAGATAGATGATAGATATGATAGAGAGAGAGAGAGAGAGAGAGAGAGATAGGATAAAGAGATAGACATGAGATAGATAGATAGATAGATAGATAGATAGATAGATAGATCCAGAGAAACAGAATCAATAGTGTATAGATAGATGGATAGATACATAGATTGATTGATTGATTGATCCAGAGAAAAAGAATCAACAGTGTATAGAGATAGATGATAGACAGATATGATAGAGATAGATAGATAGATAGATAGGATAGAGATAAAGAGATAGACATGAGATAGATAGACAGATAGATAGATAGATCCAGAGAAGTAATCAATAACATATAGAGATAGATGATAGATAGATAGATAGATAGATAGATAGATAGATAGGATAGAGATAAAGAGATAGACATGAGATAGATAGATAGATAGATAGATAGATAGATAGATAGATAGATAGATCCAGAGAAGTAATCAATAACATATAGAGATAGATGATAGATAGATAGATAGATAGATAGATAGATAGATAGATAGACAGATAGATAGATAGATAGATCCAGAGAAACAGAATCAATAGGAGAGAGAGAGAGAGAGAGGTGATAGAAATAGAGATGATAGATAGAGATGAGTTAGATAGATGATAGATATAGATAGGTAGGTAGATAGATAGATAGATAGATAGATAGATAGATAGATAGATAGATAATGATAGAGATAGATGGATAGATGGATATTATAAGGTATTGGCTCCTGTAATTAGAAAGGCTGGCAAGTCCAAAATCTGCAGAGCTGATGTTCCAGTTTGAAGACCATCACGCAGGAAGAATTCCCTCTTACTTGGGGGAGGCTCAGCTCTTTGTTCTATTCAGGCCTTCAACTGATTAGATGAGGCCGCCTACATGAGGGAGGGCAATCTGCTTGACGCAGGCTACCTATTTAAATGTTAATCTTATCCTAAAGCACCCTCACAAGAAAGGCCCCAGAATTATATTTGACCAAGTATCTGACCTAGTCAAAGTGACACATAAAATTAACCATCACAAGCCCACCCCTTGTCAAGTTGGCACCTGTACACATCTCCTTAAACCACACTTAATCTCCAAATAAAGACAACAGTAAGGTCATAATTCCACCTAATGTGATACAACTCTCCTGTGTACAACCAAACACACACACACACACTTTCCCCTGAAGAGGAGTTAAAGTGCTTGAGTGAATTTTATTCTTTTGTTTATACCCTGTAACTTAAATAATATGATGTAAAGTTAACAATATTTAACTATACTATAAAGTAGATACATGGTATTTTACACAATAAGGGAATAAGACAAGACAGAAGACAAAATTGTTGGCTGTACACACACACACAGACATATTCATTAAAAAATAAGGAAGATTGATTACATTCAGAATGTCCGAATGGAGAAATAAAATAAAATATAAGGAGGACATACCATAACCATGACAGTCCTTGTTGCTGTCATTGGTCACATGGTTGTAGCTGGTATTCATCACCACCTTCTTCCACTCCCCACCTTCTGTATTCCCTTTGTCTTCAGCAAGCCCCTCATCTGGTCCTGGCTCTTTACCTGCTGGGGTGATCTAAACCTTCCCCCCTGAAGGGTCTGGACTATAGTATTTCTACCTGGGTGGGATTGTTGAATATTCCATTGACCTTAATCACAGGGCTTGGTAATACTATGGGACACCCCACAGGATCTCCTGTATTCCAGACATCCCCTTCCTTACTTCCATTGTGGAGTAGTAGTCCAATTTCCCCTTGGCAGTCAGGATCCAGTCACCCACACCAGCACAGAAACTCTCTGTTTTGCTTGTTGATTCAGAGGCATGAGGAGCCCAAAGTGGCCAGGTGGCAGTCTTAACTTCCTGTTCAATGGAATCATGGTTGTGTCACCTGGTGGCAGCATTCCTCCCTTTGGAACTAGACCTCTATCTCAGCAGAACATAAGATAGGAAGAGGAAGCAAAAATGTTCTAGTGGGTCACCAGTATGAGAATAAGAGTGCCACTGCCATTAACTCCCCTTGGTTTCTGGACCTGTGAGTCTGACTTTGGGAGAAACACCGCTACATATTGGATGCTGATTGAGAGCATATACAGCCTCCTGGAGAACCATTCCTAAGCCCCGCAAGGTACTGCCACCTAGCTGGTGCTGTAACTGAGTCTTCAAAAGGCCATTCCACTGTTTTATCAAGCCAGCTGCCTCAGGATGGTGGGAACATGATAAGACCAGTGAATTCCATGCCACATTACCACACTTTGTCTGCTGTGAAGTGAGCTCCTCAGTCAGGAGCAATGCTGTGTGAATACTGTGACTGTGGATAAGACATTCTGTGAGTCTACGGAGGGTAGTTTTGACAGAAGCATTGTGTACAGGGAAGGCAAATCTATATCCAGGGCAAGCGTCTATTCTGGTAAAAATATTGCCCTTTCCATGATGGAAATGATCCAGTGTAATCAACCTGCCACCAGGTAGCTGGCAGATTACCCTGGGGAATGGTGCCATGTCAGAGACTCAGTGTTGGTTTCTGCTGCAGCAGAGTGGGCATTAGCAGTGCCTGTAGCTGGGTCAGCCTTGGTGAGTGGAAGTCCATGTTGCTAAGCCCATGGATAACTTCCATCCCTGCCACCATGCACACTTTGCTCATGAGCCCATTGGGCAATGACAGTGGTGGCTGGAGAAGGAGGTTGCCTGGTATCCACAGAATAGGTCATGCTATCTACCAGATTATTAAATCCTCTCCTGCTGGGGTCACCCTTTGGTGCGGATTCACATAGGATGCAAATATCTTCAGTATTTTTGCCTCTTCGGAGAGGCCTGTCCACAGACCTCTTCCGTAAATCTTCTTGTCACCAGTTTTTCAATCGTGTTCCTTCCACGTCCCTGACCATCCAGCCAAACAATTGGCCGCAGCCCATGGATCAGTATATAGTCACACATCTGACCATTTCTCCTTCCAAGTAAAATGAACAATCAGGTTCACAGCCCAAAGATCTACCCACTGGGAGGCTTTCCCTTTCCCACTCTCCTTCAGGGATGTCTCAGGAAGGGGCTGCAGGGCTGCAGTTGTCCACTTTCAGGTGGTACCTACACATCCTGCAGAACCATCTGTAAACGAGGTGAATCTTCTGTTCCTCCATCAGTTGATCATATAGAACTCCCCATGAGGTCTCAGGTGCAGGATGGGAGAGAGAAGATAGGATAGCAGGAGCGGGACCTCTGGGCATTTGGGCCACTTCTTTATGTAACTTACGTGTGCCTTCAGGGCCTGCTCAGGCCAGATCACATGTATATACCACTTCCATTTGATGATGGAGTATTGCTCTGCACACCCAACTTTATGGATTAGTGGATCAGCTACCACCCAGTTCATGATTGGTGACTCAGACCACTGGTCACTTGGTGGCCCATGGTTAAGTGTTTAGTCTCCACCAAGGCTGAGTAGAAGGTCAAGAGCTGTTTCCGAAAAGGAGAGTGGTTATCTGTGGAGAATGGGAGGGCTGCTTCAAAATCCTAAGGGATCATGCTGTGATTCACCTACAGGGGACTGCCAAGGGCTCCATACAGCATCCTTATCTGCCACTGACTCCTCAAGCACCACTGGATCTGCTGGGTCCTATGGCCCAGGCAGCAAAGCAGCTTGCATGGCAGCCTGGACCTGTGGCAGAGCCTTCGCCTGCTCTGGGCCCCACTCAAACAGGAAGCTTTTCAGCTCACTTAGCAAATGAGTAGAAATACACACTCCAATGATGAATATGTTACCTCCAAAGTCCAAATCAGCCCACTAGGCATTGTGCCTTCTTTTTGGTTTTAGGAGGGGCCTGATGCAACAACTAATCCTTCACCTTAGAAGGGATATCTGTCTCCACATACCCATACCACCCAACCTCTGGAAATTTCACTGAGATGGAAGGCTGTCGAATTTTCATCAAATTTATTTCCTGTCCCCTGACATGGTAACAGAAATCTTCCCACAGTATTTCACCTAAAATATGTATGTGCATGACCTCTAGGGCACAATGTTCCAGGGAAGGGCATTAGTAAATAGTTCTTATGGTTCAGCCCCTGGCAGATGTGTGGTTTCATTGAGTTCAACCTAAGAACAAAGGCAATTTAAAGCTTTCCTGATTACAATGCCCATTTACAAACTTTGTTTCATTTCAGCCTCACGACAACCCTTGCATGGTAAACAAGGCAGATGTTGGTGATTCTATTTATAGAAAAGTAATCTGAGGATAGGGTAGGGAGTTTAAAGGAATAAGCACAGGGTCACTCTGATTTAAAATCCTGACCGCTCCCCAATGCTCTGAAATGTACACAATCCAGTGCCCATCCAGGAAAGGAGATGCCCAGAGCATGAGTTTGTAGATGCCAACAAGACATTTCAGCTCAGGTCCTGCTAAGCTGTAGGGTGTGGGGCAGGGAGTGGGGAAGAAGGAGATGGCGCCAAAAGTGTTGACAGGGGAACCGTTCTAAGTGTAACCAATAGTACTCTTGAAAATTTACATTTGCTGCTGTCCTAGTCATGCATGGAGTTTTCATGTGTGGAGTTCCATGACTAGGAGTCCTAGTCATGCGTGGAGAGCAAAACGGGGCATCTGTTTGAGCTACACCTGAGTCTTGGTTCAACGTCTGCACATTTGTTTAAATTGTTCTACTGGCCAGCCTCTCTCTGGTTGTTAAAGTCACCGCATGTAAAATCTCTCACATCTGAAAGCAAATTTCAGGGACACAATGCACATCTCTTTCTCTGGGCACCTGGTCACTCACTCATTCATTCATCCAGAGACAGGCACAGACAGGCTGGGACACAGGAGCTGGCAATGAGGTCTCCACCTGGCCGGAGCTGAGCGGCTATCTGGAATAAAAGGAGGGATTGCAGTGGCGGGAGCTGTGTGGAAGGTGCCAGGTCCTGATGGAAGAGTTGGAACTCTGAGACTGCACAGGCAAGAAGCCTGTCTTCTGATGTGTTCTGGAACTTTAGGCAGAATCACTTCATCCCTCCAGGGCTCTGCTTCATTCATTTGTAAATGAAGGGGTAAGACCAGCTGATTTCTGAGATTCCAGCTCTAATTAATTCTAAGCCCCCATTTACTCAACAGAAAGGCTGTGGTACTTTCATAGTGTTTGTGCCTCTCATAAAATATTTATCTCCTCCTACTGTGTAGGGTAATTTCAGTGTCTGTGCTAGACAGTGTCCATGCTAGGACTATCATTTGGGAATTGTAGACTAAAACCATCATAACTTATTAGCTAAATGACCTGGGGCGGGGCTTTTGGCTACTTTCTTTCTTTTTTTTATAGAGACAGGGTCTCACTTTGTTGCCTAGACTGGTCTCAAACTCTTGGGCTCAAGCAATCCTCCCACCTTTGGCCTCCCAAAGTGCTGGGATTACAGGCATGAGCCATCACACCCAGCCACACTTTGAACTCAGTTTCTTCATCTGCAAATAGAAATATTAATGCTTTTCCTGCCTGTATCCCATAGGGTAATTGTGAGGATCAGTGTTCACAATGGGTGTGAACAAGTTCCTGTAAAATATGAAAGGGTGCCCTGCATAAAGGATTATTATGATGATAAATTGCTTGGAGACCTAGGCTCCTTGTGTTACTCATCGAGGACCCAGCAGAGTGCTTGGCTCTTGGAAAGTACAAGAAATGTTTGCTCGGTGAACAAATAAATGAAAGTGTGAACAAAAGGTAGAAGCCCAAGATGGGCAAGATACAAAGGGATTCAATCTGCAAATGTGTTCTATAAGCACCACCCTCCATCCTACTTCCATGCTGAAGTGTTCAGGAGTTTACATGTGAAGGAGGAAAAAGCAGACTGTCATGTCATTCTGCTGTTCAGGCCCAAGGAGCAACCTGGGGAGGTGACAGTGAAGAGGGTTTGGTGGCCCTGACACAGTTGTTGTTCTCTCAGCCCTGTGATGCTGCTAAAAACTCCACTCAGCTTCTCAGCCTAATAGCTGCAGCGTTTTGTTGGTTTCTAAGCCTCTCTGCCCAAACCAATCACAAATCCACAAATGCCTGGAGAGGAAAAGATGTCAGGCTGACTTCAACGGGGCCTCTCTTCTCCGGGATCTTGGCCCTTGGTATCCCTCCAAAGCCTCCAGAAGGATGTTTTGGTCTTTCTCTAACCGCTCTGTTTGTTCTCCGTGGGAGGTTGAATCTGTCATAAACTAGTCCATCGTAAGCAGAAGTAGAAGCCCATGGGCATGTTTTTAACAGCCCTCAGTTGGCAACAAGCAGCTTTGAGAGTCCCTGAGCCAGGCCAATATTCTCATGGAGCAGAGGGGAGCCTGAGCCCAAGCCACCCGCTTTGCTAATATGAGAGCTGGGACTCAAACACTGGGCGCCCAATGTCCACGCCAATGTGCCTTCCACAGCACCAGGCCAGTCCCTCCAGAGGCACCCCTTTGTTTTATTTTCTTCTGTCCTTGTAAGACAGCCAGTTGCCTCTGACCATAAGATGTGCTATGGGTTCCTCCTGGGCCATGCACTGCCCCTCCCATGGGTGGGTAGTGCTGATGCCCAAGACACTGGGCACTCTGCTCACCCCACCCCCTCCTCCCTATCCCAAGCGCAGACCACAGAGCCAGCCACTCCATGGTCCCAGACGTGAGGTCAGCTGTGGCTGGACCCTAATGAGCCTGGAGAGCCTGATTACAGCCTGTGGCTTCCTGAGTAATCATGGCCGCCCCCCTCCACCGGACTCCAGGGTGTGCTGGTCCCTCTCCATCCCACGCACCTCAGCCACTGCTGCCCGTCTTCCCTGGTGGCCTGAAGTGCCTTCCCTCACCTCAGAGCAGCCACTAGCCCTTCTCTAGCCCTTCTCTCCTCTGCCCCTCACCCCTGCCTTGTTACTGTAAGATCAGTGGCACCCCGGCCTGGAGGGGCCTTGGTCAGCCTTTGTCCATATTCCTTGCCCCCACACTAACTACTAAACTACAGTTGTTGACTTCTTCCCTAACCAGACCAGGTCACGCCTGCTGTCAGTCCTCTGCCTGCATGACTCATGGCTGGCCTGGAGGGCAGGTGGGGCCCTGCTCACCTAAGGAAGGCAGCCTTCTGAGTCCTCTTTTCAGCCAGCGGGGACCCCAAAGCACTCTTTAGAAAAAGGCTCTGGGGTCCTCGTCCTCCAGGCAGCGCCTAGGATTGCAGCCTCTCCCTCCTCCAGGCAGCACCCAGGTCTGTAGGCCCCAGCAGTGCTGGGAGTGGCACAGGAGCCAAGGTAGCAGTGTGGGGGAAGGAGCTTGGGTCTCAGAGCCTCTCGGGCCTGGACTGGAATCCTGACCCCAGCACTGTGGTCTTCAGCACGTGGCCAACTGCTGCACCTGCCCTGTCATCTGTAAAATGGAGCAACAGCCTCCTGCCTGGGACATAGCAGACACTCAGTTGATGAAGTTGGCAAATGTCAGTGCTCTCACGTCCCTCCCTTCTCCACCCTGTGGGAGATTCGAGAAGGCACGGAGCAGGCAGAGAGTGAGCAGGGCTGACTATGGCACACCAGTACCGAGCAGCTCCCTCCACCAGTCGTGACACGTGCCGCGAGGGAGGCTTTTGTCGGCACCATAGGCACCTGTTAGTAGCCCACGCGGAGGCCCACAAGATGTAGACAGGCCCCCAATAACATCGTCCACTCTATCTTTTCACGGCCGCTGCCTGGAACACCTCCCACCCCCATCTGGGTTCTCAGAGATGGCGTCAGCAGCAGCAGCTGTGGCTTAGGGGTGCATATAGAGAGGGAGGGAACCCTTCTCCCTGCATCCTCCCTCCACTCACGCTAGGCTGCAGCTCCTGGGCAATGAAGGGAATGATATGACTGAGGCTTCTGCACAGACATCCACCAGGAGCATGTGGATGCTTGGGCCTCCACACCTAGGGAAAGGCTCTCCAGAGCTTCCCAGGAAAGAGGAGCTGGAGGGGGCTGTTGGGGAGGAGGGAGTGTTTTTTCTCCTTTGCTGCTGGCATAGAATCCCTTAGAAATCACAGATACAGGCCAGGTGGGATGGCTCATGCCTGCAATCCCAAAACTTTGGGAGGCCAAGGCAGAAGAATCACTTGAGCCCAGGAGTTCAAGACCAGCCTGGGCAACATAGTGAAACCCCATCTCTGCCAAAAAAATAAAAAAATTAGTTGGCCTGGTGGCATGTGCCTGTTGGAGGATCATTTGGGCCCAGGAGTTCAAGGGTGCAGTGAGCTGTGATTGTGCCACTGCATTCCAGCCACAACAGAGCAAGACCCTGTCTCTGAAAAAGAAAGAAATCCTCAAGGTGGCTGCTGTGTTCTTAGGGACCAGGGAGGAGAGGTTGTCCGCCAAAGATGGTGGCACAGAAAGGAATGGAGTTCCGGAAGAAGGTGAGGGGCCCCAGCTGTGTGTGGGTGCAGGGCAGGGTGTCCTTGTCCCAACAAGTCTTCTCAGGCTTTTCCTGAGCCAAGGCTGGAGATGGGGATTGTGAACTTGTCCACCCAGAAGGTGAGAGTGGAGAGAGTGGAGCACCAGGGAGCAGGAGACCAGCCCTGGGGGAGAAGTGAGCCCAGGAGGAGTCGGGGCAGAGGGAGGAGGCGAGTGCCCACCCCTACAGGGAGGAGAGAGTGGCAGGATAAGGGGTCACGGAGCTGCAGGGCCCTTGGAAGCTGAGTGAGCACATGATCTTGTGGATGAAATCTGAGTTTTGGAGCAGGACAGTGTTGCCAGTGTTGCCACACCACCGACAGCTTTGGGGGGGCCTCTCCGCCTCTGTATGGCTCTCTGCTTTTCCAAACCTCAGCTGGCCCAGGCGCCAGGAGCAGAGGTGGGGTGAAGACAGACGCTATGGCTCTGCTGGTTCCCTGCAGGTCCTGCCAGGGTCGGGAGGTGGCTCCTGTGCAGGCATCAGCCTGGGCCCGTGGCACTCTGGCTGACAAGCTGCCAGGGGCTCCTGCAGGCCAAGGGCAGCTCCTGCAGGCCAAGGGCATCTCCTGCCTCCCAGCTTCTCTAAGGCCAGGCTGCTGCCACTGCTGCTGGTCACCCTTCATCATTGGCTAACTCAACAATGGAATCTCAGCCGTGCTGCTGGCAGGCCACGTGAGCCATGCAGGGCCACATCCCCATGGCGGGAGGTGGGCAAGGGCAGGTGGTGTCAGGGAACTGACTGGAAGGTTTTTATTGGCTCTGGTGGAGCTGGCTCTGTCTGGGCTTTGGTTTCCAGTTTAGGTCATAATAGAGGACGTATTCACTGACACTGCTCCACTTAGAAACACTCTGGGAAGAAAACAGAGAGGGGCACAGCAGAGGGCTCAGGTAGCACCAGCCAGGATGGAGGGGCCTGTGCCACAGAACTGGATACGGCAATGGAGGGCTCCCAGCTCCCAGCATGCAGAATCCCTTCGCCCGAGAGGCCCACTTTCTGCCTTGTGTCCTCAGGGTTGGCACAGCTATGAGGGGTGGAGACTCTCAGACCCACAGAGCCAGAAGGAGGTGAGGTCATCAGACCCCTGTCCTGGGCGCTAGATAGGGCTCTTTAAGGAAGGGCCGTATCTTCATCTTGGCATTTCCCACAGGCCCTCATGCAGAGCCAGACTCGAAGGAGGGTCCACGGCTGCTTGGTGAATCACCCTCTTCAAGCACATACTGAGTTTTCCTGACTGCATGCCAGGCTTTCTGTGTCCAGGGCTGGGATGTGAGCCATGGCTCCTGCCATCTTCCTGGGGCTGCACAGTCTAGCAGGGCCCGCCAGATAGTATCCAGTGTTCGCTTTCACTGTGCGGTGACTTCTCTTTCTATGTGTCAATGAAAAGACTCACAATGCAGTAGCCTTAAGAGCTCAGTGAAGAGGCTGGGTGATCAGGGTGGGCTTCCTGGAGGTACTCACCTTTCTCTGGGCTGTCACTGTGCCTGCTTACTCACACTGGGACACACCTATTTCTCATGCCGCACTTTCTTGGTTTTCTCCTCCACATGACCTGACTCCAACCCTGTTCCCAAATGTCTGAGAAGTCATGGGGGTGGGGTAGGGGTGAATACAGTGGTCAAAGACCGTGCATGAGAAGGAGGTCAGACTGGCCTCAGAGCAGGACAGGCAATCCTGGACAACCTTGGCCCCTTCTCGAAGCTGACCAGCCCCTCGATCCCTAACCTCATTGTGTGTGTGGAGCTATCGGCAAGCCTTGCAGTGAGAAGTGAGTGTGTGCTGGGCTTGTCCAACCCTCAGGCTGTCGCCGTGCCCGCTCCGCTCGTGGGCGAGCCTCGGGTGGGGAGCCCCTCAAAGACTGACCTCTCCCATCTTCTCTCCAACCTCAGGTGCCCCCGGCCCTCCAGGACCAAGAGGACTCAAAGGAGATATGGGCGTGAAAGGGCCTCTTGGTGGCAGAGGCCCGAAAGGAGACCCCGGCAGCTTGGGCCCCCCAGGATCCCAGGGTCCTCAGGGGCAACCTGGAGAAGCCGGGCCTGTGGGAGAGAGGGGCCCTGTTGGCCCTCGAGGGTTCCCAGGCCTCAAAGGCTCAAAAGGCAGCTTTGGAACAGGAGGGCCAAGAGGACAGCCAGGCCCAAAAGGGGACATAGGGCCCCCAGGGCCAGAAGGGCCTCCAGGGTCTCCAGGGCCCTCAGGGCCTCAGGGAAAACCGGGGATCGCAGGGAAGACAGGGTCACCAGGCCAGCGGGGAGCCATGGGGCCTAAGGGTGAACCAGGGATCCAGGGTCCCCCTGGTCTCCCCGGGCCTCCAGGCCCACCAGGAAGCCAGAGCTTCTCCTGAGGAGGGCTGGGGCGGAGACACTGTCACACAGAATGCCTGAGGGGCACAGAGCAGATCCAGGCCCCAGAAAGGCTCACCTACAGACAGTTGTGGTCCTCTGATTCCAATGAGGGGGTTCCCCAGGGCTGACCCTGCAGCTTTGGGCTCCCCCTTAGTAACTGTACCATAGGAAAGCAGCCCCTACTCACACATGCATGCACACACGCACACAAACGCATGCACACATACACATGCATGCACACATACACACAGGCACACATGCATACACACATACACATGCATGCACACGCACACATGCAGAACATCCAGGCACACACACATGCACGCATACACATGCATGCAGACACACACACATGCACACACGTGCACACGTACACATGCAGGCACACATGCACACACGTGTACAGGCACACACATGCACACACACACATATGCGCACACAAACACATATATACACATGCACATACACAGATTTTTGTGCTGGCCAGGTGGGCCAACTGGGTTTCCCTGGCTGGGCAGGAGGAGAGGGCAGAGGAAGACCCCCCTCTCCTGTGACTGAGCCTGCCAGGGAGGCAGCTACCTCGGGAGGAAGATCTCACATCTGTCTCTGGGCACCCATGCTGACCAGCAGTTTCCCAGGGCTCCCCGGGGTTAAAAAGCCCCAAGGAAACCTTTGCGGGTGGGCATTACTGCCAAAACTCCAGAGGCAAAGTGGACCTGGCAACCCCAGACCCTCCCCACAAGCAAGGGAACAGCATACCCGGGAGCTGTCCCTGTCTGTCACAGCACCGTGGGGCCACGAGGCCGACATTCTCTGGCCTTGCACACAGCGCCCCCTGAGAAGTTCAACATTTATTTCTTTACATGTCCAGAAAATTCCTCAATTCATCCTTGCCTCTGCCCTTCAGGAGCAGCCTAGAAGGAATCCAAGCAGGAGTTTCATCTGCACGGGGGCACTCTGTAGGCCCTGGAACATTGGGCCTGAGTGGAGATGGGAGACAGAGGCAGGCCAGAAGGTTGTCTCCGCACAGCTGCCTCCCTTGCTCTCCCTGAGGCTGGCCTGCCCCATTCCCCAAGGGAGTTCCTCTGGAGTGGTGGGGAGGAATAAGCCGTAGAAGGGCCAACCCCTTGCAACAGGGCAGCTGTCACCTCCTGCACCCAGCTCTCCTGAGCACAGCTGCGTGCTGACATTGTCCCACCAGGACCCACAATGGCCCGAGCCCTCTTTTCATGGGCAGCCAGCTAGGCTAGGAGTGGGAAGGGCCTGGACACCCACGGAGGCCCCCCGTGTCATCCCTCCTTGGCACCCACCAACTTCCTGCACACACTGGCAGAGAGGGGCGCTGGGAAGTCACCCCACAGGGTGGAGGTCTCCTGTTGGCTACACTTGCTCTAAAGCTGCTTTGCCTTTATGTTCAAACAGATTCAGACCCCCCGTCCCACCCAGGGTGAGGGCATAGAGCTTCTCCTTCCCAACACAGACCCAGAGAACAGCCCTTCCCTGCCCAAAGCCTTTCTGCACCTTCCTGACTGTCCTGGATGTGCAACTGGTTTGCACCGCACACCCCACGGCCATGTAACTCTCCTGTCCACATATGATAATACCATGCTGCGTAGTATTACTGACTCAGTAAACAGCTATTTCCAGGAGTGAGGTGTCTTTGAGTCCTTTCTGCCTGACTTGAGGGTATGATCCCTTCAGGGCTGCATTCCAGGTGAGCCTCTGAAGGAGAACCAGTGACAAGGGTCCCCCAGAAATTCAATCTCACTGTGGAGTTGGGTCTGATCTCATTTTAGAAACACTGAGTTCGGCCAGGGACCAAGAGCGTCTGAGGGAATTACTTGGAGCGAGCAGGAACAGAGCGGGAAATGGTAAGGCCCGTGCATCTTGCAGCTTGACCCTGGAGCTCTTTGGCTAAAACAAGATTAGAAAATGGGGCAGGCCTGGACATGTGAGTGACACCTCCTGCTTCTGGCTTTTGTCTCCAAGACAAGGAGATAGAACAGGAAAGGAGGCAGAGACCAGGCCAGACCTGCCCCAAGGGGCCTGGCTTGGCAGGGTCTGCGGATTACGGAAGAAGACAGCCGGATCCTCTGTGAGTTGGCACAGCAGCTTTACTTACTGACAAAACAGATGTGACCTAGTGCAAGCCTGGGGCCCTGTTTTTTGTTTTTGGGTTTTTTGTTTTGTTTTGTTTTTGGTGGGTTGGTGCTTAGTTGAGGAAGTGAGCAAAAGGGCAGGGGAGTGAGGATGGGGCCAAACATGGCCGCCTCACATGGACCTCACCGCTTCCTCTGTAGTATGTAGCATGAGGTTCCTCCTCCCCACTGACACCTGAGATGTCTGCAGCACGTGACAATATTCAGCACACCATAAACATCAGCCATTGTCACTGTGGTCCTTATTATATGGGTGAAGAGCCTCCTGGGCCACAGTGGGTGTGCTGCGTGCTCCTCTGCAGGTGAGTGGCCAGCACACCAGCCCCTGCAAGTCTCATTTCACACTCCCTGAACTGTGAGAGCTGGGAGGGATCTGGGAGACGGGGTCTGAGGCTCAAGTCTTACTTCTCATGGGACAAACCAAGGACTGAGAGTAGTTGAGGGGTTTGCTGCACATCTGGGGCTGGAACTGTGGTCTGGTGTCTCTGGCTAGTGGTAGATCCAGTTCTCAGACTACTTTCCTATTGTTGAGGGTCCACAGGAGACCTCTTACCACATATTTCTTGGGAAGTGTTCCTGCCCCAGTGAAGTCTGAAGCCACATTGAGTGGTAACAGCCAGTAGAATTTCAGTCCCCAGATTAGAAGCCGAGCCTTCACCATTGGGATGATTTTAATCCCCACCAGACTTGCAAAGCCCTGAAGTCACTCCTGGGCCTCCCTTTTTTTTCTTTTTTTTTTTTTTTGAGATGGAATCTTGTGGTGTCACCAGGCTGGAGTGCAGTGGCGTTATCTTGGCTCACTGCAACCTCTGCCTCCTGGGTTCAAGCGATTCTCCTGCCTCAGCCTCCTGAGTAGCTGGGACTACAGGCATGTGCCACCATGCCCAGCTAATTTTTGTATTTTTAGTAGAGACAGGGTTTCACCATGTTGTCCAGGATGGTCTTGATCTCTTGACCTCATGATCCACCCACCTCGGCCTCCTAAAGTACTGGGATTACAGGAGTGAGCCACCGCGCCAGGCAGCCTGGGCTCCTTCTAAGGAGAGCAGGGGCTTTTTGGAAGCCACAGACCTGGCCCGTGTCCTTTGAGTGCCTCTAAAAACCCCAGGCCGGCTCACTCATTTCACCCCGGCGACCTTACTACCTCTCCAACCCAGGCAGGACAGGGGACTGGGCAAGCCTTCTGCCCTCCCTCCAACTCGTCCCTAGCCAGGGCTGAACTGACAACTTCTGCTGCGCCAGCCCTGGATACACCTGTCAAAACACAGCCACGGCAGAGGAGAGCAGAGAGCTGAAAAACATGGTCTGACCACAGCGAACTTTCCAGCAGGGCTGGGCTAGGCTGGGCTGGCAAGCCTAGACCTGTGGGTGGTGTGCTGAGTAGCCTGGCTGGGGATTGTTTGACCTGCAGGAGCACAGGCCCTTTGTTTTGCTTGCTTTCTTCTGTCTTGCCCTTTTGTTTTCTTTTGAACACTTCCAAGTGTAAGACTCTGTACTTGGTGTGGCAGGTGGTATACACAGACTGGTGCAGTGCAAGCAGGCAGGAGTCCCTCAAAATGCAGATTGCCGGGCTGGGTGTGATGGCTCATGCCTGTAATCCCAGGACTTTGGGAGGCCATGGCGGTTGGATCACTTGAGGTCAGGAGTTCAAGACCAGCCTGGCCAACATGGTGAAACCCCATCTCTACTAAAAATACAAAAATTGGCTGGGCAGGGTGGTGTGCACCTGTAATCCCAGCTACTCAGGAGGCTAAGGCAGGAGAATTGCTTGAACCCAGGAAGCGAAGGTTGCAGTAAGCTGAGATTGTACCACTGTACTCCAGCCTGGGCAACACAGTGAGACGCCATCTCTAAATAAATGAATAAATAAATAAATGTAGATTGTGGGCCTCCATCCCAGAAACTCTGATTCAGAATCAGGGATGCAGTGGGATGGGAGGAATGGGGCGGGACGGGGTGTGGGGAGGCCGGGGCAGAACGTTTATTTCGCCCAGTTTCCCATGGATTCTGACGCCCCATATAAAACTTGAGAGCCACAGGTGCAGGAGATATAGAAAAATATTGGTTTTTTTGATTTATATATATAATCTCAATTAATCTTCACAAGTAAAGTGTGTTTGCATTTTATAGATCAGAAAACAAGGCTCAGAAAAGCTAACTCATTCACTCAGGGCCACATAGATGTTAAGTGATTTTGAACCCAGGATTTTTAGAAGCCGCTATACTGAGCTACTTCTTATAGAAAGATGGGATTGGAAATTAGATGAGACCTGTGTTTCCATCTGAGATTGCTGAGATCCACAGAATCAACTTGCTCAAGGTCCCAGAGCCAGCTAGTGACAAAGCTGTGACAAGGTTTCACACTGAGGGCTGCTGGGTTTCCCCATTCCAGCTGCCTCGTTACTAACATTACCAGCGAGAGCAGTGCAGGAGATGGCAGCAGGAGTGTGCTTCTGGCTGGGAGAGTTGGCAGCTTCTCAAAGGAAACCAGGTGCTGACCTCAGCCAGGCCCCCTGACTTCCCAAAGGCCTTTTCCCTAAGCAAAAGGTCTCCAACATAGGTGTCCAATGAAATCCCCTGAAGTGAGGAACGAACTATTAAATATTAGAACATCTCAAGGTGTTTCATCTATTCTAGGTCACACTTCGTTTTCACATAATCGGATATGATATAAAGCCAGCCATAAAGCCCAAGATGACCAAGAATATAATTTGAGAATGAATTCGTTTACTATCCTTAATGGTAAGCATCACCTTAAGTGCATATTATGCCTTGAGACACTAGCCAATTATGATACATGAAAATAATTTATAAATAAATAAATTTACCTATATTAGGAAGATGATTTAAATTTCTATTTTACTAATGGGGGATGTGATTAAAATATTTGGACACCACTGCTCAAACCCAACTCTGTTGCTTCCAACACTGCCTTTTGATAAAACAGAGCTCCCCATAGGGAAAGGGAAAAAGGGAATATCCACATGATTTTACCCAGATGTGTAATATGATGGTTTCTTCTTCTTCTGAACCCCCAGACAAGCTTGTTCCCCAAGTTTACAACTTGGGACTTGCTGGTTCCCCATCATCCATCATCGTCATTATTTCAGCTTCACAGGCTTCCCTTCTTTCAGACGTAGACACATTTAAAACCTTAATAGGCAGTGTGTGGATCCCACTGAATTCCTTCACTCATTCAACAAATAGCTATTGAATTGCAACTAGCTGCTCCATACTGTACTACCCACAGAAAAGGCTAGTTCCAGATTCACCTTAGCTTCCTGTTCGGGGCCACTTTCCAAACTACCACACAGAGAAGTGGAGCCCAAACAGAGCCATGGTCTCATGGGAAGAAGAAACGGTGCCTGGAGTTTGAGGCTGCCAAGGCAGCTGGAATTGGATGGGGTACGGTGCTGTGCACAGAAGGAGCTCAGATATCTGCACAGACTTCCCCTTGAGTGACGTATCAGCTCGAATCTGTGGAGCAAAAATTTGTGAGTGGACTAGAGATGCTGAAGTGTATACAGCAGTGGGGAATTGTGGAGGTCTGACCAGCTAGGCCTTACTAAACAGCACCTTGCATTCAGTTGAGACACCAGAAAGTCCATAGCTTAAAAGTAAAACCACTGTAGTTCTAGAGTAAGAGCTATTCTAGACTACAGTAACAAAGCCAAAAACAGCATCTCTCTCTCAATAACTGATAGAATAAATAAACAGAATATCAGTAAGGATATAGAAGACATAACTGTCGGCCAATCTGACCTAATAATATGGGAAAAACACTGCACCAGCTGTGGGTGAAGATCGTTTTTTCAAGGGCAGATAAAATATTTACCAAGGTAGAACATGATGTGAGCCATGAAACAAGCCTCAACAAATGTAAAAGAATTCAGATCACGGAGAGTATGTTTTATGACCACATGGCATTTAATTAGAAATAAACACAGAAAGATACTACTGTTTTCAAATAATTGGAAATGAAATAGCACACTTCTAGTTGCTCATGAGTCAAATAAAAAAATCACAAGTGAAATTAGAAAATATTTTGAACTACATGAAAATGAAGACATATGAAATTGGTGTGATACAGCTAAAGTAGAGCATGGAGGGAAAATTATGACATTAAACATTTGTATTAGAAAACAAGAAAGTTCTCAAATCAATGACCTCAACTTTAACCTTCAAGTTTAATACAAGAAGAACAGATTGAACCCAAAATAAACAGAAGAAAAGATATAATAAAGATAAGAATTTAAAGAAAAAGCAAATAGAAAAATATAGAGAAAAATTTATGAAACCAAATATTGATTCATTGGGATCAACAAATGAATAAGTCTTTAGTCAGACTAATCAGAAATAAAAGAGGGAAGACAGAGATTATCAAGAGTGAGACCATCACCACAAATCCTAGACATTAAAAGGATAGTAACAGAATATTATGAACAACTTTATGTTAATAAAGTTGACAACTTACATGAAAATGGACAAAGTTCTTAAAGAACACAAACTACCACAGCTCACTCAAGAAGAAATAATGTGAATAGCTCCATTGCTATTAATATAACTATGAAATAAATGAACTTTATAGGTAAAAGCCTTCCCACAAAACAACTCCACACCCAAATGGGCTCACTGATGAATTCTGCCAAACATTTAAGGAACAAATAATACAAATTCTACACAAAGTCTTCCAGAAAATAGAAGAGGAGGAAACACTTCCAAACTTCTTCTGAGTCTAGCATTACCCTAATAGCAAAACCTGATACAAATTGCAATAAAATAAAGCCATTACAAGAAAAGGAAATTATAAACCAATATCCTTCATAAATATAGAAGTAAAAGCTTTAAACAAAATTTTAGCCAATCAAATGCAGCAATATTTAAGATGGATAATATATCATAAGTGAGATTTATCGCAGGATAAGCCTTGTAGTTGTTTTAATGCTCAAAAATCAATGTAGGCCGGATGTGGTGGCTCGCACCTGTAATCCCAGCACTTTGGGAGGCTGAGGCAGGCAGATCGCCTGAGCTCAGGAGTTTGAGACCACCCTGGGCAACATGGTGAAACCCCGTCTCTACTAAAATACAAAAAATTAGCCAGGCGTAGTGGCTCACAGCTATAGTTCCAGCTACTTGGGAGGCTGAGGCATGAGAATCACTTGAGCCCAGGAGGCAGAGGTTGCAGTAAGCTGAGATCGTACCACTGCACTCCAGCTTGGGCTACAGAGTGAGACTCTATCTCAAAAAATAAATAAATAAATAAATGTAATTCATCACATTAGTAAAAATAAACTAATACAATCATCTCTGTATATACAGAAAAAGCATTTGAAAAAAATTCAAAATTTATTTACATGAAAGAAAAAACTCACAGAGAAACAAGAATAGGGTGAACTTTTCTCAGTCTGATAAAGGGCACCCCCCCAAAACTGTTATAGTTAATATTATACTTAATGGTGAAAGACTTAATGTTTTTCCCTAAGATCAGAAAGGAGGTAACATGTATGCTTCTACCACTTTTATTTAACCATGCTTTGGTGATCCTAACCAATGCAATAAAGAAAGTAAAAGAAAAAAGGAAGGTATCTAGATTGAAAATGAAGAAAGAAATCAAACTATCTTTGAAGACAGCTTGATTATCTGTGTAAAAGTTCCCCAAAACTTACTAAAAAAGCTACTAGCAGTAATGAGTGAGTAAGCAAGGCTGCAGAACACAAGGTCAATACACAAATGATAATTTCCATATACTAGCAAGGCAGAATTTGAAATTGAAATTAAAAAGCAATAACACAATGGTATCAAAAATGTGGAATGGTAATAAATTTGAAAAAGATGTATAACTTCAAATTTAGAAGACTGAAAATTATAAAACTATTACTCTAAGATTTTAGGGAAAATCCAAATAAATGTAGATATATACCGTGTTTATGAACCAAAGACTCAAGATTGTTACAATCTGAATTTTCTCCATATCAATATATATATTCAATGTAATTCTAAGAAAAATTCCATCCAGGTTTTTTTTGTAGAAATGGATTAGCTGATTCTAAAGTTTATTTGGAAATGCGAAGGACCTAGGAGAGCCAAAACAATTCTTTAAAAGACGAACCAACTTGGAAGACTAACACTACCCAATTTCAAGACTTCTTATAAAGCTGTAATAATCAAGACAATGTAGTGTTATTACAGAGAGATACTTATAGGACAGTGGAACAGATTGGAAAATTTAGAAGTGGATCTGCATACATATCAGTTTTCAACAAGGTTTGATGGGGAAAGGATAATCTTCACAACAAATGGTGCTGGAACAATTGTATAGAAATGATATGAACCTTGATTCTTACCTCACAACATACATAAAATTAACTAAAAATGGATACACCTAAATGTAAAAGGCAACACCATAAAACTTCTAGAATAAACAACAGAAAAAAAAACCTATTCAGTTAGGCAAATATTTCTTAAATATGACATGGAAAGCACAAAGATGGACTATAAAAGATTTTTATATAGGTAAAAGCTGAGCAAGTTCATCAACAGTAGACCTGCACACACACAGACAATAAAAAGAAGTGCTAAGGGAAGATCTTCAGGCTGAAAGGAAATAGGGAATTATATCAGTTAGAAAGTTGGGTTCTGCACACCCTTCCCCAGTGAAAGATGCCAGAAATGGTAAGTATATGAATATAAAATAATTTTTCTTTCCTCATTAGTGTAGTAGTGAAAATAAAGACACTTTTTTATTTCTTAATTTCTCTAAAACATGTGTTGTTAAAGGGAGAATCATCATTGTGGGGTTTATGACATACGAAGGTAAAATGAAAGTAACAGTAGCACAATGAAAGCGAAGTAGATAAGTGGAATATCTTGTATCATATTCACTTCTGATAAGTCAAAAATATTAATGCAAGGTAGGCTATGATAAATTAAGAATGTATATTATAGTTTTTAGAGCAACCCTGTATCAACAACAACAACAACAAAATTTACTCTCTCAGGAAGTGATAGGTCAAATAGACTAAAAAAAAACTATTACATTTGAAAAGATATGAATTAGGTTAACTATCTTAACATTATTGACATTTACAGAAGAAAATAACCAACAACTCCAGAACATACATTATTTTCAAGAGCACATCAGATATTAACCAAAATAGACCATATGCTGAGCCATAATATAAGTCTCGATGCATTTCAAAAAGACTTAAATTGCACAGATAATACTCTCTCCACATGGAAATAAATTAGAAATCAGTAAATGAGAGATACATGTAAAATCCACAAGTACTTGTTACAGCAGCACATAGACTAATACTGGAATGATGCAGAGATTAGCCTGACCCTTGTACAAGGATGACATGCAAATTCATGAAGTCTTCCTTTTTTTTTTTAATCCACAAGTTCTTAGCAATTAAAAATAAAAACCTCTAAATAACCATAGATCAGAAAGAAAAAATATCACAGAGAAAATTAGAAAATATTTTGAACTGGATAGTATTGCAAACATAACACACCAAAATATGTTGGATGCAGATAAAGCAATGCTTAGGAAATTCAGAGTTTTAAATGAGTATAGAAGAAAATAAAGACTTAAAACTTACTGATACATGTTTCCACTTTAATAAGATAGAAAGAGAAAAGAAATTTAAACCCAAAATAAATTGAAGGTAGAAAACAATATTAATGGCCGGGCGCGGTGGCTCAAGCCTGTAATCCCAGCACTTTGGGAGGCCGAGAGGGGCGGATCACGAGGTCAGGAGATCAAGACCATCCTGGCTAACAAGGTGAAACCCCGTCTCTACTAAAAATACAAAAAACTAGCTGGGCGACCTGGCGGGCGCCTGTAGTCCCAGCTACTCGGGAGGCTGAGGCAGGAGAATGGCGTGAACCCGGGAGGCGGAGCTTGCAGTGAGCTGAGATCCGGCCACTGCACTCCAGCCTGGGCGACAGAGCGAGACTCCGTCTCAAAAAAAAAAAAAAAAAAAAGAAAACAATATTAAAGCCAGAATCAATAAAACAGAAAAAAGAAAATAAGGAAAACAAACACGATCAAAAGTTACTTCTTTGAAAAGATAAATAAAATTAAGAAACCCCTAGATAAACTGATCAAGACAAAAAGGGAAGAAATAAAATATTAGTAATGAAAAAGGGAACATCACTATAGAATCAACAGACAGTGAAGGATAACAAAGAAATATTTTGAACAAGGTTATACCATCAAACTCAATAACCTAGATGAGATGGGCAAATTCTTTGAAAGATAAAAATTACAGAAACTAATACAAAAAGAAAATCTCCATTAATATTTAAAAAATTGAATTCATAGTTTGAAACTTTTTCCTAAAGAAAACTCCAAGTCCAGTTGGTTTAATTACTGATTTATTTCAAACATTTAAGAAATAAATAATGCCAACATTAAACAAACTCTTTCAAAAGAGTACGAAACCAGTAAGGTATAAGAAAATAAAATCATAGACAAATAATCCTCAGGAATATAAATGCAAAAATTCTTAACAAATTGAATTAGCAGCCACCAAATCAAATTTAGTCATCATAAAAAAGATAATGTACCATGGTTAAGTGGGGCTTACCACAAGAATGCTAGGTTAGTTTAACATTTTGAAAATCAATCAATATAGTTTATCATGTGTACAGAGTTAAGCAGAAAAATAATTTTATCATCTCAATAACTACAGAAAAAATAATTGTTAAAATTTAATATTTTATAATTAAAACTCTCAGCAACCTAGGAATCAAAGGAAACTTTAAACTTAAACAAAGCCTCTTAAAAATCCTTTAATTAGGCCGGGCGCGGTGGCTCAAGCCTGTAATCCCAGCACTTTGGGAGGCCGAGACGGGCGGATCATGAGGTCAGGAGATCGAGACCATCCTGGCTAACACGGTGAAACCCCGTCTCTACTAAAAAAATACAAAAAAAAACTAGCCGGGCCAAGTGGCGGGCGCCTGTAGTCCCAGCTACTCGGGAGGCTGAGGCAGGAGAATGGCGTAAACCTGGGAGGCGGAGCTTGCAGTGAGCTGAGATCTGGCCACTGCACTCCAGCCTGGGCCACAGAGCGAAACTCCGTCTCAAAAAAAAAAAAAAAAAAAAAAAAAAAAAAAAATCCTTTAATTAACATCACACTTAAAGGTGAAAGACCAAATGCTTTCTCTCCAAAATCAAGAACAAAGCAAGAGTATTGACTCTCACCACTTACAGCCAACATTGTACTGGAGGCCCTATCCTGTGAAATAAGGCAAGTAAAGTTGGAAAAGAAGAAGTAAAATTTTCTCTACTTACAAATAAAGAAATTCCTGAGGAACTTACAAAAAAACTCACTTTTAATAAAATATAAACTTTGATCAAAGCCTACAAGGTCAATATATGACAGTTAATTGTATATATACTAGCTACAAAAAAATTTTAAAAATGAAATTCAAGAACTGTCACTTACATGATCAGCAAAGAACATAAAATACTTGGTAACAAATTTGACAAAATTTGTTTAATATCTCTACATATAGACTGGGTGCAGTGGCTCACTCCCATAATCCCAAAATTTTGGAAAGCTGAGGCAGGAGGCTCACTTGAGGCTAGGAGTTTACAACCCGCCTGACAACATAATGAGACTTCATCTCTTAAAAAAAAAAAAAAAGAAAAAATAGCCAGGTGTGGTGGCATGCACCTGTAGCCCCAGCTATTCTGGAGGCTGAGACAAGAGGATTGCTTGAGCCCACAATGTCAAGGCTCCAGTAAGCCAAAATCATGCCACTTCATTCCAGCCTGGATAACAGGCTGAGATCCTGTCTTAAAAAATAAAATAAACAAATCTCTACATATAAACTTGAAAAGCATTGCTGAAAGAAATTTTTAAAAGCCAGACTAAATGGAGAGATATACCAAGTTCATGGATGATATATCTCTATACCCAAATTGATCTATAGTCAATGTAATCCCAAACAAAATTCCAGCATGTGTTATTTTGATTTTTGTTTTCTTGGTAGAAATTGAGAAGCTGATGATAAAATGTACATGAAAATGCAAAGGACATATAATAGTAACAGCAAAATAAAACAAAAATATCTTGAAAAAAAGAACCAATTTGGAGGACTTACATTGCTGGTTACTATAAAGATATTATAATCAAGACAGTGTGGTATTGATGTCAAGATAGGCAGATAGTCAAATGGAACAGAACAGAGTCAGAAATGAATTTAATAATAAATAGTCAATTACATTTTTACAAAGGCACCAGAAGAAATGAATGGGGAAACATTCTTAAAAAATGGTGCTGGAACAATTGGATATCCATATGGGAAAAAATATATCTTGATGTTTACCTCATCACATACACAAAAATTAATTTGAGATGGATCACCACCTAAATATAAAAGTTAAAACCACAGAGTCTCTAGATAAAGGAAAATACTATCATGAACTTGGAATGACAGAGATTTCTTAGCTAAAACAAGAAAAGCCTTAACCATAAAAAATTGATAAGCTGTACTTTATCAAAATTAAAATCTGCTTATTAATAGGTCTATTTAAGTAAATGATAAGGTATGTTACACATTAGGAGAAAATATTTGACAAATAATTTATAAATACAATATGAAAATATCTCTTGCATCTCAATAAGAAGAAGATAGTCCACAAAAACAGGTGAAATGTTTAAACAGATACTTCATAGAAGAATATGTAGCATGTGTAAGGATGGTCAACATTAACACCTATCAGCCGGGCGCGGTGGCTCAAGCCTGTAATCCCAGCACTTTGGGAGGCCGAGATGGGCAGATCACGAGGTCAGCAGATCGAGACCATCCTGGCTAACACGGTGAAACCTCGTCTCTACTAAAAAATACAAAAAACTAGCCGGGCGAGGTGGCGGGCGCCTGTAGTCCCAGCTACTCCTGAGGCTGAGGCAGGAGAATGGCGTGAACCCGGGAGGCGGAGCTTGCAGTGAGCCGAAATCCAGTCACTGCACTCCAGCCTGGGCGACAGAGCGAGACTCTGTCTCAAAGAAGAAAAAAAAAAAAAATTAACACCTATGAAATGATCAAGGAAATGGAAATTAAAACCACTACACTCATAATAGAATAGTTAAAATTAAGAAAACCATACCAAGTGTTGGCAAGGATATAAAGCAACTGAAACTCTCATACGCTGTTATAGGGAATATAAAATTATGTAACCACTTTGTTTTTTTCTTTGGTTTTCCTCTTCCCTTCTTTTCACAGGTGTTGATAGATAACTACTTTGAAAAACAGTTTGATCGTCTCTTGAAAAGTTAAACAAACACCTTCATATAGTCTAGCCATTCTACTCCTAGGAATTTACCCAAGAGAAATAAAAACATAGATCCAAAAAATTATTGTACAAGAATATTCATAGATTTGTTTATAATTAGCCAGAAATGAAAAAAAAAAATGTCAATCATCAGGAGAATGGATAAACAAGTTGTGGCACATCCACAGTCAAAAGGAATAAATAACATTAGACTCAAAAATATGGATGAATCTCAAAAAAAAAATTATGCTGAGAGAAGCCACACCAAAAAAGGGTACAACATGTGTAATTCCATTTATGTAAAATTCTAGAACAGGCAAAACCAATATAAAGTGGTAGAAATGAGATTGTAACCTGGGGCAGAAGTGGGTGTAATTGACTGTAAAGAAGCATAAGGAAATCTTCTGAGGTGACAGAAATGTTCTATATCTTGATTAGGGGTGGTGGTTACACACACAGGTGTGTGCATTTGTCAAGACTTGCCAAATTATGCCCAATAATATGTGTGTCTTTTTTGTATGTAAACTATACATTATAAAATCATAAAACTAATTTAAAAACAACTAGAATATAATATTTTACTCACTAGAATAATTAAAATTAAAGACATAAAATGTCAAATATTAGGATTTTCCTGGTAGGAGTATGAAATGGTAGAACTTTTTTGGAAAACTGTTTGGCTTCTTATGAAGGTAAACACCCATCTACCAGATGACTCAGCATTTCCACTTCTAGGTATTTGCCCAAGAGAAAGAAAAACATAGTCTACAAAAACACTTGTACAAAAACACTCATACCAACTTCACTTGTATTTGCCCCAAACTGGAAACAGCCCATATATCCATCAACAGGAGAATGGGTAAGTAAATTGTGGTATTTTCATGAAATGTGACACTATGAAGAAAGAGGAGGAGGAGAACAAGGAAGAGGAGGAAGAAGAAGAAAAACAGGAAGGAGAATGACAATAAAATATAAGCAACGACATGAAAAAAGCTCAAAAACAATGTAATGGAGAAAAGAACCCAGACATAAAGAGAATCACATAGCATGATTCCATTTATGTTAAATTTTATAAAAGGCAAAGCTATTCTGTGATGCTAAAAATAAAAATAGTCCTTGCTTCACGTTGTGCAGGGAAGAGAAAGAGCTGATAGAAAAAGCATACGTTTTTGCTGTCATGAAAACGGTCTCTATGTTAATAGATGTGTGATTTAGACAGGTATCTACATTTGGTAAAACTTACCAAACAACACACATGATCTGTGCATTTCACTGAATATAAAGTAAAACTCAACTTTAAAAAAAGTCATAGAAATAGAAATTAACTTCCTAATGCTCATGAGCCAAAAAAGAAGCAATAAAAATTAGTTTAAATAAAAATAGAAAACATTTTCAAACTATTTTATAATGAAAATAAGTAGAGGAATGTGACTGAGGCAGCAACTGGAGAGAAAATTAATAACCTTAAACATCTATATTAGAAACAAAAGTCTGGGTACTGTGGCCCACGCCTGTAATCCCAGCCCTCTGGAAGGCTAAGGCAGGAGGATCACTTGAGGCCAGAGTTCTAGACTAGCCTGTGTAACATAGGGAGATCCTATCTCTACAAAAAAATGATAACAATTAGCTAGGCATGGCGGCACATACCTATAGTCCCAGCTACTTGGGAGGCTGAGGGAGGAGTTCAAGGTTACAGTGGGCTATGATTGTGCCACTGCACTCCAGCCTGGGCAACAAAGCTAGGCCGTGTCTTAAAAAAAAAAAAATAGGGAACTAAGTATTCAACTTAAGAAGTTTGGTCGGATGCAATGTCACCTATAGTCCCAGCTACTCAAGAGGCTGAAGCGGGAGGATCTGCTTGAGCCCAGGAATTTTAGGCTGCAGTGAGTTCTGATAGCATCTGTGAATAGTAACTACACTCCAGCCTGGGCAACATAGTGAGACCCTTCTCTAAAAAAAAAAAATTAATTAATGTAAAGAAAAAAAGTTTAAAGAAGTGTACCAGAACACATACAAAGAAAGTAGAAAGGAAATAATAAAGGGGGCCGGGCGCGGTGGCTCGAGCCTGTAATCCCAGCACTTTGGGAGGCCGAGACGGGCGGATCACGAGGTCAGGAGATCAAGGCCATCCTGGCTAACATGGTGAAACCCCGTCTCTACTAAAAAAATACAAAAAAACTAGCCGGGCGAGGTGGTGGGCGCCTGTAGTCCCAGCTACTCGGGAGGCTGAGGCAGGAGAATAGCGTGAACCCGGGAGGCGGAGCTTGCAGTGAGCTGAGATCAGGCCACTGCACTCCAGCCTGGGCGACAGAGCGAGACTCCGTCTCAAAAAAAAAAAAAAAAAAAAAAAAAGGAAATAATAAAGGGTAGAAATCAGTGAAAAGGAAAGTTTAGAATGGAGAAGACCATGAAAGCCAAAAGTTCCACACCCTCTTCTTTAGGAAACAACAACAAACCCTATGCAATATTGATCAAGAAAATGAAAAAAGACATAAGTACAGAATATTAGCAATGGAAAAGGTGACATTAAAAGGAAATATTATGAAAATTTGATGCCAATAATTTTGAAAACTTAGATGAAACAAATTAATTCATAGGAAAACATAACTCACTGAAACTGACTTAAGAAGTAGAAAACCTTAATAGGTCTGAAACCATTCAAGAAATTGAATCAGTGGTTTTAAATATTCCCACAAGGAAAACACCAGGTCCACATAGAAAGACCTACAAGCAAATTCTACCAAAACACTCAAAGAAGTCAAAATTCCAATCCAACACAAACTCTTCCTGAGAACTGAAAAAAATAGAGCTCATCCCCTAACTTAATTTATGAGGACAGAAAATCCTGTTATCCAAAGCAGAAAAGAAAATACCTAAATAGATGCAGAAAGGGCATTTAGTAAATTAAGCATCCATTTACAGTTTTTGAAAAGTCTTTTCAAACTAGGAACAAAAGGGAACTTTTAGATCTAATAAATAGTATGTACCCGAAATGCTCACATCTTTCAGAAAGCTGAAGCAGTGGAAGTATTCCATTTAAAAGAACCGGACATGGCTGGGCACGGCGGCTCACGCCTGTAATCCCAGCACTTTGGGAGGCAGAGGCAGGTGGGTCACGAGGTCAGGAGATCAAGACCATCCTGGCTAACATGGTGAAACCCTGTCTCTACCAAAAATCAAAAAATTAGCCGGGTGTGGTGGCGAGTGCCTGTAGTCCTAGCTACTCGGGAGGCTGAGGCAGGAGAATGGCGTGAACCCGGGAGGCAGAGCTTGCAGTGAGCCGAGATCGTGCCACTGTGCTCCAGCCTGGGCAACGGAGCGACACTCCGTCTCAAAAAGAAAACAAACAAAACAAACAAACAAAAAGAGAACCAGACATGACGTGCCCCCTGTTATGATGCAATGGAAAGTACACACCACCACCTATGAAGTTGACTTGTCAAAAAAAGAAAGAAAACAAAAGAAAATTACCCTAAGTGTAATCAAGCCTCTAGACCTATCTTCAGTTTAGAGGCAAGAGCTCCAAAGAAAGAAACATGTTAAACAACTCAGTTTTTATGACTGGGGAGGTGCTGCCCAGTCAAACCCTGTAAAATCCAGTTTCTCCAACAAATAAACACATGAGGTGGCGGGGGGGGGCGGGGAGGGATGAGAACAGAGGATATTAAAGATTAAAAGAGACTTAAAGTTAATCCTCAAAAGTTTATTGAAAAAAGAGGACTTAAGAGACACATAACCATATGCAATGTGCGGACTGTGTTTGAATCTTAATTAAACAAACCAACTTATAAATAAAAGTGGTTTTTTTTGAGACAATCATAGAAATTTGAATGAAGATTTTATTACTAGATTATGTTAAGAAATTATTGTTGCTGGGTGTGGTGGCTCGTGTCTGTAACCCCAGCACTTTGAGAGGCTGAGGTGGGAGAATTCCTTGGCCCCAGGAGTTAGAGATTAGCCTGGGCAACATAAGGAGACCCCTTCTCTATAAAAAAGGAAAAAATTAGCCAGGTGTGGAGGCACACACCTGTAGTAGTCCCAGCTACTTAGGAGGCTGAGGTAGGAGGACTGCTTGACCCTGGGAGGTCGAGGCTGCAGTGAGCTGTGATTGTGCCACTGCACTCCAGCCTGAGCGACAGGTAAGACTCTGTCTCTTAAAAAAAAATACATACATACATACATATCTATGTATACATATGCAAACTTTAAAGATAAAAAATAATAATACTACAAACAAGTATTTTAGTAAGAAACAAGGAGGACACAAGGCTTCTCTGTTCACTATCATGGGGCCTCCTGGGGGGCCAGGCTGCTGGTTCAACCGTCTACACTGCACTTCCCTGGCTTCCACATGTACCATTTATCTCTCCCTTGTTCTTTATTGCTCTAGGCTTAAATCCTGTCCATCCTGCAAACCCAGCTCAGATGCTGCCTATAGCAGGTAGCTGTTGTGTTAGTTTACGAATATCCACACCCTCTTCTTCAGGTAACAACACGCCTATTTTCTGTTTATCTTCAACTTTTATTTTAAGTTCAGGGTACATGTGCAGGATGTACAGGTTTGTTACATAGGTAAACATGTACCGTGGTGGTTTGCTGCACAGATCAACCCATCACCTAGGTATTAAGCCCAGCATCCATTAGCTGTTCTTCCTGAGGCTCTCCCTCTCCCCACCCACCCCTTGACAGGCCCCAGTGTGAACAACAATCCTATTTTCTTTTGGATAAACACCTTTAATAACTTCATATGGTTCAAATGGGGCTGACCTCACCAACCACTTTCCCCCAGGGGTGGGCAGGTGAGTCAGGTCTGACCAATGATAATATCACCTTGATTGCAGGAACAGGCTTTTTACCCAGGCTGAACCAATTAGCCAGAGTGTTCACTCCCAGAATTTTGCTGGAAGTATTAGAAAAGAGGCACTTTGTCTTCTCTGGGTTGATAATTTAGAAGACTGAAAGCCTGGAGTTGTTGTGGCCATTTGTCTGAATAGGAGAGAAGACCCTACCTCAGAAAGAAGCCACCATAAGAAAGTAGAGAAACAGAGCCTGATGCCAATATTAGAGTTTCTGAATATAGCCATACTTCCCCTGCTCTAGCCGGTCTCCTTCCTCAATCTTGCAGGATATTCATTAATAAAAGGCCCTGGGTGAAAGGAGAGATAGAAAGAGAGAATAAGAAAGAGAGGAAGGAGAGAGAGAGAATGAGAGTGAGAAAGAGAGAAAGGCAGAGAGAAAAATGAAGGAAGGCAGGAAGAGAATGCATTGTCTTTAGAATCAACAAGACAAAGTGTGCCTGCATTCACCACTTATTCAATACTGAACTGGAGGTCTTATAAATTTCAATAAAGAAACATAAATGGTAAAAGGCACAGAAGGACTGACTCTCTGGTGTCTGGCCCCAGAGGGGCAGAGGATACTTAACTTAGAAAAAGAAAAGCAGGCCGGGCACGGTGACCAACGCCTGTACTCCCAGCACTTTGGGAGGCCAAGGCAGGTGGATCACCTGAGGTCAGGAGTTTGAGACCAGCCTGGCTAACATAGTGAAACCCATTTCTACTAAAAATACAAAAATTAGCTGGGTGTAGGCAGGCACCTGTAATCCCAGCTACTCGGGAGGCTGAGGTGGGAGAATTGCTTGAACCCGAGAGGCGGAGGTTGCAGTGAGCTGAGATCGCGCCACTGCACTCCAGCCTGAGTGATAAGAGTGAAACTCCACCTCAAAAAAGAAAATGAAAATCAAGGAAGAACTAGGAATCTGATGGTTTCTTTAGTAACCAAGAGGAAGAACATTCTGGACAGGAATAGTAGGAGCTATTCCAAGAAACTTTCAACTATTCAAAAATATTTATTAAATGTCTCCTGTATTTCGAGTATTCTAATGAAAAATGATAAACAGAACTGGATTATGTAACCAGTCTGTCCCTGTAATTAGTGGCCTGTGTATGGTTTGTACTCTACAATTATTTCCATCTTTGGGAAGGAATGATTTGTTGTATTCATGAAAGATGGCCAGTGATGACTTATGATGGGGAAGGAGGGGAAAAGTGAATAGAAAGCAACAGATAAATATAAAGGAAAAAAGCTAGAAGTCCTTGATATTAGCAAAAAAAAAAAAAAAAAAAAAATCTGCCAGATGCAGTGATTCACACCTGTAATCCCAGCACTTTGGGAGGCTGAGGTAGGACGATTGTTTGGGTGCAGATGTTCAAGGCTAGCCTGGGCAACACAGTGAGATTCTGTCTCTACAGAAAATCAAAAAAAGGCATGGTGGCGGGTGCCTATAGTCCCAGCTACTTGGGAGGCTGAGGCAAAAGGATTACTTGAGTCTGGGAGGTAGAGGTCAGGGGTAGGGAGAGAGCAAAATTTCGGAGCCTCTGAGACCTAGAGAGAAAACGGGAACATACAAGATTTAACAGTGAATATGGCTATAGGGGCATTCAGGAAAGAATCCCTTAACCCAGTATTTTTCAGACTTGCTTAGGAAGGGAGCTCTTAGCTGCAACTTTAAACATCTAAAGTAGATTAGGAAGGGCCACGCAGGGGGCTTTTAGGGTTCTGACAATATTTTATTTCTTGACCTGGGTGAAAGTTACACACGTATTGGCTTTATAATTATTTTTCAACTGTACATACATGCGTGTGTTTTTGTTCTTTTCTAAAAGTATGATATATTTCACAGTGTTTTATAAGAAGGGGCTGGGGAGCTCTGTGTTTAAAGAGGCTCTCGGCCGGGCGCGGTGGCTCAAGCCTGTAATCCCAGCACTTTGGGAGGCCCAGACGGGCGGATCACGAGGTCAGGAGATGGAGACCATCCTGGCTAACACGGTGAAACCCCGTCTCTACTAAAAATACAAAAACTAGCCGGGCGAGGTGGCGGGCGCCTGTAGTCCCAGCTACTCGGGAGGCTGAGGCAGGAGAATGGCGTAAACCTGGGAGGCGGAGCTTGCAGTGAGCTGAGATCCGGCCACTGCGCTCCAGTCCGGGCGACAGAGCAAGACTCTGCCTCAAAAAAAAAAAAAAAAAAAAAAATATATATATATATATATATATAAATAAAGAGGCTCTCTGTAGCAACCCTCAGGGCACCTACTTAGAACCTGGAATTCCATGGGAAATATCCTGAAAATGTTAGTGACCACAGCAAGTCAATCAGAACAGGCCTGAAAATCCAAAGCGGAGTCTGGGAGGAGTGTGTGTGTCCAGGCAGCCTAAAAGCATCCCGAGAAGTGAGATTTGATAAACCAGTTTCGGAAGTGTCCACAGGAAATGGAGCCACTGTCTGGGTCCGGGGTCTAAGGACCCCCAGTTCCGACGGAAGGGCGGGCTTGCGGAGACAGTGGGAACTACTTTTGTTTCTCAAGAACCTGGAATGCTGAGAGTCAAAGGGCTTTATTCCAGGCTGGGGGTGGAAGTTCACACGGAAGAGGAATGAGGAAGGGAAACAGGGGCGGCTGATGAAAAGCGTGATTATCCTGAGCCGGTTCCAAGCTAAGCCAGTGACCCAACACAATGCTGGGAATGCACTGAGCTGTGACCCACTCATATCTCATAACCTCCCCACAGCACAGAGGGCAGATCTGGGTGGGAGGACAGGATTACCAAGGTCCCGTCTTTGAAAACACAAGTGCTGTTGTGTTTGGATGTGGGTATGTGAGCATCAAGAAAACACCTAATTACTCTAGAATCTGGGAACTGCATGTTTGGGGATGGCCCAGCTGGGTCCTCACAGGGCCCCAGGTCCTCGCAGAACCTAGTGGTATGGGAGGCCTGGTGCTCTCTCAGCTGTGCTTACCCTGGGCCGGACCTAGCAGAGGATCCTGGGCCCATCCCAAAGACCAGTGTGGACCAGAGAGGCGGTTTATGTACTTATCATGAGCACAACTTCCTTCTAGGCTGGGCACAGTGGCTCGAGCTGGTAATCTTAGCACTTTGGGAAGCTGACCCAGGAGGACTGCCTGAGATCGGGAATTCAAGACCAGCCTGGACAACATAGCAATACTTCATTTCTACCAAAATAAATAAATACAATAAAGTTTTTTTTAAACGACTTAAACTTCTACAGACCAAATATCTGTATCTGTTATCCAGAGAGGCTACCTTTTCCAGTATTAGAGTGTCCAAGAGACTGATCAGAAGTCACTGTGTTACTTTGGAATTTCTAGCCCCTTCTGATCTTGACACTCTGTGATAAAATACAGGAATGACTCACCTCCATGCCTCACCATGTTGTCGCAAGAACTGAGACAAACAGTATGTATCTAGGTATCTCTGATGGTTTCTTCCCATCAGTCAGGGTGTCCACAGGCCAGCCCCACCTAGTCAGCACATGGGTAGCCTGTGTGCATTTAAAGAAGGGGGGCAAACATTCTCCATATCTCAAAACACTCATGCCCTTCACTGCATCTTCACATCTTCTCTCTCTTATTCTCTCCTTCTGTATCTCTCTGTCTCCCTCTTTCTCTCACACACATGACGTGATGTATGTTCAATGATATTTATTGAAGCAGTCTGTAATAGCGAAAGATTGTAAATTAACCTAAATTTCCATTAACAGGAGGCTACCTAAATTATGATACATCTCTAAGATGGAAAATTATGTGGCTGTTAAAAAGTAATAAGGCAACTCTTTATGTGCTGATAAGGAATAATTTCAAAAATACATTTAAAAAATTAAAAAGTTTTAAAAAGAAATGTGCAGAAGAGCTATCATTTGTGTGAAAAGTATAAATATATACAGTTTAAAAAATTATTTTTCAAGACATGGTCTCGTTCTGTCACGCAGGCTGTAGTGCAGTGGCAAGATCATAGCTCACTGCAGCCTCAAATTCCTGGGCTCAAGGGATCCTCCCACCTTCGCCTGGCTATTGACACACACCACCATGCCTGGCTAATTTTTTAATTTTCTGTGGAGACGAGGTCTCTGTATATTGCTCAGGCTAGTTTCAACCTCCCAGCATCAAGTGATCCTCCCTCCTTGGACTCCCAATGTGCTGGGATTACAGGCATAAGCCACCACGCCAGGCCATACGCATAGATGTTTTTAAATGCTGAGACTACCTTTGAAAAGATCCATAAAAGCCTGGTAATAGCAGCTGCCCTTGGAAAAGGGAACTGAAGATCAGATGAAGAAGGGGGAACAACTTTTCCCTGTGTACTCTTCTGCCCCTTTTGAATTTTGTGAAATTTAAGCAATCATTTATATTTTAAAATATAAAAAAGTAAAGAAGGCAGGCTGCCTTTCCAAAGCAAGGAGTATTTACATTTAATCCAGTTTGGGGAAAGCCTAGGAATTCATCAGTCCTCATTAGAAAGTACAGCTTTCTAGGGATCATGCATCTGGACCCCACCCCAACTCCAGTCTTACTTCCTTGGCCAGAGCAGCAGAATCTCAGAGAGATTCTTACTTCCTTTTACTTTCTTCTCTTTTTCAAACTGATTCCCTTCTTTTTGTGCTTGTCATGACATCATGTTCATTTCAATATACTTTCCTAATATGCTAACGTTTCCAGCCTGACTGCTTGTTTCATCCTGATTATAGTTCACGTTGGCAGCCCCTGGGGAGCCAAGGGCAGTTCAAGGTTGCACCCACTGAAACGCTGTCTCTTTTGGGAAGTCCCTCCCTCTGCTGCATTAATTCTACCTCTGGTGATTCCTGTAAATTTCAGTGCATAAATAGCCCTTTTGTCATGTAAGGGTTCTGTTCTTCCTGTTGACTTCATCCTCAATCCCTTTTTCTTCTAGACCTTGGGCTCATTTCCTTGTGTGTCCTGTGATTCCCTTTCTGCACTTCTTAGTTACTCAAATCTGTGACCCTCTCAGCTAAGTTCTCCCACCCTTATCATTCACCAGTGCCTGAGCACAAAGCCTCGCAGATCACTCATGTTTCAGGTAGGAGGTTATCATAAAAGACCCCTAAGATCCAGCAATTCCAATAAGACAATGCCAGACCATGAGTCTACTTTCCTATGTATCTCCCGTCCTTCATTCTGTAAACCAAAAATAAACTTCCAAACCCCCTAAACAAAGGAATGGACCTCTCCTCTCAGCCAAGGACATTCCAAAATTAACCTGAAAAACCAGTTCAGACATGATGGGAAGGGGGAGTTGGACATATCTCATTATACCCTCCTCTCTTTGAAATTCAAGCACAACCACCAGCATTCACATTAAAACAGAGATCTTAAAACTGATAGAATAGGCCATGTCAGATGGCTCACACCTGTAATTCCAGCACTTTGGGTGGACCACATGAGGTCGGGAGTTCGAGACCAGCCTGACCAACATGGAGAAACCCCCGTCTCTACTAAAATTACAAAATTAGCCGGGTATGGTGGCGCATGCCTGTAATCCCAGCTACTCGGGAGGCTGAGGCAGGAGAATTGCTTGAACCTGGGACGTGAAGATTGTGGTGAGCTGAGATCACGTCATTGCATTCCAGCTTGGACAACAAGAGTGAAACTCCGTCTCAAAAAAATAATAATAATAAAAAAACTGATAGAACAGGCTATTTGTAGCAATAAGATACATCATGTGACAGCAGGTCTGTTATGAATTTTGAAATGGTCCTGCAAAGCTGTCTCTTGTGGGGAAAATCTACATTCTGTAGAGAATCCTCTTTCCTTTCCAGATCTTTCCCTGATCCAGGAGAGAATTAACTAAGTGTCTGGTATCTTTTTAAGTCTGATTTAAAAAAAAAAAAAAAAAAATTACAATGTATTCTCTCTGAAGCCTGCTGCCTGCAAGCTTCATCTACATAATAAGAACGTCGGCCTGCACAACCCTTTATCTTAACCCAGACACTCCTTTCTATTGATTCCAGGTCTTTAGATAATAACTTAACTCTTTCAATCAGAAAACCTTAATCTAGGCTGGGTATGGTGGCTCACACCTGTTATCCCAGCACCTTGAGAGGCTTAGGCAGGTAGATCACTTGAGGCCAAGAGCTCGAGACCAGCTCAGCCAACATGGCAAAACACTGTCTCTACAAAAAAATACAAAAATTAGCCAAGTGTAGTGGTGTGCACTTGTAGTCCCAGCAACTTGGGAGACTGAGGCAGAGAATCACTTAAACCCAGGAGGCAGAGGCTGTAGTGAGCCAAGATCACACCACTGCACTCCGCTTAGGGAACAGAGAGAGATTCTGTCTCAAAAAAAAAAAAAAAAGAAAAGAAAAGAAAAGAAAATCTTTACCCACCTATGACCTGAAACCCTCCCCAACTTTAGGTTGTCCTGTCTTTCTGGATCAAACCAATGTATAGCTTATATGTATTGATTAATGTCTTAAGTCCTCCTAAAATGTATCAAATCAAACTGTAGCGTGACAACATCAGGCACATGTTCTTAGGACCTCTTGAGACTGTGCCTCCGGCCATAATCACTCATATTTGGCTCAGAAAAAATATCTTCAAGTATTTTACAGAGTTTAAAATTCCAACTTCACGAGTCAGGGAACTACTTACCTTTTGATCACATTTCTTAACTTACTCTTTCTGGGGAGAGACTGTTATAGAGTGGAAAGAGTTCTGATTTGAGCTGGAGGGATGTTGGTTTTGTAAAAAAAAATATAAAATTCTAAGGCTCCCCGAACTATCTGAATGGATCACTCCTGTCAGCCAAAGGCATTCCAGAATTACATAAAAATCTTGGTCAGGCCATGATGGAAGTGGGGGTTGGACATGCCTCATTATATCCCTCACCATTAACATCAACACAGATCTTAAGTCTGATAAGAAACATTTACAGTAAATTCTGTCTAAAGCCTGCTACTTGGAGGCTTGATCTGCATGATAAAAACCAGGTCTCCACAATACTTTCTTGTAATCCAGACATTCCTTTCTACTGACAATAACTCTTTCAACCAATTGCCAGTCAGAAAGTGTTTAAATCTACCTTTAAGACCTGGAAGCCCCTCCTTCAAGTTGTTCCACCCTTCCAGATAGAACCAATTTATATCTTACAGGTATTGATTGAGGAATTATGTCTCCCTAAAAGGTGTAAAAGCCAGCTGTATCCGACCACCTTGGGCACAAGTCTTCAGGACCTCCTGAGGCTCTGTCATGGGTGCATTCCTTTTTTTTTTTTTTTGAGACGGAGTCTCGCTCTGTCGCCCAGGCTGGAGTGCAGTGGCCGGATCTCAGCTCACTGCAAGCTCCACCTCCCGGGTTTACGCCATTCTCCTGCCTCAGCCTCCGCAGTAGCTGGGACTACAGGCGCCCGCCACCTCACCCGGCTAGAGTTTTGTATTTTTTTAGTAGAGACGGGGTTTCACCATGTTAGCCAGGATGGTCTCGATCTCCTGACCTTGTGATCCGCCCGTCTCGGCCTCCCAAAGTGCTGGGATTACAGGCTTGAGCCACCGTGCCCGGCCATGGGTGCATTCTTAACCTTGACAAAATAAACTTTCTAAATTAACTGAGACCTGTCTCAGTTATTTTGGGTTCACAATTTGAATCCTTGCTCTGTTCCTTACCAGGTGTGTGGTCTTGGACATGTTACCTTTGCCTCATTGAATTCTGTTTTCTTTCTGAAAAATGAAAGTAAGAATCCTTACTTCATAGGGGAATAATGAGGATTAAATCAGATTTCTATGTAAAGAGTATATTTTATGCCTGGACTCAGAGTCAATGCTTAGCAAAGGTAGTTCTCTCCCACTGAATATCCTCCAGCCTTATTCTTCCAACTTCATTCTATGGAAAATATGCCACATACACTCTTACCAGCATATGCAGGAACACCCGCCATGTGCTCATGTATATACAAACTGATCTACACAGAGATATAGAGATACATATTCATATGGCCCAAGAAACAAGAAATTTAAAAAATAATAATTTTGAAAATACAGTAATGACACATTTTATCCTATTTTAATATCCTAGGAAAGAAGGTGAGGTGAGGAAAACCATGTGTTGAAGAAGAAAGGAATGAGCAGGGAGTTGAGGAAATGGACAGTTGAGAAGCAGAATTAGGGGAGTGTATGGGAGTAAGAAGTACACGGAACTCTGATCAGCAAGAAGCTTACCTCCATAATAATTTGTTATGTACAGGTGGTTTATGACCTAATTTGTGAACCTGACCCATCCAGGATAGCAGAAGACATGGAGGAGGAATGAAAGTTGACCACAGAAAGACAGAGATTTGTGCCTATAGATGGCCTACTAGGAGATGACCCCTTGCTGAGCTGGGGAGTCAAGAATTCAGAGTTTGGGGTCGCTGAAGCAACTGGAATCTGAAGGGCAAGGCATTGTGAAGAAGAGAGAGACGTGCAGGGAAGGGGCCCTACAGTTGTAGGTTTGGATCCTCCTGCCTCAGCCTCCCAAAGTGCTGAGATTATAGGCCCTTTGAGACCCATGGGGTCTTAGATGAGGGTTTGGCTGCACATGCACAAGGTATGACCGTGTAGGATTACCAGAGAGGCTGATAAGGAGTTAGGAATTGAACAGAATATAAGAGATAAAAATAAAGAAGCCCTGGGGATATTGGAGATCCAGACCAGCCAGAATGGAGAGATGCCATTAACACCTTGTTAATATCTCAAGCATCAGACTGAGACATCACAGAAGCTGTGCTTTAGGAGTAAGGACTACACCCTAGAGTATGGCCTATTATAGATCCGCCCTAAAAACAAACTAACTAACTAAAGCCAAGCCCTGAAATAAATCCGAGTTTGAGGTTGAGTGCTATGAAGTTAGAGGGTCTGGGTTTTTCACAGACTTGCCATAACAAAGCATGAAATACAGTCAAGACAAGTTCAAGGGGATCAGCTAGTGACTGAAGTGTATGCTAGACCAAAAAGTAATGTTCTTCATGGGTAAATAACAGACTCCATAGTTTCTAAAGCATGTCATTGACACACTTAGAGAATTGACACACAATAGAAAATAAAAAATTTCTAACTATAGGGAAAAAAAAAACAGAAAAATGTGACCCATTGTCAAGAAAAAAGTTAGGCAATAGAAATGAATCCAGAGGTGACCTAAATATTAGCAGACAAACACTAAAATATTATATGTTCAAAGAACTAAAGGAAAATGTGGTCATAATGAGTGACAAAATAGGGAATCTCAGCAGAGAATTGGCAGTTATAAAAAAGAACAAATGGAAATTCTAAAATTGAAAATTACAATAAATAAAATAAAACATTTACTGAATGAATTTAATGGCACATTGGAAATGAAAAAAAGAAGTCAGTAAACTTGAAGACAAATCAAGAGAATCTATCCACACTAAAGAATGAAGAAAAAAATACAGTAGAAAAATAAACAGAACTTCATGGGCATATGGGAAAATATCAAATATTCTAACATACATGAAATTGGACACTCAAAAAAAACTTTGAGGAGAAATACAAACAAAAATCATGCTTATGCACCTACTACTCAAAACCAGGAATAAAGTTTTTTTTTAATTTAATTTTTTTTTTTTTTTTTTTGAGACAAGATGTTGCTCAGGCTGGAGTGCAGTGGCATGATCATAACTCACCGTGGCCTTGAACTCCTGGGCTCAAGCAATCCTCCTGCCTCAGCCTCCCGAGTAGCTGGGACTAAAGGCACATGCCACTATGCCTGGTTAATTTTAATTTTTTTTTGTAGAGACAAGGTTTTGCTGTTTTTGTAGAGACAAGGTTGCTGAGGCTGGTCTTGAGCTCCTGGCCTCAAGCAATCCTCCCACCTTGGCCTCCCAAAATGCTGGGATTACAAGCATGAGCCATCATGCCTAGCCAAGAGAAAATATTTAAACAGCTAGAAAATAAAAGCACATACAGAGGAACACTGTTATTAAAAACCACTGAATCTCATCAGAAATAGTAGAAATCTTCAAATCAGTATTTTTTGTTTTGTTTTGCTTTGCTTTTAAATTCTTTTGGAGACAGAGTCTCACTCTGTCGCCCAGGCTGGAGTGCTGTGGCAAGGCTCACTGCAGCCTGAAACTTCTGAACTCAGGCAATCCTCTTGTGTCTGCCTCCCAAGTAGGTAGGACTACAGGTGCCTACCAACACACCTGGCTAATTTTTTTTTTTTTTTGTAGAGACAGGTTCTTACTCTTGCCCAGGCTGGTCTCAAACTGCTGGTCTCAAACTATCGGCCTCAAGTGATCCTCCTGCCTCAGCCTCCCAAAGTGCTGAGATTATAGGCCCTTTGAGATTATAGGTGAACCACTGAGCGCAGCCAGTTTGTTTCTGTTTTACATATTTTATGATTCTGTTTATATGAATTGTCCAGAAAAGGCAAATCTAGAAAGACAGAAAGTAGATTAGTTGTTGCCAGGGGCGGGGATGGGAATGGAGAATGACTATCACTGGGCATGAGGTTTCTTTTTGAGGTGATGAAAATGTTCTAAAATGATATTATGGTGATGGTTGCACAGTTGTGTAAATGAACTAAAAATCATGGAATTATACACCTAAAATGGGTGAATTTTATGGTATGTAAGTTGTATCCTGAATAAACCTGATTTAAAAAAAGAAAAAAGAAAGAACAACCCTGATATAACCATCAGAGGATTTCTTCATGGTGGACACTCAGTGTCTATAAAAGCATCCTTTCTTCCAGTATGTCCTAAGGCAGTTCACTTCCCAGAGCGAATGGAAGATGGTGGATGTGCCCTCAGCAGACGCAGCCTGCAGCTGCTCAGTGAGAGCATGCATGATGACATCGTTCTCCAGTTTATAGCCCATGTCATCTAAATTCTCCTTATCAAGCATCACTGAGGCCTCTGAGCAGGTATCCCAAGCCTGTATTTCCTGAGATGCTCTGTAACTCATGTTGCAGATGTGGTCTGAGACATCAACACTACTGAGAAGCCTGCAGACTTAGGGGAAACAGAGCTGAACAATTGCTGTTTTTGTTTCTCTAGTACTTCATTTGGACCCAATTCTAGCAACAGGACTTTCCTGTCATGAAAGTAAATATCATATCCCACTCTGCCCTACTCAGAGCCCCACTAGGCCTGCCTTGGGCAATGCTTCCAGAGAGAACCCTCCTGATATGGTTTGGCTGTGCCTCCACTCAAATCTCATCTTGAATTATAGATCCCTTAATTCCTATGTGTTGTGGGAGGGACCTGGTGGGAGATACTTGAATCATGGGTGCAGTTTCCTCATACTGTTCTCCTGGTAGTGAATAAGTCTCACAAGATCTGATGGTTTTACAAGGGGAAACCCCTTTCTCTTGGTTCTCACTCTTTGCCTGCCATCATCCATGTAAGACGTGCCTTTGCTACTTGTTTGCCTTCCACCATGATTGTGAGGCCTCCCCAGCCATACAGACCTGTGAGATCATTAAACCTCCTTCCTTTATAAATTACCCAGTCTTGGGTATGTCTCTATTAGCAGTGAGAGAACAGACTAATACACCTCAAATCTCATGTCACCTCTGCTATATCCTCAGAACTGGAAATCTGAAATATTTGATATTTTAAAAAGAAAATACTGTTAACAACTAAATTTTATATCCAGTGAAAACAGCCTTCAGTAATGAGAGGAAAACAAAGATATTTTCAGATCAATGAAAGCTCACAGAATTCATAGCCAGTATATCTGTACTATAAAAATTGCTAAAGGGTATTATTTATGTTAAAAGGAAACAGAAACTTGGATCTGCAAGAAGGAGTAGAGAGCAGCAGAAGTGGTAAATTAGCACATAAATATTAAAATGCATGGACTTTTTTCTCTCTGAATTTTCTTGAGAGACAACTGACTATTGTAAGGCAAGATTATTTTAAGACTATTTTAAGATAAGACTGGAGATTGGATTTATAATGTGTCAAGTTGATATGACAACAAGAGCACTAGGGATGGCTAATTGCAAATTTAATGATGGAAGACTAAATGTTTTCCCTTATAAACCAGAAATAAGGCAAGGATCTCATCTCCTACCACTTTTATTCTATTTGACTGGAGGTCCTCCCCAATGAAATAAGACAAACAAAGAAATAAATATTGGAAGGAAAAATATAAAGCTGTCTTTATTCACAGACAGCATAGTTGTTTATATAGAAAATCCTAGGGAATTTATAAGAAAATAACAATTATTAAAAAGTGAATTTACCAATGTCATAATATAGAAGGCCAATATACAAAAACCCATTGCATCTCTATACACTAGAAGCAGAATTTAGAAAATTAAAATTAAGTAACCATTTAGCAATAGCATAAAAATATAAAATACATAGGAATGAATTTAGTAAAGGATGGGCATGACCTTTATAGTAAAAACTACAGAATTTTGCTGAAATTTTTAAAGATCTTTATAAATGGATATACATATAAATACACACACATATATATAGATATATATACACATCTATATGTGTATCTATACATGAACATAAAATACATATACACATCTATATGTATCTATATATGTATATATATAGAAGTGTGTATACATATATATTTCATGTTCATGTATAAGAAAACTCACATTAATAAAACGTTCATTTTCCTATATTCTTCTACAGATTCTACACATTTCCAACAAAAATCCCAGCAGCCTTCTTTTTCTTTCTTTCTTTTTTTCTTTTTTTTTTTTTTTTTTTTTTTTTGAGACGGAGTCTTGCTCTGCCACCCAGGCTGGAGTGCAGTGGCCGGATCTCAGCTCACTGCAAGCTCCGCCTCCCGGGTTCAGGCCATTCTCCTGTCTCAGCCTCCCGAGTAGCTGGGACTACAGGCGCCCGCCTCATCGCCCGGCTAGTTTTTTGTATTTTTTAGTAGAGACAGGGTTTCACCGTATTAGCCAGGATGGTCTCGATCTCCTGACCTCATGATCCGCCCGTCTCGGCCTCCCAAAGTGCTGGGATTACAGGCTTGAGCCACCGCGCCCGGCCTCTTTCTTTTTTTCAAGTGACAAGGTCTTACTCTGTCACCCAGGCTGGAGTGCAGTGGCGTGATCATAGCCCACTGCAGCCTCGACTTCCTGGGCTCAAGTGACCCTTCCACCTCAGCTTCACGAGTTGTTGGGATAACAGGTGTAAGCCACTGTGCCAGGCCTCAGCAGCCTTCTTTTTAAAGAAACTGACAAAACTGATTCTAAAAATGTATATGAAAGGGCAAAGGATCTAGAAAATCCACAGAATTTTGAAGCTTTCAGTTGGAGGGCCTATACTACATGATATCAAGACGTTCTCTAGGTCAGTCGTGGAGGCTCACACCTGCAATCCCAGCACTTTAGGAGGCTCAGGCAGGGGGATCACTTGATCCCAAAAGTTCTAGACCAGCCTGGACAATATAGTGAGACCCCAACTCTACAAAAAATAAAAATTTTAAATTTCAGAAAGTAAGAAAAGACTTACTCTAAAGCAGCAGTAATTAAGACAATGAGATAATGACAGACATATAGATCAATTTAACCACACTGAGATCCAGAAATAGATTTACACATATAAATCAACTGATTTTCCCCAAAGACACCAATGATTTCAATAAGGAAAGAAAAGTCTCTTCAACAAATGATTTTTATATGCAAAAAACAAACTTTGATACTACCTCATATAATACACAAAAATTCATCTGATATGGACCACAAACCTAAATGTAAAAACTAAATCCATAAAACTTATTAAAAAATACGTAAGATGGCCAGACGCGGTGGCTCACGTCTGTAATCCCAGCATTTTAGGAGGCCAAGGTGGGCGGTTCACGAGGTCAGGAGATCGAGACCACAGTGAAACCCCGTCTCTACTAAAAATACAAAAAAAATTAGCCAGGCACAGTGGTAGGCACCTGTAGTCCCAGCTGCTCGGGAGGCTGAGGCAGGAGAATGGCATGAACCTGGGAGGCGGAGATTGCAGTGAGCCAAGATCGTGCCACTGCACTCCAGCCTGGGCGACAGAGCGAGACTCCGTCTCAAAAAAAAAAAAAAAAGTAAGATAATTTTCATGACTTTATAAAATATGGTCATGAAAGTCACAAGCCATAAGATAAAAACCTTGATAAACTGCATTGTATCAAAATTAAAACTCTCTGTTCTTCAAAATATTCCTTTAAGAACATGAAAAGAAAAAAAATCCCAGAATAAAAGAAAATATTTGCAATACATATAGGAGACAAAGGACTTGCTTTCAGGATACATAAAGAACTCATACACCTCAATAAGAAAAAGACACGCAGCTCAAATTAAAGATGGGCGAAAATCCCAGCACTTTGGGAGGCCAAGGTGGGCAAATCACTTGAGGCCAGGAGTTTAAGAACAGCCTGGCCAACATGGTGAAACCCTGTCTGCACTAAAAATACAAAAATTAGCTGGGCATGATGGTGGGTGCCTGTAGTCCCAGCTACTCAGAAGGCTGAGGCAAGAGAATCGCTGGAACCTAGGAGGCAGAAGTTGCAGTGAGCTGAGATCCCACCACTGCACTCCAGTAACAGACCAACAGAGCAAAACTCCACCTCAAAAAAAAAAAAAAAAAAAAGGATGAAAGACATGAACAGACATTTTGCAAAAGAAAGTATATGAATGACCATGTAAGCACATGAAAAAGTGTTCCAGCTTCATTAATCATCAGGGAAATGCAAACAAAACCACTCTGAGATACCACTAGAATGGCTAAAATTTCAAAAACCAACAACACCAAATTTGTGAGGATGTGGAGCAACCAGAACTCTCATGCGTTAACGGTGAAATTGTAAAGTGGTACAACCCTTTTGGAAAAGTTAGGTGATTTCCTATAAATCTGAACACATACTTAATCTACGATCCAGCAATTTCACTTCTGAGTGTTTACCCAAGAGAAATGAAAACATTTATCTATACCAAAATTTGTACATAATATTCATAACAGCCTTGTCCATAATAGCAAAAACTGGAAACAAGTCAAATGTTCATCAATAGGCAAATGCATGGAAAAATTATGATAAATCCATACTAACCAGTTAAAAAAAAAAAAAAGAACAAACTAGTGATATGCAAACCAACTTGAATAAATCTCAAAAGCACGTTGAGCAGAGGAAGTCACACTCAAAAGAGTACAGACTGTATTATTCCATTGAGATAACACTCTAGAACAGCTGAAATGAATCTATAGTTACAGAAATCAGGTAAGTGGTTACCTGCGATGGGATGGTGAGGATGAGACTGACTACTACAAAAGAGAAACAGGGAAGTTTCTAGGGTGCTATAAATATTCTGATTGATGTTAACAGTTACATGAGTGTATACATTTGTCAAAATTCATCAAAGTCTACATTGAAGTGTATGCATTATATTATATGTAAATTATGCCTCAGTACAGTAGATTTTTAAAAATTTTTTCTCATAGCTCCCCATTGAACACAGGTGTCATCATGACAAGACATTTCCTAGCTGAGAGATACTTTTTCATTTTTTCATTCAAAAAGTAGTTTTTGGGGGAGGAAAAAAGGAAAGGGGAGGGAAGTGAGTGAAGGAAAGGAAGGAAGGAAGAAAGAAAGAAAAAGAAAAAGAAGGAAGGGAGGGGCTCTTTCTTTCTTTCTTCCTTTTTTTCTTTTCCCTTTCTTCTTTTTTTGGCTTCTCTTGTCCTTTTCCTTTCCTTCCTTCATTCCTTCCTTCTTCCTCCTTCTTCCTTCCTTCCTTCCTTCATTTACTTCCTTCCTTCTTCCTCCGCTCGCTCTCTCTCTCTTTCTTTCTTTCTTTCCTTCTTTCATGGCATGGTCTTGCTCTGTCACCCAGGCTGGACTGCAGTGGTGTGATCATAGCCCATAGAGGGTGCACAGGCATGGGAGCTCAGGTGAGGCAGAGAGCTGAGCTCACCTGAGCTCCCACGCCTGTGCACCCTCTATTACACCACTTGTATGTCTACCATTGTTTGCAGATCATGAGCTGCTTGATGACTGATGCTAAGGTGACCAGCCAACCAAGTATGCCCCGAACCAAGGGATTTCCTGGGCTTCCTGAGCTAAAGGATGTTCAGTGCTAAAGCTGGGAGGCCCAGGCAAATGGGGATGATGGGTCACCTTATCTGAGACCTTGTGCTACTCATCTCTGAAACCATTCCCAGGCTTAGCTCCCTATCAGGTGGGTGATGTATGCTCAGTAAATGTTTCCTGAAAGCCTAGAATATGTGTGAGTAGGAATTTGAAATTCTCCTTTGGTTTCCCCATGCAAACTGAGGCCTAGAGTGAGAAAGCCAAGTGTAGTGGCAGATCCTGCCCCAGACACCAGGCTCACTTGCATCCTACCTAGGGCGCCAGCCTCTCTCCCATGCCATTGGGTGTTCTGGAAGGCAGATAAACAACTGACTTCAAGTCCTATTTAAGTTTTATGGAGTAGCCAAGGTCTTCCAGGGCTCCATCTCCAGGAAGCCCCCTCCCTGCTGCCTGGCCAGCTCTTCTTCTGGTGAAGTCATCCGACCCCAAGTGGCCCACAGTTTCCTTTCTCTCCACACCTCCCAAACGCGCTGCCCAGTCCTGGCGCTGCCTGGGATTACTGCTGACCTTTCAGGGTTGTTTGCTCAGAAAGTGCCTTTATGTCAACACAAACAGCCTTCAGTTTTGCCAGGACCTGGCTCCTTTTCTCCCTGGGGTCTAGGGTAGAAAAATAATAACCAGTGGGAAGGAGAGTGAGCCACAGGGGAGTGACCCTGCATCCCTGGACCTTGGGTCTCTGTCCCTTCAGGCCTGTCCCTCAGGGCCTCCTTTGTCAGAACTCAGTTCAGTGGGGAGAGGGTACTGGGGAGGCAGCAGCTTTAAACAATGCCACAGTGTCTGGCAGGGAGCTGCCTGCTTGACCTGATTAGGCTCAGTGAGCCCGGGGGAGGGAGGGAGTGAAGGCAGGCTTGGGAAAGTGTTTCCATCCCCACCCAACAGACTTTGGTTCCTTGTGTCTCTGCCAAGACCTCTTTTTGGGGAGGAAAGGCCGAATCGCCTCACTTCTGCAGGGGCACCGTGGCCTCGCTCCTCTAAGCCTGGGTAAGCTCTTTGACCTGCCTGTCCCCCTCCCTCTTGTCTTTCCTTCCCACCAACCAGCTCCCAAACAGAGAGTGTTTTTCACACTCGCAGCTCTCCCTCCTCAGGCCCTGCCAGGCCCGAAGCTGGGCCCAGAGGCCAGCTGGCACCCACATGAAAGGCCTTCCTGTCGAGAACCGGCATGGAACCCAGAGCCTCAAGGCTGCCCACACCGCAGCCCTGGCCCAGGGTCCTGAGCACAGGGCCACGGAAACTTGGCCACAAGGCTCTGGGGAGAAAAACAGCCTGAGCCGCACAGGAGAGGAGCCTCCCATCCCCACAGCCTCGCTGGGCACATCAAGGGAGAAAGCGCCGTGCCCAGAATCCTTTGAACATGAAGCCGCAGCACCTGCACCTGGCAGAGGACCCGGGAACCAGGGAATCGTGCTGGGGGCAGCACTTGGGGTTTGTTAGTGCAGGTGGAGAAAAAACAGGAGTGTAGCAATTTCCAATCCATCAGCAGAAAAAAGTGAAAGCTGAGAAGTCAGGGTGAGGCTGGAGGGGACAGGAGGGGATGGCTGGGTGGGTCCAGAATCAAGGTCTGATTTGCAAAATGGTGGCAAAAGGCAACAGGCTGGGGCTCCCTTGAGAGGAAAACCTGATCTCCCAACCTGCAATGGGTGTGGTTATCGAATGCACAGCCAGGCCTGTTCCCAGGATGCAGGTGCAGTCTGGGGAAGCTGAGACCAGGGTTGGGGGTGATCTGTTCAAGGTCACACAGCACATTCAGGATGGGCTTGAACTACAAACCCAGGACTCCTGACCTGGAAAGAATTTCCTAGTAGGTTCTTGAGGGTTCATTCTTGGACAGAAATCTGGGAGAAACTACAGCAAAATGGTAACAATGTGATCGTGGGTAACTTAAAGTTTGTGATTTTGTGTGTGGTTTTTTGTTTTTTGCTTACCTGTGCTTTTTTTTTTTTTTTTTTTTTTTTTTTTTTTTTTTTACAGTGAGAAAAAAATACCTGTGGAAAAAAACATATTATAAAGGAAAATAAGAGTTTTGATGAAATGATACACTACACATAAGGTGTTAAGCAGGATGACGGGCTGGCATTTAATAACGGATAAATAAAGGTTAAAAGTAATTAGCTTAAGGAGAGAGAAGGCAAGGAAGAGGAAGCAGAAGGAAGGAAGAAAGGGGAAAGAGGAACATCCAAAGTGAAGAAGTCAAAGCTAAAGGAAAAGAGTGAAAGAGGAAAAGGAGAAAGAATATTAACAAGAAGAGTGAATATTCTTAGCCAGGTGCAGTAGTTCTCATCTGTAATCCTGGTGCTTTGGGAGGCAGAGGCAGGAGGATCACTTGAGCCCAGGAGTTTGAGACCAGTGTGGGCAACACAGCAAGACCTTGTCTCTACAAAAAATGAAAAAATTAACCAGGCTTAGTGGCATGCATCTGTAGTCTCAGCTGCTCAGGAGGCTTAGGAGGAAGGATTGCTTGAGCCCAGGAGGTTGAGGCTGCAATGAGCTATGATTATGCCACTGCTCTCCAGCCTGGGTGACAGAGCAATACCCCACCTCAAAATGGTATAATAATAATTTTAAAGAATAAATTTATTTTTTTAAAAAGTGAATATTTTCATGGATTCCTGGATTTCAGTGCTGCCTCGCAAAGACAAAATAAGTATCAAAGTATCAGTCATCAAATTAGTACACCCTTCACCTTCCTTCAGGTCCATGTGAAAGACCCTGGGTTGGGCTGGACTAGAGGGAAGCTTCCTGAACTAGCTGTGGTTCCAGCTGTGAAGATAGGTAGATGGTTACTAAGAGCATTCACAAAGCGTCTGCAATGGGGGTTGTTTCATATGTCTAGTTTCTAGGATTCCATCACACACACACACAAACCCACACCCGGAAGACACTGGGCACCTCGTTTCGGAAGCGTCGTGGCTCCTGTTTGGAAATGAGTGTTCTACGCGTCCTCTCTGGAGGGAGGCTGAGCTGGAGATGGGAGGGCGTCTTTGCTGCCAGCGCCCTGCAGGGTAATCCAACCATCCTTGGTGACATCATGTTTTCTGAGTGGATGTTTGTTTCAGAAGCTGCAAAATAAACTCAACTTTCAGCCCCAACTTCTCCCCAGGAGGGCAGCATCCTGTGAATTTGGCCAAAACGGAACTCACACCGCAGCTCATTAAGGGAGCGATCAGCGAGGGCACCAAAATGCTGCCTCCCTCACACTTTCCACCCTGCATCCCCCATCAAAACCCTCACAGCCTGTGTCTCTCTGGGTTTCAGAGGTAGAGAAAATGCATGTTCCAATGGGGTATTGAGGAAGGGAGAGGAGAAAGAGGGGCAGGTCGAAGGAGCCTGGTAGAGAAAGCGGGTGACCCCACCTGACTCCCTCCAGGGCTGAGGTCTCTTATGACAGGCACTGGGCTGATGGAAAGCAGCTGTAAGACCTTGGCAGACCCAAGTGGGGCCAGCTGGAGATAAAAACCACCCCTGAGCGTCCTAGGAATTTAATGCCCACTGAGCCAGGGAAGCCAATGTCAGCATTCTCTGAGCCAGAGGCCAGGGATGAGAAAAGCAAATGCAGCTCAAAAGATGAGGTGCTCCATCACCTGACAGGGGCTCCTTGACTGTGAAGCCAGAGGTAACTTAGTTCAGATCCTGGCTGGGTGATCTTGAGTAAATTACTTGGCCCTTCCAAACCTCACCTTTTGCACCTGACGTGGGGCTCCAGTCATTTCTTTATGTATTCATTTGTTCGATAAGTATTTACTTAGTGCCTACCACGTGCCATGCACCGTGCATACAACAGTAATCAAACTATTGTTCCTATTGTCCCTGCTCCAAAGGAAATTGTAGCTCAGCGAGAACAAGTAAAAAGTTTCTTCTAAAACAGAATGAGAATTGCTACCCTAGCGATATACACCAGGCAGGATGGGAGCATAAACTAGTCTTGAGACCAAAAAATCTTTCTGTAAGAAGGAACATCTAAGTTGAGACTTGCAAGATAAGTAGGAGTTCTTGAAAAAAGAAAGAAAAAGCAATGTGTGCACAGAGCTGGTGGTGAGAGAGAGCATGGCTTCAAGGAGAACAGAACTAGTTCAGCATGGCTGGAGATGGACATGTTTGGTGAAAAGGGCCTCAGGGAGGGTGAGGCTGAAGAGGGAAGTAGAAGTCTGACTGTGGAGGCCTTGTATACCATCCTTGAGTTTACTTGTTTGTTTGGTTTTGGTTTTGGTTTTGTTTTGAGACAGTCTTGCTCTGTCGCCCAAGCTGGAGTGCAGTGGCATGATCTTGGCTCATTCACTGCAAACTCCACCTCCTGGGTTCAACAATTCTCCTGCCACAGCCTCCCGAGTAGCTGGGATTACAGGCATGCACCACCATGCCCGGCTAAATTTTGTATTTTTGGTAGAGACAGGTTTTTGCCACGTTGGCCAGACTGGTTTTGAACTCCTGACCTCAAATGATCTGCCTGCCTCGGCCTCCCAAAGTGCTGGGATTACAGGCATGAGCCACCGCGCCCAGCCTCATGCTTGGGTTTAGATTTCATCCTGAGTCTACACTTGAATGAAGGTTTCTAGTAGGGGAATGAGATAATCAGATTTCTGTGGTTAGAGGGTGCAGAACCGATCAGAGGAGAGAAGGACACAAGATGGGGAAGAGACTGTTAGAGGGAAGCTGTTGGAAGGATCCAGGCAAGAGGCAGCAGGGGTCTGAGCTGTGGAGGTGAAGAGAAGGCAGAGAAGATGAAAGCAGGTAAATGTGTGATGTGTTGGAGAGGGAGAATGGATGAAACTTGGGGACTGAGTGGATGTTGCAGTGGAAGAAGAGGAGGCTTGGAGGTGGGAGGAGTAGGGACTATTTTTGGACTGAGGAGGAGGAATATTCTAGTTAGGAGTGATACCTATAAGAAAAGAATCCATCACCCCCACAGAGCTCTGAAGTAGCTCAGAACGTGAAGGCACCAGGTAGGGAGGAGGGCAAGGTGAGATATAGGAGGAAAATGAGGGCATAGGATGGAAAGCCACCTATCTTCAGAATGCTAGCAGTCAAATACCTACTCCTTAGGCAAGAGATGGGGTTATTCTTAGGAGAAAAAGAACAGAAGAGGTCATGAACTATTGGGTGCTCCAAGCACCAAATAGTGAGGGTGAGATTTAGGGCTGAAAAGAAGGTATCAATTGAAAGTCTAACCATGGGGTAGTCAGTTCTCCAGCCCCTTCCTCTTGTCCTACCTGCTGATGGGTATCTTTCCCTCAGGTTGGAAAATATGATTCTTTAGAGAAACTGAAGAGTCTACAAGGTTTTATTCTACAAGGAATAAAACCTCCAGATACTAATTGTTTTGAGTGGGGTTGAAGTCCCCCAAAGGAATGGCAAAATCTCTTCCTTGTCACCCCAAAGTGATAAGCTACACGGACCTTCCAATCAACTTTTGTAGTTTCTCGTTCTTAAGTATGAACAGACAACCAGTCTGACATGCTCAGAGAAATATGAGACCATAAAACAAGAACTAGCTGCTATGAAAAAAGGAAAAATCATTTAATAAGAGAGATTTTGAAAATTAATAAGTTAAAAAAAAATTCAATAGAAAGGCCAGAATATGTTCTTGAGGACATCTCCCAAAAAGTAGAAGAAAACAAATGAGGACCAACAGAGAAAAGATAAGAACATTAGGGAATAAAACAAGAAGTTCAATAACTTATTAGCAGAAATTCCAGAAAGAGAGAGAAAATGGAAAGAAATTATCAAATAAATAAGAAAAATTTCCAGAACTAAAAAGTGCATGTCACTGAATTAAAAGAACCTGCCAAGAGCCTGCCACAAAAAATTTTAAAAGGCCTAAAATGTAGGAGTTTGATCTTACAATTTGAGAACATCAAGCATAAAGAACTGAAAAACTTCCAAAAAAATAAGAAGAATGGCACTGAATGTCTCCAGAGCAAATGCATCTTAAAATGATGGGAGAAAAGTATCTTCAATCTGCATTTCTGTACCCAGTTAATCTATCAGCCAAATGTCAGAGCAGGAGAAACGTTTGCCAGACATGCAAAGATTCAGAAAATTTACTTCCCATCCACACTGTCTTGGGAAACTATAAGAGATTAGGCCAGCAAAGCAAAAGCATAAGCCCAGATGGAAAAAGTCATATATTCCAGGAAATGGGGTTGCAACTCAGAGGCACAGTAAAGAGAAGTCTCAGAGGACACTTTGCAGCAGACCTAAGGAATAACCAGTCCAAACTAGAGAATAATAGAGGGCTCTGAAAGGGAGATCTTTAGGAAAAACATAGGTTGATAACATAAATGATATGATAGGTTATACAATGGGCCTTTGAAAAGAAGTATAGAACACCATGCAGGTGAAAATATGGGCAATTAATAACTCAAGGAAAAACAAAAAGCTACAAAGGAAAGATAATGTAATCATAGCAGACTACTTGACTCTGCCACAATGTTTAAAAAGTCTTAATGATGTAAACCCTGATTGCTAACTTAAAATAAAAAGCAGTGAGGCTGGGCGCGGTGGCTCAAGCCTGTAATTCCAGCACTTTGGGAGGCTGAGGCGGGCAGATCATGTGGTCAGGAGATGGAGACCATCCTGGCTAACATGGTGAAACCCCATCTCTACTAAAAATACAAAAAACTAGCCAGGCGAGGTGGCGGGCGCCTGTAGTCCCAGCTACTCGGGAGGCTGAGGCAGGAGAATGGCATGAACCCGGGAGGCGGAGCTTGCAGTGAGCAGAGATTGCACCACTGCACTCCAGTCTGGGCGACAGAGCGAGACTCCGCCTCAAAAAAAAAAAAAAAAAAAAAAGCAGTGATTCAACTATATTGAGAGGATGGGGTGGGGGAGTTAATAATGGCTACACAATCTCATAACTCTATCATAACAAGAAATTTGCCTAAATATGTCTATAAATGTCCAAAATGACATATCAAGAAAAATAATAAGCATAATATTTTAATATTGTAGAGATAACTACCAAAAGAAAGGGTGAAAATAATTGTCTTGGTGATGGGTTGGGGGACAGTTTTGCAATATGGAGTGATACAAGACAGATAATAACTTAAAATTTTTTCAATTTTTATTTTACATTCAGGGGGTACACGTGGAGGTTTGTTACATGGGTATATTGTGTGATGCTGAGGTTTGGGGGATAATAACTGTTCGTTACAGATTTTAAAAACCACATACGGATGTTTCTTTTATACAACTTTTTTAGTTAAAAAATTAAATGTAAATAAAATAGCAAAAAAGAAATGTGAGTTTCTATTCTCACTTTCCCTCCCTTAGAGTGTGCAGAAATCTCCAGCAGAGTAGCTTTTTTTAGTTTCAAAGTCAAGAAAACGGAGAAAGGCAAGTTGCTGAAACACATCTACAGTCTATGACTGTCTTCTGGGTAGGAAGCACAGAGATGAAGTTGGTAAAGTACCCGACACAGAATATGTCCTCAAGAAATGTTGACTTTCCTTTTCTCTCCACCTGAAGAAGCACTTCTCATATTTATTTATTTAATTAAATGAACATAGTCTTCAGAGAAAGGCGAGGAATCAGGCAGGAGCATTCTCCAGAAGCCCAAGTTAAAAGAAGATTTAGTGACCATCTTGTCGGGTGCAGGTTTCTAACCTGTGAGTGATCATCAGAATTACCTGAGGGATTTTTACAAGAAAAGATTTCTGGGTCTTACCCAAGTTCTAGGGTAACTTGGGCCCAGGGAGGAGAAGTCGATGACCAGGCCAGGAAGAGGCAGGACCAGAATGAAGGCCCTGGCCTTCTGCCCACAGCACTGTAGCCTCCACACACTCACCTGGGTTTCCATACCACCCTGGTTTTCTCTTTAACAGATACCACTGGGTTCTGGAGGCTCCATGCACATCTTTGGATAGTAGTGTTGAGACTCAGCACTGAGTGGGGGGAGGGGTTTGGGGGCTGTTTGTGTGCAAGTTCCAGTGGAAGCCAGCTCAGATTCAACTGCTCACCCTCAAATTCCCTAAATCTGGAGGGGCAGTGGTGCTCCTTTGTCCTGTGTACTCAGAGACACGGGATGCTGGCCGGGGCTGGAGCCAGAAAATCCAGCTGTGTCATTTGCCAGGCCCCACCCAGTGCTGATGCCTGGTTCCAGCCAACTGTGATTCACCTACTTCATCACTTGGCCAGATGCCACCCACTATGCCCACTTCCTTTCCCTCCCTCCAGATCACCCTCCCTGCAGGTGGTTGAAGGAATGGCCCAGGCAGTTCTGCCTTAGGACCCAGGTGTCAGGATCCCCAGGTCAGCAGATTCAGTGGTATTTGATTACAGAAAATCAAAGAGAGACGCTGACGCCTGTAATCTCAGTACTTCGGGAGGCCGAGGCGGGCGGATCATGAGGTCAGGAGATCAAGACCATCCTGGCCAACATGGTGAAATCCCGTCTCTACTAAAAATACAAAAAAATTAGTAGGGTGTGACAGTGCACGCCTGTAGTCCCAGCTACTCAGGAGGTTGAGGCAGAAGAATTGCTTGAACCCGGGAGGCAGAGGCTGCAGTTAGCTGAGATGGCACCACTGCACTCCAGCCCGGGCAGCAGAGAAAGACTCCATCTCAAAAAAAAAAAAAGAGAGAGAGACTTCTCTTATGCTTGAAGAATTCCCCCATGCTCCACTATATCTTTATAGTGTGGGACCAAGAAAAATCCTCTTTAGGAGAAGGAATTTAAAATAAAAACATTGTCTTACATTCGCGTATTATTTTATACATACAGGCTCTTTTGCATACATTACTTCAGATATGTGACCCTCACAACCACTCCTTAAGTTTGTTATTGAAAAAATTTAAAGCATAAGGAAAGTAAAGATCAATGAACCATTAAATACCGATTAAGTACCCGGATCAAAGAAAACCATCCACTCCTGGCTGCATGTCTTTCAACTGCGTCATTGCCACTCCACTTTCCAAAACAAATGGATCGTTTTGCAGCAAATCCACAATACCATCAAATATCCAGTGAGTGTTCAAATTTCCCAAATCTACATATCACCTTTACGTGATGTGTCTCAAGTCTCTTTAAATCTATAGGTTTCCACTCCCTCTTTTTTCTTTTTCCTTGTAAAGATTATTTGTTGAAGAAACCAGGCCATTTTTCCTACAGAGTTTCTCCCATTCTGAGTTGTGCAGATGGTATTTCTAAAACATGTTCTACTGTTCCAGATCTTTCTTGTAAACTGAGAGTTAGATCTATAGATGTGAGATATGATTTTGAGCAAGAATCCCTCATAGGTGATTTTTTTTTTTTTTTTTTTTTTTTTTTTTTTTTTTTTTGAGAGGGAGTTTCCCTCTTGTTGCCCAGGCTGGAGTGCTGTGGCACAATCTTGGCTCACTGCAACCTCTGCCTCCCGGGTTCAAGCGATTCTCCTGCCTCAGCCTCCCAAGTAGCTGGGATTACAGGCACCCGCCACCACGCCCAACTAATTTTGTATTTTTAGTAGAGATGGGGTTTCTCCATGTTGGTCAGGCTGGTCTCGAATTCCTGACCTCAGGTGATCTGCCCGCCCCAGTCTCCCAAGGTGCTGGGATTACAGGTGTCAGCCACTGCACCCGGCCCTGCGCTCTCTTTTTATGACGTTAGTAGACATTGATGATCATTGTCTAGTGATCCATTAGCTCATGAGGGGTTTGCAAAATGGTGATTCTGCTATTGCATGTTCACTTACTAGCTGGAACTCTTCCAGAGAGAAGCATTTCAATCCATTGCACTTATTTTTCTTATTGTACTCAAATAGTCCCATCTTTGGCCTCCTCAAGTTGGTTCCTGAATTCCTCTGAACCAACCTCAGTAGTCTTCTATAGTTCCCTGGCTTTCAGGAATGATAAAATCTTCTTGGCTTACCCTTGTATATCTTCTGTCTTACATCTGGAATCCAAAATTCTTTAAAGAACCTTAATTCCTGGCCGGGCGCGGTGGCTCAAGCCTGTAATCCCAGCACTTTGGGAGGCCGAGACGGGCGGATCACGAGGTCAGGAGTTCAAGACCATCCTGGCTAACACGGTGAAACCCCGTCTCTACTAAAAATACAAAAACTAGCGGGCGAGGTGCGCTGCCTGTAGTCCCAGCTACTCGGGAGGCTGAGGCAGGAGAATGGCGTAAACCCGGGAGGCGGAGCTTGCAGTGAGCTGAGATCCGGCCACTGCACTCCAGCCCCGGCGACAGAGCGAGACTCCGCCTCAAAAAAAAAAAAAAAAAAAAAAAAAAAAAAAAAAAAAAAAAGAACCTTAATTCCTTTTGGTGGAAAATGGTATTTAGAATTTATAATCTAGGTATAGGAAGTACTCATTGCTACTGGTTGGTCATTGTTTCTAAACCTCTTTGATGGACAGAGCTAGGAAATATATATTTTTGTATTTATTAATGTATTTAAAATAGCAATGAAAACATATCATAATTTAAATTATTATATATATTTAAAATAGACTTTTTTTAGAGCAGTTTTAAATTCACAGCAAAATTTAGAGGAAAGTACAGAGTTACCATATACTCCCTGCCCCCACATATGCACAGCTTTCCCTGTTATTAACCTCCCTCACCACAGTAGTGTATTTGTTATAATTGATAAACCAATACTGACACGCATTATTACCCAAAGTCCATAGTTAACAGTAGGGTTCACTCCTGGTGTTTTACAGTCTATAAGTTTGGGCAAACGTATAATGATGGGTATCCACCATTATAGTATTATACAGAGTAGTTTCATTTTCCTAAAAATCCTGTGTTCCACCTCTTCAGCCCTCCCTCCATCCTAACCCCTGGCAACCAGTGATCTTTTAACTGTCTTCATAGTTTTGCCTTTTTCAGAATGTCACATAGTTGGAATCATACAGTATTTATGCTTTTCAAGCTGGCTTCTTTCTGTTAGTAATATGCATTTAAGATTCTTCCATGTCTTTTCATGGCTTGATACCTCTTCCTTTTTAGCACTGAATGGTATTCCATTGTCTGGATGTACCACAGTTTATTTATCCATTCATCTCTGAAGAACATCTTGGTGGCTTCCAAGTTTTGGCACTGATGAATAAAGCTGCTATAAACATCCATGTGCAGGCTTCTGTGTAGACTTAAGTTTTCAGCTCCCTTGGGTAAATACCAAGGAGCATGACTGTTAGGACTTACGGTAAAAATATCAAAATATACATTTTAAAATGCTATTTTTTTTTTTTTAGTTTTGGAAAAAACTATCTCAAACTCATGAAAAAGTTCCAAGTAAAGTACAAAGTACTGTTTCCCCTAACCATTTGAGTGTCAGTTGTTAATACAACGTCCTATGATTCCCAAATAATTTAATTGTATTTCACCAAACAAGGATATTTTCCTTCAAGCACAATACAACCATCAAAATCAGGAAATTAGCATTGATACTTTTACTAACTTCTAGTAATCATACTCCATTTAGGTTTTGTGGTGATCTCAATAACAGCTTTTATAGCAAAAGATCCAATTCAGAATCCTGGGTTGTATTTTACCATCTTGTTTCCTTTATTAAAGTTTACATCCTTGACATTGTTGAAGATCACAGGGCAGCCACTTTGTAGAATGTCCCACAGTTTGTGTTCGATATTTTCTTATTATGAGATTCAAGTTGTACCTCTAGGGCAAGAATGTCACAGAAGTGATGTGTTCTCATTGCATCTTATTAGGTGACACACAAGTTCATTCGTTAGATTACAAATGATTAAGGTGGTGACCGCCAGGTGTTTCCTTTGTAGAGTAACTCTTTCCTCTTGTAAACAATAAGCATTTTATGGAGAGGTACTTTGAAACTGTGTAAATACTCTATTCTTTGTCAAACTTTCAAGCTGTTCATTTACAGATTTTCATCGGTATGTACTCATGGTTCCCTATTTTATCAAATGAATTATAATCCATTGGGATCCTTATTTGCTTTGATGCTCACATTATCTCAGATGTGGTCATCAGAGGCCCCTTCAGACCAGGTTCTGTGTCTCTCTGAGTTGTCCCCATTATTCCTGGACACTTCCTTACTTTACTGTTGCTACAAAAAGATATTCCAGGCTCATCTTGTACTTTGCCTGCCCCAGGTGTGGAATCAGCCATTTCTCCAAGGAAACCAGTTCCTTTTTGTGAAGAATGGGATTTAGAAACCAAGATCAGGATGTGATAGAGTTTGGATATTTGTCTTCACCCAAATCTTGCATTGAATTTTAAGCCCCAATGCTGGAGGTAGGGCCTGGTGGGAGGTGTTGGGATCGTGGGGACAGCTCCCCCATGGCTTGGTGCTGTCTTTGCCACCACGAGCTCTTGTGAGATCAGTCATTTAAAAGTGTGTGACACTTCCCCTCTTCACTCTCTCTTGCTCTGCTTTTACCATGTGATGTGCCTGCTTCCCCTTTGCCTTCTGCCATGATTAGAAGCTTTCTGAGGCCTCCTCCCCAGAAGGAGATGCCAGTGCCACGCTTCCTGTACAACCTGCAGGACCATGAGCCAATTAAACCTCTTTTCTTTAGAAATTACCCAGTCTAGGGTATTTCTTTTTTCTTTTCTTTTCTTTTTTTTTTTTTTTTTTTTTTGAGATGGAGTCTTGCTCTGTCTCCTAGGCTGGAGTGCAGTGGCGTGATCTTGGCTCACTGCAGCCTCCGCATCCTGGGTTCAAGCAATTCTCTGCCTCCACCTCCTGAGTAGCTGGGATTACAGGCACCCACCACCACACCCAGCTAATTTTTGTATTTTTAGTAAAGATGGGGTTTCACCATCTTGGCCAGGCTGGTCTTGAACTCCTGACCTCGTGATCCACCCCCTCCCTTGGCCTCCCAAAGTGCTGGGATTACAGGCGTGAGCCACCACGCCAGGCCTCAGGTATTTCCTTATAGCCACACAAGAATGGCCTAACAGCATGCTAGCTGGGCTTACGGCTTTATAAAGTGTCTTGGGGCCGGGCGCGGTGGCTCAAGCCTGTAATCCCAGCACTTTGGGAGGCCGAGACAGGCGGATCACAAGGTCAGGAGATCGAGACCATCCTGGCTAATACGGTGATATGGTGAAACCCCGTCTCTACTAAAGAATACAAAAAACTAGCCGGGTGACGAGGTGGGCGCCTGTAGTCCCAGCTACTTGGGAGGCGGAGGCAGGAGAATAGCGTGAACCTGGGAGGCGGAGCTTGCAGTGAGCTGAGATCCAGCCACGGCACTCCAGCCTGGGTGACAGAGCCAGACTCCGTCTCAAAAAAAAAATAAAAATAAAAATAAATAAATAAAAAATAAAGTGTCTTGGTTCTCAGGCTTTCTCAAAGGACACAGCTAGGGGAGATAAAAACATACACACACACACCCGATCTATATTTATATTTATTTCAATTTCCATATCTATATATATTTATAAGAAACCATGAGTTCACTTCCAGTCCAACACCACAGGACCCATTCTGTTTTCTGCCTTTCTGTATTTGTAATACTTTTCTCCAATGCTTGGAGCCAAGAAAAATCCTGTTCAGGAGAAGGAATTGAAAATAAAAACAGTATTACTTGACATTTACATATCATTTTACACATACAGGCTCTTTTGTATACGTTACCTCAGATATTTGGCCCTCACAACCACTCTTTAGGTTTCTTTTTCTTTCTTTCTTTGAGACAGGATCTTGCTCTGTTGCCCAGGCTGGAGTGCAGTAGCATGATCATGACTCACTGCAGCCTCAAACTCCTGGGCTCAAACGATCCTCACACCTGAGCCTCCTGAGTAGCTGGGACTATAGACACGTGCCACCATGGCTGGCTAATTTTTTTTTTTTAGTTTTTTGTAAAGATGAGATCTCTCTATGTTGTTCAGGCTGATGTCAAACTCCTGGGCTCAAACAATGCTCCCATCTTGGCCTCCCAGAGTGTTGGGATTACAGGCATGAGCCACCCTGCCCAGCCCAGGTTTCTTATTGAAGGCTCTAAGTCCAAAAGCCTACAATGCCCACTTCATTAACTTCACCTTTAAATTACTCTGGCTGCCGGGCGCGGTGGCTCACGCCTGTAATCCCAGCACTTTGGGAGGCCGAGGCGGGCGGATCACAAGGTCAGGAGATTGAGACCACGGTGAAACCCCGTCTCTACTAAAAATACAAAAAATTAGCTGGGCGCGGTGGCGGGCGCCTGTAGTCCCAGCTACTCAGAAGGCTGAGGCAGGAGAATGGCGTGAACCCGGGAGGCGGAGCTTGCAGTGAGCCGAGATCGTGCCACTGCACTCCAGCCTGGGCCACAGAGCGAGACTCTGTCTCAAAAAAAAAAAAAAAAAAAAAAAAAAAAAAAAAAAAAAAAAAAGTTAAATTACTCTGGCTTTTATTATCCTTAATATATTTACTCATTGGACCAACTCCCACTCAATCTCCCATAGCTGCTGCCACTTACCGTCCTATGAGGTTCCCACTACTCACCCTACCGGGGTTCTGATACCCTGCACTGGGCTGCCACCACCAATGCTCCACGTGGACATCCTCCCTGCCCCAACCATGCTCCAGCACTCAGCAGCAGCTACTTCTCCACACAGGCACTCTCCTTACCCTGCTGAGGCTCTGACACCTGTGCTGGGAAGCCCACCCTTCCCACCTCGCACCTAGATAGATAGATAGATAGATAGATAGATAGATAGATACAGACAAATAGACAGAAATAGATAGATAGATGATAGATAGATAGATAGATACAGACAGATAGACATAGATAGATAGATAGATAGATAGATAGATAGATAGATACAGACAGATAGAGATAGATAGATGATAGATACAGACAGATAGACAGCGATAGATAGATATAGATAGATAGATAGATAGATAGATAGATACAGACAGACAGACAGACAGAAATAGATAGATGATAGATAGATACAGACAGATATAGATAGATAGATACAGACAGAGATAGATAGATACAGATAGATAGATAGATAGATAGATAGATAGATAGATAGATAGATAGATAGAGACACAGACAGATAGACATAGACAGACACAGACAGACTGACAGATAAATGATTGATAGATACAGGCAGAAAGATAGGTAGACAGACACAGACAGACAAACACAGACAGACATATAGTAGACAGACCCTGACAGAGATGAAAGAAAGAAAGAAAGAGAAAGAAAGAAAGAAAGAAAGAAAGAAAGAAAGAAAGAAAGAAAGAAAGAAAGAAAGAAAGAAAGAAGAAAGAATAAGAAAGAAAAGAAAGAGAAAAAAGAAGAAGAAGAAAAAGAAAGAAAGAAAGAAAGAAAGAAAGAGAAAGAAAGAAAAGAAAAGAAAAGAAAAGAAAGACAGACACATAGAAAAATAGAAATGCAAAGGGGTATATGAGTATATCTCTCCTGAGAGGGCCTGAGAGCAGCAACACTGCAGTAGAAATGAACATGCCTGGCCCTGACATCTTGGTCATTTGACATCACTCTCAGGCTGGGTGCAGTGGCTCATGCCTGTAATCCCAAAACTTTAAGAGGCTGAGGCAGGAGGATCACTTGGGACCAGGAGTTCAAGACCAGCCTGAGTAACAGACTAAGACCCAGTCTCTACAAGAAAAAAAGTATGTTTTTAATTAGCTTGGGTGTGGTGGTGCATGCCTATAGTCCTAGTTACTCAGGAGGCTGAGACAGGAGGATCACTTGAGCCCAGGAAGTCGAGGCTGCAGTGAGCTGTGATTTGGCTGCTGTACTCCAGCCTGGGTGACAGAGCAAGATGTCTCTATATAAAGATCTCTTTATATATATATATATAAAGAATAAGGAATCCATGAAGAAATGACTGGTCCCAGAGCTGGGCAGGAGAAGTACAAGATGAGCCTGGAACTTTTTCTTTTACACCAGAAAGTAAGGAAATGCTCTAAGAATGATGGGAACATGTCAAAAGGACATAAAAGTTAGCTTCAAGGGCCTCCTGCTACTCAAATCTGGAACAATTTGAGCATCACAAATTCATTGGATGAAATTGGAAATCTCTAATCTAAGTAAAGAAACAAGCAAATACATGGAAAAAGTTATTTCTGATAATGAAATGCTAACTAATAAATGAAGACGGAATGGCAAAGTTAGAAAGTCATCACTTTATAGTCATCATAGCATTAATTAATTCAGGCAGAAAAATCAATGGATGCTAAAACTGGTAGGTGAAAGTGGGATAAGAAATAGGATAATAACATAGTCTTAAAGTATCACCATGCCAAATACCACTTCAGTACAAAATGGGATACAGAGATGTACAGTGGAGAAATCTGGTGGACATCTTCTTAATTGATTAAAACAAACACCACCAGGAATTGAACAAATCCACATCATGTGAAATCTCGTAGGGCATGGTAAGAAGAACACAGCATCACCTTTGTGATTTCCCTGCCAAAGAAATGTATAATCTGGTTCTAATCGCTAGAAAATAGTGCATGAATCTAAATTGCAGGATCTTCTACAAAGACTGGGCTATAATCCAAAAAAAAAAAAAAGCCAAGGGCCTGAAATTCAAGGACTCCCCAAGGACCTGCTCCAGAGTGAAAGAGACTAGAGGAATGGGACAGCCGGGTGTGACATGGAACCTGGCTGGGATTGGGTCCTTTGCTATAATCTCATTTGGACAAATGGTAAAACAGAAACGCAGTCTCTAGGTGAAGTTCTTTGCAAATTTTCTGGAAGATGAAAATTGCTCCACAATAAAATTTCATAGCTAGATATAGACACAGATGCAGATGCAGGTATAGCTATAGATGTTGATGCTGATATCAATAAACATCAGAATGACACCAACAAACAACATAATACAAGTGGTAACCTACAGCAGCAGAGTGGGAGAATGGAAGGAGTCAGGCGTGGGGCCCAGACTTCTCAATGTATGTCTTATCATGTAATTTTTATTTTGAACTATGTGATTGTATTAACTGTTCAAAAAATAGGCCAGTCTCGGTGGCCCCTGCCTGTAATCCCAGCACTTTGGGAAGCCAAGGCGAGCAGATTACTTGAGGTCAGGGGTTCAAGACCAACCTGGCCAACATGGTGAAACTCTGTCTCTACTAAAAATACAAAAATTAGTCAGGTGTGGTGACACGTGCCTGTAGTCCCAGCGACTCAGGAGGCTGAGGCAGGAGAATCGCTTGAACCCAGGAGGCAGAGGTTACAGTAAGCCAAGATTGCACCACTGCACTCTGGCCTGGGAGACAGAGCGAGACTCCATCTCAAAAAAGAGAAGAAGAAAAAGAAAGAAACTAATTTTAAGAAGTATAAAACATGGTTCTTACCATGCCCCTCCTCTTCCTAACGTCTTAGCATGGCATTAAGTCAGTCAGTCTGTCTGTCTGTCTGTGTGAAACCTTCCTTGCTATTCTCATTCCCAAAGACATCCTCTCAGTCCTACCTCCCCAGACTCCCAGGTGGTATAATTACCCCCCAAATATTTAGAGACGCTTACTGTTTCTCCACGGTGTGCTGAGCAGCCTGCACATGCGTGGCCTCATCTCATTTCATGCTTTTCCACCCTATGGCCTCTGTTCTCTGCCAGACTCTGCCCAGAATGCTTCTCCACAACCTGGTGAGTTCTGAGCAATCCTTCAAATCCAGACCAGAAGCTACCTTCTCTGTGGAAAACTCCCTGGACCAGGTCAGCGAATTGCCCCCTCCTTCTGTGCTCGCAAAGCACTCTGTCATCTGGTCACTGGACTACTGTGGATGTATCTGCCCCCAGCAACCTGAGGATGTCTTTGGGGAAAGTTATTAACTGGGTGCTTAGGCAAGGCCTGAAATGGTCAGGTGTCTCATGAACGTTTGCCTAATTTATTTGGATTGACAAAAACATTCCCAAAACATTAGGCCAGAAGTGAAGATCCCTCCTGGGCAAAGAATGCATTTCAAACGAATTTGGGAGTCCTGTGACTCTCAAAACTTCACAGACTCCCAGTGTTCAGAAAGGTGAAGACCTCATACTCCAGCTCCATGGTTTTCAGAATGCAAGCTGGCACCAATGGAAAAACTGCAGGATCTTTGGGGATGGGGAAGTATTTATTGGGAAAACTATCTAAAAACAGTGGAATAATTCACTTGGGCCACAAAAGATGCAATATCAGATATGGAGATGTAGCTTTACCAGCTGAAGACACAACAGGGATGAACGCTTTATGTATTTCCATTAGGACTAATCAGAATTTCAAAATACCCAGATGACTGCATAAAAGCAAAACTTGCATGCTTTTATCTTCCCTCCCCTTCTTGGAGGTAATGTATGTGTCTGTATTCTTATAACTAATTTCAGAAACACAGAATATAATTCCTGTGTGCTTCTTTTTTTTTTTTTTTTTTTGAGACGGAGTCTCGCTCTGTTTCCCAGGCTGGAGTGCAGTGGCGCGATCTCAGCTCACTGCAAGCTCCGCCTCCCGGGATCATGCCATTCTCCTGCCTCAGCCTCCTGAGTAGCTGGGACTACAGGCACCCACCACCGCGCCCGGCTAATTTTTTTTTTTTTTTGTATATTTAGTAGAGAAGAGGTTTCACCGTGGTCTCGATCTCCTGACCTTGTGATCCGCCCGCCTCGGCCTCCCAAAGTGCTGGGATTACAGGCGTGAGCCACCGCACCCGGCCACCTGTGTGCTTCTTTTGAAAGTGAAAAAACAATGATCACTCTCTTTCCCTCTAAATCACTTAAGCTCCAGGAAATCCAACAGTCTCAAGACATAAATTGAGGATATGTCTAGAATGTTAGACCTTAGCAGACATTCCGATGCAAAAACAAGCTACTCCGCCTGCAAGAAGAAATGCAAGCTCTTCTATTTTGGGAGACTTTAAGAATGTGGAGGTTTTAACAAAAGATAAATAGCAGCAAGCTTGGTCCTATTCACACAAGGAGAGAGAAGGTGGCAGAATAAAGATTATCCTTTGTCAGAATGAAGGTAAGAATGGAATATTATGCAGCCACAAAAAAAGAATGAGATCATGTCCTTTGCAGGGACATGGATGGAGCTGGAGGCCATTATCCTTAGCAAACTAACACAGAAGCAGAAAAACCAAATACTGCATGTTCTCACATGTAAGTGGGAGCTAAATAATGAGAACATTGAGGAGTGGAAAAATACTGAATATCAGAGGTCAGAAAAGTCAGGAAACTCCCCTTAATGCTAGAACAACAAGGTTATCTGGAAGGTCCCTAGCAGGGCAAGCGACCGTTTGTGGTTTGGTCAAAGGGCGGGAACCAATGAACAACTGACTAATGTTTAACTTTAAATGTCAGCCAATTGTAAACCTACAACTGTAAAAATTCCCAGTGACTCTGTAACTTGCTGTGACTTGTTTGTGTCTGACTATAAAAGACGGCTGAACACCGAGCTCGGGGTCTCTCCCTAGGATCGGATACCTAGCTGGAGGGAACCGAGTTCGAACTTGAAATAAAGCGATCCCTGCCGCTTGGCTTTGTCTCTGGACTCTGGTGGTTGCTTTTGGGTCATCGCGGGTCTGGGTATTACATCTTGGGGGCTCGTCCGGGATTGCCCCTAAGCCCACCAGACCCCAGGCCAACGGGTCATCGCAAAAGTGAGTAAGCCGGCTCTGTTTATATGTTGTCTGTCTGCCTCTGAATAATCCTGCGGGGTCTGTATATGAGACTGATCTAGTCCTGGCGGACGCGCTATAGGACAGTCAGTGGAGGCTGGTGGGAGACGTCCTCTGGTACTCATCTAGGGCTCTGTATTCTGTGGCCCATCTGCTTCTGGTCGGGTCCTAAGCCCGAAACGCGCTAGCGATCAATATATCTTGGTTGTTGGAAGTTATCTGTTGCTCGCCCCTTACTAATTTACCTTGATTTACAGGAGCTTCGGAGCCAGTCCTGCACCAGGCACTAATATCCCTTACCACCCATCTTCTATCAACAGGACTTCCTCGGAATGGCAACTCCCAGACCACACCACTTTCTCTCCTTGTCAATAATTTTAAAGATGTGAGAGCAAGGGGACACGATCTCAGTATAGAACTTAAAAAGGGAAAATTAATAACCCTCTGCCGCTCTGAGTGGCCCACCTTCAGCGTAGGCTGGCCAGCCGAGGGAACTTTTTGCCTCCCCATTATCCTCCAGGTAAAATCAAGGGTTTTCCTGCCAGGTCGTTCAGTACACCCAGATCAGATCCCCTACATTTTAGTCTGGCAAGATCTGGTGGAGAATCCGCCCCCGTGGCTAGCTCCCTTTCTGCTGACCTCTGAACCCTGTAAAACCCTAGTCGCACAACCAACTGGGACCACCAAAAGACCAAAAACTCCAACTGCCCCCTTCCCCCCTGTGTTGCCTGACAGCCAGGACCTCGCATCCTTGGAACCCCCGCCTTATCCTCCCCCTCCCGGACCCCATGCCCAAGCCCAACCAGCCGCACTCCCAGGAAGCCATGAGGGCCGAGAAGCGGCCGCGGCGCCAGGAGAAACTGAAAGTGAACATGGCTCGGGAGGGCCGGCAGGGTGAACGCGCGGGCGTGTCCAGCGTGAGGCAACTCCGCAAGTTCCCGATTCCACTGTAGCGCTCCCCTTAAGGGAAATAGGACCCCCCGATGACACAGGTAACCCTAGACTCCAGTATTGGCCATTCTCTACCAGTGACCTGTACAACTGGAAGACTCAGAATGCCCGGTTCTCTGATAACCCCAAGGACCTAACAGCCCTTCTAGATAGTGTCATGTTCACTCATCAGCCCACCTGGGATGACTGCCAACAGCTCCTCTGCATTCTGTTCACAACGGAGGAACGGGAGAGAATCCAGGTAGAGGCTAGAAAGTTGGTTCCCGGAGATGACGGTCAACCGACTGCAAACCCCGACCTCATTAATGCAGCATTTCCCTTGACCAGGCCAATGTGGGACTACAATACAGCAGAAGGTAGGGGAAAGCTACTCGTTTATCGCCAGACTCTAATGGTGGGTCTCCGGACTGCAGCTCGCAAGCCCACTAATTTGGCTAAGGTATATTCTGTTTTACAGGGAAAAACAGAAAGCCCCTGCTGTTTATCTAGAAAGACTAATGGAAGCCTTTAGACAGTATACACCTATAGATACAGAGGCACCTGAAAAACAGGCAGCAGTCGTTATGTCCTTTGTCAACCAGGCGGCCCCAGATATTTAAAAAAAGCTACAAAAATTAGAAGATTTGGAGGGAAAACAGATCCAGGACCTCCTTCGCATAGCACAGAGAGTTTACAACAACAGAGATGCTCCAGAAGAAAGACAAATTAGGGCCACTGAGAAAATAACCAAAGTCCTGGTGGCGGTCATTCAAAAAGAGCAACCACCGCCAGGAAGCACCCAATCCACGCATGCCCCTAGGCACAATCTGAGTAAAGACCAATGTGCATACTGTAAAGAAATTGGTCACTGGATAAAAGACTGCCCCAAAAAGAAACAGTGCCAGCCAGGCCAAGGACAATGGCAGCCCAAATCTATGCCGATACTAGTTACCCAAGATACAGACTAGGGGAGACGGGGTTCGGATCCCCTCCCCGAACCTAGGGTAACTTTATAAGTGGAGGGGTCCCCGGTCCAGTTCCTGGTCGATACTGAGGCACAACATTCGGTCTTAGTCAAGCCCTATGGAAAGTTATCTTCCAACTCCTCCTGGGTTCAAGGGGCCACAGGAACCAAGAAATATCCATGGACAACCCAGAGAGCAGTAAACTTGGGAACCGGAAAAGTGTCCCATAGCTTCCTGGTCATCCCTGACAGCCCTTGTCCCCTGTTGGGGAGAGATCTGTTGACAAAAATGGGGGCACAAATCCATTTTCAACCAGAAGGGCCCAAAGTGACTGACTCCCAAAACAGACCACTATCTGTTCTTACCGTAACTCTAGAGGATGAGTACCGGCTTCACCAGGAGTTAACACCTCCTAACCAAAATATAGACTCCTGGCTCCAGAACTTCCCGGAGGCTTGGGCAGAAATAGGAGGGCTAGGGCTAGCAAAGCACCAGTCCCGCCATTTTTGTTGAGCTTAAGCCCAGGATGGACCCTGTTCGCGTGCGCCAATACCCAATGGCCCTGGAAGCCAAAGAGGGAATTATACCACACATCCGCCGACTCCTAGATCATGGAGTCCTATGCCCCTGCCACTCACCATGGAACACTCCGCTGCTACCAATACAAAAACCCCACAGTAAAGAATATAGGCCGGTACAAGACTTAAGAGAAGTCAATAAAAGGGTAATGGACATACACCCGACGGTGCCAAATCCATACACCCTCCTGAGTACCTTGAGTCCTGAAAATCAATGGTATACTGTTCTAGACCTAAAAGATGCTTTTTTAAGCCTGCCTTTAGCCCCTAAAAGCCAGGAAATTTTTGCCTTTGAGTGGACAGACTCTGAGAGAGGCATAAGTGGCCAACTGACCTGGACCAGACTGCCACAAGGATTCAAAAACTCCCCAACTCTGTTTGATGAAGCCCTCCACGAAGACTTGGGTGAGTACCGACGCCAACACCCCAGTATAACTCTCTTGCAGTATGTTGATGATCTCTTAATAGCGGCAACGTCCCCAGAGGCCTGCATCCAAGGAACCAAAGACCTCCTGAAAACCTTGGGAAACCTGGGTTATCGAGCCTCAGCTAAAAAGGCCCAGATCTGCAGGCCAGAGGTAACCTACTTGGGGTATCTACTTAGAGGGGGACAGCGCTGGCTAACAAATGCTCGAAAAGAAACTGTCCTACAGATCCCCAGACCGCAGTCAACACGACAGGTAAGAGAGTTCCTGGGATTTGCAGGGTTCTGCAGACTCTGGATACCTGGCTTCGCTGAACTGGCAAAACCCCTCTATCAGGCTACCAAAGAGCAGCAGCCCTTCAATTGGACTGAAGAGGCTGAGCAAGCTTTCCAGCAAATCAAAACTGCTCTGCTCTCGGCCCCCACGCTGGGTCTTCCGGATGTCTCTAAGCCTTTCCTCTTATACGTGGACGAAAGCCGGGGCATAGCGAAAGCAGTATTAACTCAAAATTTAGGTCCCTGGCGCAGACAGGTTGCATACCTCTCAAAGACACTGGACCCGGTAGCTGCAGGATGGCCTCCTTGCCTCTGGATGATTGCTGCAATGGCCCTGATGGTCAAAGACGCTAACAAACTGGCCATGGGCCAAGAATTACAAGTCACCACCCCTCATGCTGTCGAAGACATCCTCCGACAACCCCCTGACCGATGGCTCAGCAATGCTCAGCTTACCCATTATCAAGGGCTGTTACTAAACCCCCTCAGAATAACATTTAAGCCCCCGACAACCCTAAACCCAGCATCATTGCTGCCAGACCCAGACTTAAGTAAGCCGCTCCACAACTGTGCTGAAATACTAGCCCAGGTACATGGAGTCAGAGAAGACCTCCAGGACCGACCGCTACCAGATGCAGACCTCACCTGGTTCACTGACGGAAGCAGCTTCGTTCACCAAGGACAGAGGTATGCAGGGGCGGTGGTAACCTCAGAGACTGAGATAGTTTGGGCTGAGCCTTTACCTCCAGGAACATTGGCTCAAAAGGCTGAGTTAATAGCCTTGGCACAAGCCCTGAAACTAGGCAAAGACTGTAAACTGACAGTATATACTGACAGCCGGTATGCATTTGCCACTGCCCACATACATGGGGCTATATACAGAGAGAGGGGGCTTCTCACAGCTGAAGGAAAAGACATTAAAAATAAAGAAGAAATCTTAAATCTTCTGGCTGCCCTTTGGGAACCCAGAAAGCTGGCTATCGTCCACTGTCCAGGACATCAAAAGGCCACTAACCCAGTCACTCGAGGAAACAACCTGGCTGACCAGACTGCAAAAGACGTGGCTAAAACCACTCCTCAGCTGCTGGCCCTCCAGCTGCCTGATCCTGGGCCCAGAGAATTGCCCTTTCACCCAGAATACTCAGAAGAAGACCTCCAGTGGATAAGTAAACTCCCCGGAACACAGGTCAGTAATCAGTGGTGGAAAGATTCTAACAACAATACCATTCTCCCGGACAGGTTGGGGCAGCGAGTAATAGCACAAATCCACCGAAGCACTCATCTGGGCCTGCGGCGGATGTTAGATTTGATTCAACACGCTGGGCTAAAAATTAAAAACGCCCCTGAAAAAGTAGACGCCACGGTTAAAAACTGTGTAGTATGTCAACTCAATAACGCCAGTCACGGGACACAGACCACGGGGAAAAGACACAGGGGAGATAGACCTGGTATATATTGGGAAATTGACTTTACTGAAATAAAGCCAGGAAAATATGGATACAAATATTTACTAGTTTTTATAGATACATTCTCAGGATGGGCAGAAGCTTTTCCGACAAAAAAAGAAACTGCACAGATTGTGGCCAAAAAGATCCTAGAAGAAATCTTGTCCAGGTATGGCTTTCCAGTCATGATAGGGTCGGATAATGGGCCGGCCTTCACCGCAAAGGTAAGTCAGGGACTGGCTTCCATCCTTGGGGCTAATTGGAAACTACATTGTGCTTATCGACCCCAAAGCTCAGGTCAGGTAGAAAGAATGAATAGAACATTAAAAGAGACCCTAACTAAATTGACCATGGAGACTGGCGCTAACTGGGTAGTCCTCCTCCCCTACGCTCTGTTCCCGGCACGTAACTCTCCTTATAAACTAGGACTTACCCCTTATGAAATAATGTATGGCAAACCACCCCCTATCCTCCCTAACCTTAAAGACAATCTCCTCAAAGCTGACACAGATAATGGTCTTGAACTTTTGTTCTCCTTACAAGCCCTACAGAGAGTTCATGAGGAAGTCTGGCCCAAGCTAAAAGAACTATATGAAGCTGGGCCTCCACCCATTCCACATCAATACAAACCGGGAGACTGGGTCCTCGTCAAGCACCACCGACAAGAAACCCTAGAACCCCGGTGGAAAGGACCATTCCAGGTGATCCTGACTACGCCTACGGCCCTCAAAGTGGAAGGCATCGCCGCCTGGATTCATCACACCCACGCCAAGCCTATAGACCCACTCTCAGACCTTGTTACATCCTTGACGGGAGAGGCACAACCTGGACAGTTGACCGGACCAAAGAAAACCCTCTAAAACTTGTTCTACGCCGTCAGCAACCTAAACTGTAACTATGACACCTACCTCCTTTATAACTCTTCTACTCTTATGGATCCCTTGTGGGGAGACCCAGGCGAACCCGGCAACATCCCCTTTCGCTTGGCGTTTCTTCCTGACTGAGAACTGGACCAATTATGCTCAGACAGAACAAAAGCGTTATGTATTAGGCACTGCTGACTGTCCCCCTGGGGGTTGTAACACTCCCATCCATCTAAATTTCACTGATTTTAAACAGCAGCCAGGAAAAGCAGCACCCGCAATTTGTTTCCTCTTTGACCAAACACTCTCTTATTGTAACAACTCATGGGTAGAACAAAGTGTCGGCTGTCCATATAGGTCCTGCAAAATCCACACAGTTAAAATCTTAAAAACTTCTGAGTCACTATCCAGTCAAACGTGGCGGTCACACAATTTCTTTAAAACCACATCAGGCTACACCTGGGTTATCTGGGACCCCTGGGACTCCCGCTGGACTTCCCAGCAAAAAGGGGCTATGTACTTGACTTCAGGAACTACCTGGCCTAGTAGCCATCTCTTTCTCTGGCGTTCCCTTGTTCAGATCCAGACCACCCTACACGCGGCTATACAGAACCAGGAAAGGGAATTAAATGTCCAGCTTTCAACTTTAACTCCTACCCGCCCCTTTTCCTGGTTTTCCCTATTAAGAGAAGGGTTAGAAATCGCAAACGCCACTGGCCTAGGCAATCTCTCTGCATGCTTCTTCTGCGCGGCTCTAGGGCGTCCGCCGTTAACCGCAGTTCCACTTCCAGGCCCGTCTAACGCTTCTCTCCGCCTAAACCCTAACAATAGCCACATACCACCCCCGATCCCTGACGTCCCCTTGTTCCTAAACCCTGGACAGACACAAGTTTCCTTTTGTTATTCAAATGCCGGCACTACCCTCTGTAATACAACTTCCACTCCCAACTCAATCCTCTTTGCCCCTCCCGGTTCTTTCTTCTGGTGCAATGGGACCCTATATAAGAACCTTTCCACTCAGGCCACTATAACCCTACTGTGTCTCCCTGTCACGCTAGTCCCCCAACTAACCTTGCACACCCCTGCAGAATTTTCCAGGTGGGACTCCGCCCCTTTCCCTAGACCAAAACGAGCTATATTCCTCCCCCTAGTAGCCGGAGTCTCACTCACCACATCCTTAGTTGCTGCAGGACTAGCCGGGGGAGCTTTAGGTCACTCCCTTATCAGCACTGCAAAACTCTCTCATCAATTCTCCATAGCTATGGAAGCTTCCGCCGAATCCCTTGCCTCATTACAGAGACAACTGACTTCCCTTGCCCAAGTTACTTTACAAAACCGCCATGCACTAGACCTGTTAACGGCCGAAAAAGGAGGGACCTGTCTTTTCCTCAGAGAAGATTGTTGTTTCTACATAAATGAATCTGGGCTCGTAGAAACGCGAGTTCAACAACTACATAAACTCAGCCTAGAATTGCAGAAACAACAATTCACCTCTGCTGCCAACAGCTGGTGGAATTCCTCCATGTACTCCCTTCTAGTGCCCCTCATAGGACCATTCATAAGTATACTTCTCTTACTTACTATAGGACCATGTATAATAAACAGATTAACAAACTTTATAAAAGAAAGACTCAACACTGTCCAGCTTATGGTCCTGAGAGCCCAGTACCAACCTGTACTCACCGAGACTTCCGAGTCAGACATATAAGACCCAAGATTGGCTCTCAAGATACTAGAGAGAAGGGGGAATGAGGAGTGGAAAAATACTGAATATCGGAGGTCAGAAAAGTCAGGAAACTCCCCTTAATGCTAGAACAACAAGGTTATCTGGAAAGTCCCTAGCAGGGCAAGCGACCGTTTGTGGTTTGGTCAAAGGGTGGGAACCAATGAACAACTGACTAATGTTTAACTTTAAATGTCAGCCAATTGTAAACCTACAACTGTAAAAATTCCCAATGACTCTGTAACTTGCTGTAACTTGTTTGTGTCTGACTATAAAAGACGGCTGAACACCGAGCTCAGGGTCTCTCCCTAGGATCGGATACCTAGCTGGAGGGAACCGAGTTGGAACTCGAAATAAAGCGATCCCTGCCACTTGGCTTTGTCTCTGGACTCTGGTGGTTGCTTTCGGGTCATCGCGGGTCTGGGCATTACAACATGTGGACACATAGAAAGGAACACACACACTGGGGCCTTTCAGAGGGTGAAGTGTGGGAGGAGGGAGAGGATCAGGAAAAATTACTAATGGGTTAATGGCTTAATACCTGGGTGATAAAATAATCTGTACAACAAACCTCCATGACACAAGTTTACCTATGTAACAAACCTACACTTGTACCCCTGAATTCAAAATAAAGGTTAAAAAAAAAAAAAAAAAAAGGAATGAAGGTAAGATCTAGGCTGTGTGACCTTGACCAAGCCGTCTTAGTTCTCAGGGTCTCTGAGTTCTCATCCATTTAATTCTGACAATAGCAAAGGAGTTGAAAAGACTAAACAACACTGTCTCTGACACAGAAGAGGCGCTTGGTAAACATCCTATTATTTATTCCCCTACGCTGTTGATTTTTTTTGCAACTGAAGAAGCAGATGTAGCAATTGGCAAACTAATTGTCTCCCTTCCCAATTGTCTTTAAAGACCCAATCCCCCTCACTTCTTTGAGACCTCTGTCACTAAAATATCGTGGGGTCTAAAATAGAAAAGATGCAGCTCTAGAGCCCTGGGAATGACTCATTGATTATAATTTACTCTGAGAAGTGCTAATGTAGAGGAATTACAGAGAGCCAAGAAACACAGAGAAAAAGTCCATGACTCACCCTGCAGCTGATCAGGGAGCACTTCCTGAAGATGTTGGAGCTAAGTCTTCAAGGACAAACAGGAGATGGCCAGGTCAGAGGACGGGGAGGGATGAGGGCTTTTCCCCATAAAAGAACTGCAGTTGGAGAGGTTATGGAGATTATAGGAGATGTGGGGTGCTTCAAAGCTGGGTGCTCAAAAGCTGGGTGAGGAAGGATACCTCACCCTCTCTGGCAAGTAAGACACAGGAGGGTGCTGAGCAAGTCAGCAGATGGATGTGTGTATGGGGGGAGGGGGTTGGTAGTGGTGAGGGGAGGCCATTCTGTCTCTGCCCAAGATCAGGTGAATCCTGATTTTGGGAAGCTTGAAGCTAATATACTCTGGCAAGAGTCTTTCTTCAAGAGGACTCTAAGGGAATGTAACATTACAAACATGAAATTAGAGATCAGCCTGGGAAGGGGCAGTGTAAGTCAGGTGACCCTACCACTTAAGCTTCATCAGTTTCATAATAAACTCATCTCTGATAACTAAGACCCTTACCCCATCTTTCACCCACTATATGTGTGGGGCTTCAAAAAGAGTATTGGCTTAGGAATCAGGATCCTGGTTCCAGTCGGGTCTCCATCACCACCTGGATGATCAAATTAGGGTATATTTCTGTTCCAGCTGATCTCTAAGGTCCTTTCCATCTCCATCCATCCATCCATCCATCCCCCATTTATCCACCCATTCATCCATCCATGCATCCATCCATCCATCCACCTATTTATCCACTCACCCATCCATTCATCCACCCAGTCATCCAACCACTCATCCATCCATTCATCCACCCACTCCTCTATTCATCCATCCATTCATTCATCTATCCATTCATACAGCCTTCTGTTTAACCATCCATCCATCCATCCATCCATCCATCCATCCATCCATCCATCCATCCATCCACCTATTTATCCATTCACCCATCCATTCACTCACCCAGTCATCCAACCATTCATCCATCTACCTGTTTATCCACTCATCCATCTATTCATCCATCCATTCATCTATCCATTCATTCATCCACCTATTTATCCATCCATCTATCCATTCATTCACCTACCCATCCATTCACCCACCTATTCACCTAATCTGCCATTTCATCCATTCATCCACCTATGATCCATCTACTCACCTACTCATCCATCCATCCATCCATCCATCCATCCATCCATCCATCCCTCCCTCCCTCCCTCCCTCCTTCCCTTCCTCCCCCCTCCCTCATTTCATGAGTAAGGCCATTTTAAGAACATCCAAGTTTCTTACTTTTTTAGAAGCTCTATTCTACCTCACATCAAATGCAATAAAATTTACTCATATTATGCATTAAATATATATATGTGTGTACTTGTTGTAAAATTTTAAAGTTTTTAAAAACTTTGCTTTCAAAAATTTCATTTACTCAACCAATATTATTGAGTGCCTACTATGAACCAGGCACTGTTCTAGGCATTGGGGACACAGAAGGAACAAAAATTTCAGGTCTTATGGAACTTATTTGGAGTTGAGTCCAACAAATAAATACAAAATATATACACTGTGGCAGATAAATGTCATGGATAAAAATAAAGCAAGAAATATAAAGAACAAAAGAATGAGGCAAGATTGGTTTATTGTCCATGAACAAGGGTTTTTAAATGGTTAGTTCTGGCCTTTAGAGTAATAAAAGACAATTAAGATTCATCCCAAAGGCCTCAAGTTAGATGGTGTCGGTAAGACTGAGGTGGAATGGAGGTCTTGCCAGGAACACTCAGGGCCCTGGAACTCACCCTTAACTCAGGGATAATTCTGATGTTTGGCTTTGAGCAATTCAGTTTACAAATGACCATGATTCCTCAGTAATCAAAGTGCACTCCTAATTTACAAGTTTAAAATGAAATAAGGCCAGGTGCAGTGGCTCTTGCCTGTAATCCCAGCACCTTGGGAGGCCAAGGCAGGCAGATCACTTGGCCAAGGAGTTTGAGACCAGCCTGGGCAACATAGCAAGACACCATTGCTACAAAAAAGAAAAAATACAAAAATTAGCCAGGAGTGGTGGCATGCACCTGTGGTCCCAGCTACTCAAGAAGTTGAAGTGGGAGGATTGCTTGAGCCTGGGAGGTCGAGGCTGCAATAAGCTATGACAGCATCACTGTGCTCCAGCCTGGGCAACAGAGTGAGATCCTGTCTCTAAATGAAATGAAATATTTATGAATGCTAAATCTAGACATAAGGATGATATGGTAGCATGACATTTGTAGACATTAATTAAATATGTATTTGATTGTGGTTTCTATTTGAATCTAGAAGCCAGTACACTTTTCCAAGGAAGGTCTCATACATTTTTTGCATGCTCCTGAAAAGCTTGCAGGTATTGTGCAAATGGAAAAACTGTCCTTCTGCACAAACTCCCACACTTGGGACAGGTACTTCTGTAGAACTGAAGATGCATGAAGACACAGGCCGCCCTGCCCACAGAGAGCTCATGGTTCATGTTCATAGCTACTCTGGGCTTCTGCATCTACAAAAAAGAGGTCAGATTCACTCCATCGAAGGGTTTTGAGGCTTCAACAGGATCACCCCTCGCTCTCACACAGACCTCCAAACCCTCATGCCTCCATCCATATTATCCACAATATGTCTTCTCCAAAAGCCACCCACAGTTCCGTGCTGTGCTCTGTCCCTGGCCATTGGCCTCAGACCCATTCTCTAACGGCTGATTCTTGAGCTGCTGTCAGAAAGCCCTGCTATCCCCAGCTTTATCACTGCAAATTTCCATTATTTTCAAGCCTTTTTCTCCTTAGCCTTTCTCCTTAACCAAAGCAGCTTTCTCCTATCCATCTCCCCTCAGCATAACATTCTATGGCCAAGTAGGAAACCACGCCTTATTTTCTGCTGCTTCCCCAGACTGTTACCTGCCATCATCCCCTACTGAAGGTCACAGCATCTGGTCCTGTTACCTTCTCCAACAGGGTATCCCTTTACTCCTAGTGACCCCGGCACCAGGTCCACTTGTCCCTGACTTCAGGTGATATGGCCACCCCACCTGAAGCCATCTCTTCCTCCCACCAGCACACTGGGCTCCCTCTTCAGCAACAGGCTGCATCGCTTCCCCAGAACGCATCCCAGCATCAACCATTCTGCACATCCACTGCTTAGTCTCATACCTCATACTTGGTGGTGCCTTCCCTTTCCTTCCATAATCCACTCGTCTCTTGGACAGACCCCCAGTCATGTTACCTGTCCCATTTTCACCTGTACACACACACACACACACACACACACACACACACACACACACACACCTTTGATTTCCTTCTGGTGGGGCCTGGAGCCCCTCAGCCCCTCTGATGCTGCCCCACAAATGACCTAAACTCCTTGAAGTTCACCCCTGAGCTGATGCATCCACAGCCCTGGGCTATCCTGTTTTCTTTCTTCTCTCCTGTTCCTTGGCTCAGAATTGGCAGGTGGAGAAAGTTATCATTCCATGCTAAATGGACCGACTACAAAATTGTTCTAACTCTACCACTTCCTTTTGGCAATCTTCTGATTCATTTCTCGTAAGAGTGTGCTTTTCATCATGCACCGACTGTCTCAACCTTTCCCCTTCATCCTCAGAGTCTTAATCTCACTCCGACTGCTGATTTCTTACAAATTACTTCATCTACCACGTTCTGGAAGCTGATCATTAAGAGCTTTGTCCCAGTCAGTCCATTCTCTGTACTAAAAATACCTCTTGTCCCCTCCAACTCCTAGCTTCCTGGACCAGATGACAGACACCCCGGGTACTGCAAAATTGTCAGTGGAGATCTCTCAAGTGTTATTTGTGAACTTTGAGCAATCATGGGAAGCAAGACTAGAGATGAAAAAGTGTAGTTCTTTTTCTTTGTTTGTTTCAGAGACAGGATCTCGCTCTGACACCCAGGCTGGAGTGCAATGGTGCTATCCCAGCTCACTGCAACCTCTGCCTCCCAGGTTCAAATGGTCTCTGACCTCAGCCTTCCAAATAGCTGGGAGTACAGGTGTGTGCCACCATGCCCAGCTAATTTTTGTATTTTCAGTAGAGACAGGGTTTCACCATGTTGGCCAGGCTGGTCTTGAATGCCTGCCATCAAGTGATTCACCCGCCTCAGCCTCTCAAAGTGCTGGGATTACAAGCGCGAGGCACCACGCCTGACCTGGAAAGGGTAGTTCTTATTTTCCAGAGGTCAATGGTGAATTCCCACAACTCTCGGCTTGATGACTTGCTGTCAATCACAGACAAAATTATAGAAACCAAAGGGCTGCTTTATGTTATTTAGAAAATAGTACAGCAATCACTAGGAGTCAATACAAGTTCTCTAAACCTCATTCCCTTTTTTTTTTTTTTTTTGAAAAGGTTGCTAGACTGGTGGATCAGGAAGACACTATAAATATATTTTATCTGGCTCTAAAGCAAGGTGTTTTTTGACAACCATGTGAGCAAGTAGGAAAATATAGTCCAGATTAAAGTAAAATCAGGAGGATTAAAACTAGTTAAGTGTGGCCTGGCCCAGTGGCTCACCCCTGTAATCCCAGCACTTTGGGATGCTGAGTCAGGCAGATCACAAGGTTGGGAGTTCGAGACCAACCTGGCCAACATGGTGAAATCCTGTCTCTACTAAAAATACAAAAATTAGCTGGGCGTGGTGGCAGGTGCCTGTAATCCCAGCTACTTTGAATGCTGAGGCAGGACAACCATTTGAACCCGGGAGGTGGAGGTTGCAGTAAGCCGAGATCACACCATTGCACTCCAGCCCAGGCGACAGGGCGAGACTCCTTCTCAAAACAAAACAAAACAAAACAAAACAAAAAACTGGTTAAGTGTGCCCAAAGAGTGCTAAGTAATGGATTAACCTCAGTCAGAAGGGATGTTTTCCCAAAGGCACTATTCTGAGACCTATCACATTCTTCCAAATTTTGAGGGGTGACAATATAGAAGGAATATTTACAAACATGTACATATATTTGTAAAAGAAATTATGTTCGAGGAAATAATGAGAACCATATATAACTCAATAGGCAGATTCCCAGATTCCAACTAGATGTCTTTTAACAGAGAAAATTCACCAAAATGTAATATTGAGTGAAAGAAGCAAGTCATAGAAAAAACATTACAATAAGATTCCATGAATGAGTTTCAAAATAGGAAGAATCGGTGGTGGCTCACACCTGTAAACCTAACATTCCGGGAGGCCAAGGCAGGAGGATCGCTTGAGCCTAGAATCTCGAGACTGCAGTGAGCTGTGATTGCACCACTGCACTCCAGCCTGGGCAAGAGAGAAAGTCCCTGTCTCTAAAACAAACAAACAAACAAATGAAAACAGGTCAAACTAAATAGTGTATTGTTTACAGAAATACACATCAGAGATAAAAGATATGAAGAAGCAGCAGATGATTATCACAAAATTCAGGAGAGCTGGGGGGAAGCCAGGCATGTGATTAGGAAAGGGTACAAATGGGGCTTTGAGGAAGGATGGGTGAGTACTGTTCTATTTCCTAACCTCAGAAATATAACATAGGATTTATATTAATATTATCCTTGAAAATGAACATATCTTTTCATACACTGTTTTGTGTGTTTGTCACATTATATAGTAAAAAGAAATTTTAAGGAATAAATCTAAAGTCCTATACCATGGTCCAAACCACTGCCTTCTCCAAAAAAAAAAAAAAAACCCCAGAATAATCTAATCAATATAACGTGTGAAAAAGACAGGGGATTTAATGGGTGGTGTAAGTCAGAGTCAGGTGTCTAGGTTACATTTGGAGAATTGTCTCTACCCTATTTCTGTGCAGGCCAGCTGGGATCATGATTAGGTTCATGACTGGAGTCATGGCTGGAGACCATGCACAGCTCAAGAGCTGCTCCTTCTTTGGGAGTCAGGCAAACAGGGAAGAGCTGGGGGTCTTGCCCCATGGGATGTCAGAAGCCATCCTCTGTTCTGAGATGCCTGCTTTTCCTGCTGTGTCTCGCTGGATCGCAGAGAATGGGATGTTTAGGGACAGTCACAGGTGGCAGCTGACAGCTGTCTTGAACCTTTTAAACCGTCACATGAAAGAGGAATTCAACTTGTATTGTGTGGCTCCAGAAGACAGAGCAGCAGGTAGAATCACCGTGAGTCATGAACTCCTTTCTCTGGATACATTCATGCCCAGGCTTAGGTCTTCTGTTTAGGGATGTCGCAGAGGTCACAGAAGAGTTAGCTCAGCTAAGATGACCCTTAAAGTCCCTTCCAACCTCCACAGGCTGTGAGTCTATGAAACATGTGCATGATATGCACAAAGGAAAGATAGAAGCTGAATACTGGCCAGGCGTGGTAGCTCACGCCTATAATCCCAGCACTTTGGGAGCCCACGGCAGGAGGATTACTTGAGTCCAGGAGTTTGAGACCAGCCTGGGTAACATAGCAAGACCCTGCATCTATAAAATTTTTAAAAATTAGCTGGGTGTGGTGGTGTGCATCTGTGGTCACAGCTACCCAGAAGGCTGAGGTGGGAGGATTGTTTGAGCCCAGAAGTTCAAAGCTACAGTGAGCTATGATTGCGCCACTGCACTCCAGCCTGGGCAACAGAGCAAGACAGTGTCTGTTAAAAACAACAACAACCGGGCGCGGTAGCTCACGCCTGTGATCCCAGCACTTTGGGAGGCCGAGGCAGGTGGATCATGAGGTCAGCAGTTCAAGACCAGCCTAACCAACATGGCGAAACCCCATCTCTACTAAAAATACAAAAAAATTAGCTGGGCGTGGTAGCAGACGCCTATAATCCCAGCGACTGGGGGGGCTGAGGCAGGAGAATTGCTTGAAACTGGAAGGTGGAGGTCACAGCGAGCCGAGATTGTGCCACTGCACTCTAGCCTGGGCAATAAGAGCAAAACTCCGTCTCAAAAAAAAAAAAAAAAAGTAAAAACAGTTTATTCTGAAACCAAAGAGATTTGATTTTAAATATAAGCATTATGCTTTGACAGTATTTATTTATTTATTTTTTGAGATGCAGTCTCGCTCTGTCACCCAGGCTGGAGTACAGTGGTGTGATCTTGGCTCACTGCAACCTCTGCCTCCCAGGTTCAAGCAATTCTCCTACTTCAGCTTCCCGAGTAGCTGGGATTACAGGTGTGTGCCACAACACCTGGCTAATTTTTGTATTTTTAGTAGAGATGGGGTTTCACCATGTTGGTTAGCCTGGTCTTGAACTCCTGACCTCCAGTGATCTGCACCCACCTCGGCATCCCAAAGTGCTGAGATTACAGGCTTTAAGCCACCGCGCCCAGCCAACAGCATTTATTTTAAAATTAAATGGGCTCTCCTTATGTTGCCCAGGCTGGTCTCAAACTCCTGGGCTCAAATGATCCTCATAAGTAGCTGGGATTAGAAGTGTGAGCCACAGCACCTGGCTCAGTTTGCCTCTGAGATCAATACGTAGTATTGATTTTGAAGAAGATTCAGGTACCTTCTACCCACATTTCTAAGATTTCAAAGGCAAAGAACTTTGAAACCCGCCTGGAAGCACAGCTTTTTGCGAGGTGCAGCACTTCCCATGTCCAGCCTCCTCAAGGACCGCTGAACCTCCGCAGGATGGGCGCTGAGACCAGGGTTTACTCTCTCCTGCCACCTGCTGGTCCTTCGCTGCATCTCTTCTTTCTCTAGGACACTGGTGGTATCAACACCGGATAATACTCTGTCACCTAGAGTTCCTTCCAGTGGCTCACACTAAATCCAGGAAAATCAGAAATTCACAGATGATGAATTCACAGAAAGTCACAGAGAAGACCCAGAGCTCTTTCTAAACTGGACTCAGAGCCTTAAAAACTGACAGCTCCTGGGCAATAGACATGCCCACACACAAACCTTGTTTGGCCCATACAGTATTAAATGATTTTGAGCCAATATATAAAATTTGGAAACTTTACCTAAAAAAATCTAGATTTGTAATGTTATGTTACCAGGTATTCATCAAGTCTCAAAGCAGAGAGTAAGAAGAGATTCTGGTTGAAAGACACACGATGCATGATATACGGAAAGAGAGCCAAACCAATTACCCCAACAGCTCTATAAGAAATGACAATTTAAAGGGCACTGAAGGGAATCCATGGGCCCAGGAAGGGAGAGCTCCACTCTTGCAATCCTACTACCCGAAGCCAAATGAGGAGCCTTCTGGAACTTGCAGATGGGCCGGGGTTGGACAGATCCTTTCTCACCTGGAGAATTCTTAAGGCAGGACACAAGCTAGGGGTACCCACAACAGCAGGATGGGGAGACAGTGGTAGCCGCTGGTCAAACTGGACTTGCCTCGTTTAGCAAGTGGTTTCCCTCGATCACAGGGAAGCAATAGGAGAAAGCTGGGTTCCAGGTGAGAGCTACATTGTTGAGACTTCACCGACGAGGGCTGCCGGCCAAGTGGACTCAAGTCTCAGAGGTGGCTGCCGGTGTGCCCTTTGTGACTGGGGAAGGGTGTGAGATTGTAAAGACAGCTGGGAAGTGCATTCCAGGATCAGACAACTATGGCACTGACAATCCTTACAGTGAGCCTGAAGAACCCACAAATGAGTGGAAAAGAACCAGCCCTGGGGCCCCTGCTGCAGTGGGGCCACCAACAGTCAGGTTATAAGAATGCCTGCCATGAAGACTCTCCTCTTTTTCTCTGACTCCTGCCCTCTGCCCCTGTCCTGGAGGATCCAGCGGCTAATGCTCCCTTAACCCACCTTCTCCAGCCTCCACCCCCATTCTGGAGGGGCCGTTGCTGGGGAAGAGGGGGACTATGGGGTCATCCTGGAAGAGGCAGGGTGAAGTATCAGACATGAACCAGGAGGTGAGTTGAAGTTCTGAATTACATGTGAGACTGAAGTTCTGATTTAAATGAGAAGAAATTTTCATATCTAAAGGGAAAGTATCATTGTAAAACAGAACAGTTCTTGGCTGGGTGGGATGGCTCATGCCTGTAATCCCAACTCTTTGGGAGGCCGAGGTGGGAGGATTACTTGAATCCAGGAGTTTGAGGCCAGCTTGGGCAACATAGAGGGAGACCCACTGTAAACAAAATTAAAAACTTAGCTGGGTGTGCTGTTTAGTTAAGTAGTTACTAAAGGTGGTTAGTAAAGGCATGGTGGCATGCGCTTTCAGTCCCAGGTATTTGACAGCTTGAAGCAGGAGGATTTTGAGTCTAGAAGGTTGAGGCTGCAATGAGCTGTGATTGCACCACTGCACTCCAGCCTAGGCAACAGAGCAAGACCCTGTCTCAAATATATATAACAATTCCTGTATTGGAAAGTGATCAGGAAATCATGGAATCTGATCTGTTTGTCCAAGATGGCATCTAAGGGCGGGGAAGAGAATTCAGAGCATTGTTGAAGAAAGTGGGAGAAACAAGTAACTTCCTTTTTTCGGTCCTACCAAGTTCAGCTCTTTCAATGCACTTTACTCATTGACTTCCCTTATGAAATTCCATTTCCCCACAACTGAAGCAGCTGCCCTAAAGGAAGAGCTATGTGCTCTCTGGCTCATTGCAGCCCCCACAGCTCACGGGATGTGAGCCACTTGCCTCACCTTCCCACAGGTGTTACCTGCCCCTGCTTTAGCTCTATTCCTCATCTCCCAGTGGGCAAATGGAGGCCCAGGGAGGACAAGTCATGCATCTAAAGTCACATAGAAAAGGAGCAGAGGCCAGGCGCGGTGGCTCATGCCTGTAATCCCAGCAGTTTGGGAGGCCGAAGCAGGCGGATTGCCTGAGCTCCGGAGTTTGAGACCAGCCTGGCCAATGTGGTGAAACCCCCGTCTCTAATAAAAATACAAAAATCAGCCAGACGTGGAGGTGGGCGCCTGTAGTCCCAACTATTCGGGAGCCTGAGGCAGGAGAATCGCGTGAACCCGGGAGGCAGAGGTTACAGTGAGCCGAGATCATGCCACGGCTCTCCAGTCCATGACAGAGCAAGACTCCATCTCTAATTTAAAAAAAAAAAAATTTAAAAATATATAAATAAGTAAATAAAAGGAGTAGAGCTGTATCCTAAATGCACACTGTGGAAGGTCTAGGAGTGGAAATGGTGTGTGCCCCCTTTCCTTCAGTAGACAGTGCATTAAATATCCTCACCCACACATGAGCTCTTCTCCCATCCTTTCTGATGGGGTAAGAAGAGGCGGCAGGGCCCCGAGAAAGAAGCTCTGGCAGGCTGGGCGTGGGGAGATGATCAAAAGGGAGCTGGAGGTGCCTGGGGCCAGTCCTGTTCCCACCCCCTCACACCTGCAGACACTCCCACTTCTGCCCTACCCTCAAGCACAGATGAAAGCAAGTGGCTTTCTTCTTTGGGTCATCCTACACCGAGCTCAGATTTTAACTGGATCAGAGGAACTTATTAAGAAACGATTCATCCTGTAACTCTGTGTCCAAATGGAGGCCCGCTCAACGGTAGGGACACCAAGGGGCTCCTAATCTTCTTGTTCCTCTTCATTTCTCAACTCATTATCTTCCCCTCAGCCCCATGGTGTGGGAATGTGGTATTCTCTCTCGGATTATGAGCCCCAGGATGCAAAGGCAGAGAGAAGCCCCACCCACTTCCCTCTAGCTAAGCCACTGCTTCTGCCAGGCCTAGAAGCAGGCAGAATCCCCAAGCTCAGCTGAATCCAGAACAAGAGCTTCTGCATTTTTTTTTTTTTTTTTTTTGAAACCGGGTCTCACTCTGTCACTCATGGTGGAGTGCAGTGGTGAGATAACGGCTCACTGCAGCCTTGATCTCCCAGGCTCAAGCAATCCTCCCACCTCAGCCTCCTGAGTAGGTGGTACTATAAGGCAAGTGCCCACAACCTGGACTTTTTTCATTGTTGTATTTTTTGTAGAGATGGGGTTTTGCCACGTTGCCCAGGCTGGTCTTGAATTCCTGGACTCAAGTGATCCGCCCCTCTTGGCCTCCCAAAGTGCTGGGCTTACAGACACGAGTCCACTGCCCCTGGCTGCCTTTGATTTTTAAAAAGGTAACACTGATTGTCCCCAAGCAGGGGAACTGGCAACACTTTCACCCTATACCCTTTTATACCTTTTGATTTGCACCCTAAGTACCTATGCTTGTAGATTTTAAAAAATTAATTTTCGGAAAAGAAAAATTCTTCCTGACCTCAAAGCCCAGGAGATGCTCGGGGGCCACTCCTCCAGGACCTCCTGGGCTTTGGGGGCATTAACAGAGGGCCTGAAGGGAGGAGGCAGCAGCTAAAATGAGGGGAGATTTGTGTGCTTTGCTTACCTGCTTCTATCTTTTTTTTTAAATAGAGACAGGGTCTCCCTGTCCTCCAGGCTGGAGTGCAGTGGTGCTATCACAGCTCAATGCAGAATCAAACTCCTGGGCTCAAGCAATCCTCCCACCTTGGCCTCCTGAGTAGCTAGGACTATAGGAATGCCTAGCTAATTTGTATACTATTATTATTTTGTAGAGAGAGGGTCTCAACATCTTGCCCAAGCTGGTCTTGAACTCCTGCGTTCAAGTAATCCTCCCGCCTCGGCCTCCCAGTGTTGGGATTACAGGAGTGAGCCACTGCACTCTTCCACCTCAGCTGCTGATGTATCATTTCCACAGAAGTAAGGGAGACAAAAATTCCAAGTCATTGATGTTATTATTCTGTTTGTTTTTTTTAAACTATACCCCATTTCAGCAGTAATTGTTCTATTAACTGAGGTTTTACTATGTTGCAAAGCCCCAATGGCTGGTTTTAAACATAGCAGGTAATTCTCTACCTTGGCAGAAAAGGACCCTGTGCCTCCTGCCCCCTTCTTGTTGAAAACACAAAATATTTTCTAATAATAGGCACCAGTAAAGGTTTTTTGGGGGCTGGGCGCAATGGCTCATGCCTGTAATCCCAGCACTTTGGGAGGTTGAGGTGGGTGGATCACCTGAGGTCAGGAGTTCGAGACCAGCCTGGCCAACATGGCAAAACCCCGTCTCCACTAAAAATAAAAAAAATTAGCCAGGTGTGATGGTGTGCACCTGTAGTCCCAGCTACTCAGGAGGCTGAGGCAGAAGAATTGCCTGGCAGGCAGAGATTGCAGTGAGCCAAGATCACACCACTGCACTCTAGCCTGGGCGACAGAGCAAGACTCTGTATATATATTTAAAAAAAGGTTGTTTGGTAACCAGATTTAAGTTTTGTCTATTTCAGACCTTCCAACTGATTCCAAAGACTCTCCTAAAAGCAATTCCAGTTTTGAAATGTTATGTAAGTCTCACGGATGCAGAGTACATAAAATAAAATACAAACTTCAGAGTTTGGAAGGGATATTACATGAAAATCAGGGCTTCACAGTGGAAGACGATTTTGGCAAGGCTAGGCTGGTTCCAGGGCACTGCACGGTGCCCCAAATATTTTCTCTTTCTCAGTCTGTGGTTTTAATCTGTTGACCCTGCACTGTGTCTTCACCAAGGGTCAAAAAGCTTCAAGTCTGACAGATCAGCCTTCACCACCTGAAAGATCCCAGTTCTCTTCTGAAATCATAAGCAAATGTTAGCCTTGTCTATGGAAAGCAAACTGCTGATGCAGAAACCAAAACACCAGCAGGAGCCCAGGCAGCTAAGGCCTCATCCAGGCAGGATGTGAAATGTCAGGCCATTTATCTAATATTTTCACCGCAGTGGTTACTTGATGTTGGAACAAAGCACAACACTGGCTTTGGAGAATTCCTTGTTTTTTTTTTTTTTTTTTTTTTTTTTTCCAGCTTTAAATATTGGCATCCACTCACCAGGCTTGAGAACTAGAAAAGCTACATGGATTTCTAGAGTGAGCAACAATTTCCTCTGGCTGCCATTCCTTGCCAGGTTGGTGCCACTCAGCACACGCCAAGGGCAGAGACCAGCTTCTTGTTTCATCTGGCTATGGTGTAGACCTATAGTCACACCGCTAAGGTAGAAAGCTCACAGTCCCTCCAATAATTGACACAATAATGAAATCAGAAAGACAAAACTAAACAACCAATTTAAGACAGAAAAAGAGGTATGTATAATCTAACGATAGACCCCGGTTAAAAGATGGCATTAGGTAGGTATTTGTATTGTCACTGCACTGCTGAGTCACCTAGTATATACACACATCTCTAAATTTTTCTGTATAAAAATTCTGGTTTCAAACTACATTCCTTATATAGACTAATTTACTTAAACATTTAAACCCCAGAACGCTAGCAGCTAAGGAAGTTAAAATCAACGAATGCCCTGACTAGAAATGTAAACCAAATGTGCTCTAATAAACATTTAAGAATTCAAATATGCTTTTACAGCTGGGAGAAAAACTTGTATGTTTGTGTGGCTCCTCTGAGCCTAAAACCTCCCTACAAGCATTCTCACAATAGCAGTAAGCTCTATCAAAAAAGAGGTGAAAATCTATCAATAGAACACAATCGACAGCCCTACAGTCATCCATGAAAGCATCCAGGAAGTCTTCACATTTGCAGACTCGCCTTGGCCAAAATTTCAGGCAGACCCCCAGGAATTTTGGGAGAGCAGAGGGTCAAGCTGTAAACTCCAAGTGCTAGTGTTCAAATACCGAGGCCTTTCAGTTCTTTCAATCCTCTTCCTGGAATTCTTGGGCGACCTTCCCTTTACTATGATTTGCTCCTCTCCTCCTGCTGTGACTGTGTGAAGGGCATCATCACATGGGGAGCAAGTACCTCCGTCTCCCCACTTGCCTAAAATAAGCAGGCACATCCCATCCGTGAGGCTGGAACTTGCAGGAGAAAATGAGAAGTGAAATCTTTCACACACACACACACAGTTCTACTCAAACTCTAAGCTTTTATTATTGTATTTTACAGATCATTCATTCAGGACATGCTGCGTCTGGGGTTGGTATCGTCTCCCTTTTGAATGACAGAATGTGCATAAAAGTCTCTTGCCCACGCTGAACTCACACGTGCCTGGCAGGAAGGAGCTCTCACGAAGTGCCAGCTGGATGTGAGCTTGCCCGGGCAGCAGCAGGGCTGTCCTTGTTTCTGAGCTGCCACCTATTCACTGGAGTTAGGTGGGTCAAAGCTGAAATTTAGCTTGGAATTTAAGTTTCTAATTGTATACTTTTCATTGTAGTCTGATTAGGTTTTAGTCTGCTTTAAAATCAAAAGGTCATCCAGGCACTCTAATATGATCATTTTCAATATGGAAATTTGTTATTCACATGCTGTACCTCAAATCAAAGAAAAAGCAGGCCTCAATATCACGTGTCAGGAAAAATTAGAAAATTGTTCCTTTTCCATTTTGCCACCCTGCTGTTTTCCTCATAAACAGTTCCAGCTTGGAAAACAAGAACTTCCCCTCTCAGACAGATGCAACAGTAGGAGGAAACTGCTTTGGTCTTAAACTAGAAGCTGCAGCTGAAACTCTCCCCGTCTAATCCTGCCGGCTGTGTGTATGGCTCACACCATCTTTTCTGAGTGAGGAAAACCGCTGGCACTGAACAGCTGAAAGGCTCGCTGAAATCTATGCTTCAAGAACAAGTTAAAGACAATACAACAAAACACATAGACACTGAAGCGATTCAACTAATGTCCATCACCTATTCTGCTAATGTCAGTGCTTTTCGATAAACTTCTCAACATCTGTGTTGGTAAACTTCTTAAGATTTGTTCTAGCCCAACCACGGTGACAAAGTTCCCCTGCCCATAAAGCCTAGATAAAAGTGGATAAGAAATATGAAGTCCAAAGCTATAGAATATAGCAGTTAGGGAAGTAAACTAAACATGCCCCTCGCCTGCATGCTGATCAGTGTGGTGAAACTGAAGACAGTGTTGGCAAAGTGACTCAGACCCACAGCACAGATTTGATCAAGGGCACAGCTCATAAAAATAGCAACAATTTCAATTCCCCTATCCAACGTTTAGGAAACAATCCAATAGCAAGAAATGAGAGCAGTTCGATGCCAACAGTTTGACCTGTGGGCGATCAACCTGTAAGTCCTCAAAAGAAAATATCCTTGCTTTCCCTGGGACCAACAGAGATGGGGAAAAAAATAAAACACAGAGGCTGGGGAGTGGGGGCGTAGGAATCAACACAGATGAGGTTGGACAGTTACAAATTCAACAAGAGAATTCAGCAGAGAGACCTGGACATTTTAAACCAGTGTAAGCTGAGAGTTAGGAAGTGTTTAAAATGTGAGCCCCAGGACTTCTCATACTATAGTAAAAATATAGGTATTCTTCAAAGGCGCTATCTACACGTGTTGCAGTGTGAGGTACAGAGGAATTCTGGAGAAGCCGGACTCCTTGGAAGTACGGAAGGAGCACAGCTATGAATTCACAGTCAATCAAGAGTGTATCTGAGAAAGGACATCCCTTTGACCCAGTGAGCAGCTGGAAGAAAGAGGCATTTAGCAGAGGAGAAAGATGATAGCCCCCTACAGAATCTGTCAGACTAAGCCTATGATGAATGAGGTTTTTTACAGTACGATCACCCTCAAAATCAGCTTGTGGAATGGGGGCTACCCTATTTATAGCAAATTCTAAGAATATATATATCAATGTCCTTCCAGATAAAAAAAAAAAGATACTTTATTATAACTTTTAAATTGCAGAACATCAGACTGAATATCATTAGACACATAAACAAAACCACTCATCTCTAAAGTCATCTTCTATCCCCTCTCAAAATTTGGCCAGTGAGTTACGCCTCAGTGAATTTTCCAGTTCAACCCCATTCACCAATGTGAAATAAATGGAAACACTAGCCTTTTGGTTTTGCCCACAGTTCCAAAGTGCTATTACAGGTGGAATATCTGCTGCAGAAGGTCATTCTTGCTGCTGTGGGTGTGAGTAAAATATCCATCTCTTTGCCTCTGGTCCGGCAGGCTTTGTTCTCTTTCTCCTTGTTTTGTCTCCTTCTACAGGGGTTGCCTTACATACTGCAATCAAAAGACATCTTCTGCTCAGAATCACAACAGATAGTGAGTGGTTCACGTGAGAAGTAACGTTACATACTAAGTTACTGAAGCTACAATGAGAAATTAACTCTGGGGTTACAACTCAAATATGACTTCAAGGTAAAGAAAATAATTACTTGGCTGGCTAGTGAAACACTTAGCTCCTTCTAAAATCAAAATTGCAATATGGACTTCTGCTTCACGCTGCATCCCAAGGCACAAATCAGGTAACCTACATCTCCCAAATGATCAACAGAGCACTCCATCCTATTTTACCCTCAATGCTGAGAGATTACTCCTGGGCCCAGAAGTTGTCGCATAGGTTACTTGGTGTTCAGGCAACAACTGCCACAGGCCCCACCTTGATGAACATCATCAATTTCTTTAAATATGATGATACTAAGATGGAGGCCCCTGCTCAGAGGAAGCAAGGATATAAAAGCTGGGACAGACTGTTGAGGGTCACTACACTACAGACCCAGATGACATGATGGAACGTGAATACTGAAGCTTACAATCTTCTGAAAAATCTCTTTTTCAAAACCCATACGCCCTTTTTTCTAATTGGGAAATCAGGGACAGGGAAACATTCGCATAATTACCCACCAACATGTTCTTCTTAACAGAAGTGAAGATTATTTTAAGAATATGAAAAGTGTTTCAAGACATCTGTTTTCAGGGACAGACCAGAGCAATAGAAGTACTTTTCAGAGTTGTTTCATTTTAAAGTCTATCTCAAGAACAAGGGCAGCCTGCTTTCACAAGGTACCAAGACATGTTCTGGCAAAAACATTTTCACGTTAGGTTATATGCTGTCAAGTTCAACTATTTTATACATATCTGATCCTTTTCTGTCAGCAAAAAAGGTACAAATTTTAAAACTCAAAAATCAATAATTTCTGGGTAGGATGAAGGTAGAATTTTGGTTGTATTTTAGACTTCAGAACACAGATGAAACCAAAAGGTCTGCAATTGTCTCTACATTCACATCTTTCAAAGGTCCTTTTCTCCTTTTACATGAATTCATCTGAATCATTGCCATCCTGTAGGAAACAAAAATATGAGACCATAAAAGCCTTGAAAATAATTCAATATTTAAAATTTACAATTATCTTAATTAGCGAGCTGCCTTCTCACCTCAGTTGCTGAGTTCAGAAAGTAAAATAACTAAATTCACTCATCACTTCTCCATCTTAAGTTGTCAGTTTCCTTGAGATAGCTGAATTAACAGCTATATTCCGTGAGGTGTCATTACATGGCCTGATTACACAGCAATAAGTGACCACTGATTTCTAAATAATGAAGTAAGTCCCACCTGACCTAGTACAGTGCAAAACAAATGTGACTGTAAGAAAACATGACAGGTCCTTCAACAAATGTACCAAGCAAACACCACCTCAATATCCTCATGCCAGCAATTCTGCCAATATGCAAACTATTTCTGGCCTAAGTTCCAGTCATCTGAGCCTCAACATTGTCACAGATTTGGGACTTCACAACATGGCTCTGATTTCTTCTTCTTTTTTAATAGGAAAGGCCATTAGGAAGTCAAACATAGGCTAGTTTACCAAGTTAGCTGGTTTGTGACATTTTTTAATTTAAAAAACCTGCATAACAGTATACAGCACAAAGGGACTGATTTTATTGGGTGGCTTCTGAGCAAGTCCTGAAGGCCACAAAGGTAGAGCCCTGACTCCTTTTTGGACAACATTCACTAAGAGTGTGCATTCTGATTTGCTTGCCAATGTCACAACCTGAACACTCCACTTGTTTTATCTTCTTTCTCTTTCCCATTGCTTGACACCAGCATTGTTAGAGAAAGGGATCAGACTAAGGCTCATCTAAATGGCCCTTATTAAAGATGGTAGAGAAATACGATACGGATAGAAAACATTAGTTTCTGTGAAGTCTGGTTTTAGCTCCAGCTTCACTTAGTGGTTTTCTCTGTGCTTCTCTTCCATTAGTATGATGAACAGAAGCCACAGTAAAAACGCCTTCGATAATTGTACAAAGAGCAGACTAATGACTGTGTTATATCCAGGCGCCAAGACTATGATTGCCCTAGAGTCTTAATCTGAAATAAAAGCAGTAGCAATGTTTGAAAGAGTCATTTAGTATCTTCAAATGCCAGCTTTAGATCCCAAACACTGAAGATGAACAACTCAGTAAGACAGTCTGGGTTGTTATCAATGAGAGTTTAAGCCATTCCCTGTAAAGGCTGTGAGTTAGATGTGCAGAGTTCCCACTTGTCTGGGGCTATGTTTTGGAATTACAGTAATTACTCTTCTTGATGAACCTGTATAAGCTAAATTAAAACTTGAGTCCTCTATTATATAAACACTTGCCTTTAGCTGAAAAATCAACTGATCACGTTCTAAATTGGATCATAAAACATCTGTATTGCTTACACTTCTACACTGCTGGTGGGAATGTAAACTAGTACAGCCACTATGGAAAACAGCGTGGAGATTCCTTAAAGAACTAAAGTAGAACTACCATTTGATCCAGCAATCCCACTACTGGGTATCTACCCAGAGGAAAAGAAGTCATTATTCAAAAAAGATACTTGCACACACGTTTATAGTGGCACAATTCACAATTGCAAAATCGTGGAACCAACCCAAATGCCCATCAATGAATGAGTGGATAAAGAAACTGTGGTATATATGTACAAAGGAATACTATGCAGCCATAAAAAGGAATATATTAACAGCATCTGCAGTGACCTGGATGAGACTGGAGACTATTATTGTAAGTGAAGTAACTCAGGAATGGAAAACCAAACATTGTATGTTCTCACTGATATGTGGGAGCTAAGCTATGAGGATGCAAAGGCATAAGAATGATACAATGGACTTGGGGGAAGAGTGGGAGGGGGTAAGGGATAAAAGACTACAAATATGGTACAGTGTATACTGCTCGGGTGATGGATGCACCAAAATCTCACAAATCACCACTAAAGAACTTACTCATGTAGCCAAATACCACCTGTACTCCAATAACTTATGGAAACAAAACAAAACACAAACATCCCTTAACAGAAGATGGTTACAAGGAGAATTAGTCTATTCTTTTAAAGTATGGAGAAAAACTATAAAAACATTTTCACTGAAAGAGAGAATAAAAACACCCAGTGCAAAACTTCCTTGGAATCTTGAACCTGATTCATACTTGGAGCTCAGGAGCAGGGGTTGCAAGCAACAGAGGGAGAGTACGGGTAGAAAAGTTAGCAATCTTTTGGGCTACAAATTCAATTTCCTAGTCTTGGGACTTTTAACATCCATCACTGATCAGATGGTGTTTGTATGTGTATGTAGGTTGGTGGGTAGGTAGGTATGTATATGTGTGTGTGTATTTGTTTATTTCTCAACTCTAGAATTATATACAAACTTTAAAAATCCACAATGAGAATGAAATGACTAAGGTCATGAAATAATATGGGGGCTAGATTTCTGGTGGAAAGTAGCCTCTAAAATACAGAAAAGTTCAAAAAGCAAAATAACCCCAACAATGACATCTGAGCTGTGGTATGTTAAAGACTACTGTTTAGTGATAAACCATTCCAATAGTTTCAAGAAATCTGAAATGAGCTTCCAGAAGGGATTAAACACATCTCATCTTTTCATAACGATACTCTGAAAAAATAGCAACCAAAGACTATATGAACAAGGTATAAAAATATGACTATTTACAGAGTAGGTCAAGGAAGACTTTCACAACGATGTGTCTTTGCTTCAATTCTGAAGCAGCCCTGTGGAATAATATGTCTACATTTTACTGATGATCAATACTCCCTCAGAGAGTTTAAATGACCCAACCACTGTGACAAAGCTCCCTTGTCCAAGGAATTTTTAAGCCCTCACGATTAGCAAATGACAGTTAAGTCTCTAAACTTCAAATTCAAAGCCCTATTTAATTTAATAATGCTATTCTGGAATTTTTCAGGAATAAATTATAAAGAAACGTCTCCGATTCATAAAGGAGCCTCATAAATTTAGTTCTTCATAGATACGGGAATAAGAATGTTGTTCTTACAAATTTTTAGAAGCATATGTAGATATAAACAAGATGTAAAATCCTATTACTTCTAATTCATGCATTAAATCTGGGGTTTGACTAGATGACTTATAAGGAAGGGATCTTAAATTCTGTTACAGTTGTCCCTTGATTTCTTTATCTGTGAATTCAACCAACCTCAGCTCAAAAATATTTAGAGGAAAAAAACAATTTAAAAAATACAATTAAAATAATATAAATTAAGAAAATACAGTATAAGAACTATTTACAGAGCATTTACACTATTTAGGTATTATAAGTAATCTAGAGATAAAGTATATGGAAGGATGTGCATAGGTTACATGCAAATACTACTCCATTTTACACAAGGGACTCAAGTATACTAGCATTTTGGTAGCTTCAGGAAGTCCTGGAACCAATCCCCCACAAATACTGAGGGATGACTATATTTTTTAACTATACTACAAAACATGCAAAATCCCAAATATATCCACCCAGTTTCCATTTTCTGCAGACTGCTCAATAGCAGCTAAATTGTGCTATCTCTAGATACTTCAAGACAAATTTTGGGAAAGACAGCCTCAAGGACAATAATTCTCTGACACAGTTCCAATCAAATAATTAGATGCGATGTTAAGAAGATCCTTTCAGTACTGTGTCATAGGTCACCATCCATTTTTATCCTAGGTCCTAAGGAACATGAAAACAACCAATTTTGTCACTTAGGCTTCACTTAGTCACATAAAATCTTAGGGTAAGTACTTTTATTTTAATTGATTGAAGGTGATAATTTTGTTCTCACTCAATTATAATATGGACTCTATAGTCACAGTGATATAGAACACTAATAAATAAAGGCACTTTTGCATGCCTGCAACCAGAAAAGGGGGAAATAAAGAATAAAGTCCTGTAAATATAAAATGAATAGACCTGTATTCCACAGTAGACAAGCTCTGACAATCTCTTTCCCTGAGATGAGCTACTTAACAACACACATGAGGAAGTCCACAGGGAAGGAGGCGCAATGCCTAACAGACTCCAGCCTGAGTAGTGTCCTGGTTGCCAAATCACAGTCACCTATTTGCAACATGTAAGGCAATAATGGCCAGTAACACAATTATTAAAAACCCTTAGTGAATTATTTCAAGGCAAACATTCATGCAAACCACCTGAACATACCTGATTTGAAGACATATTTTCAACTTTCATTAGTGATGAATAGCTCCTAGAAGGAAAAAAAAACACACACACACATACATTTAAAATATGGTGATCCAGTCAACAAATATTTGATGAACATTTCCTGTGTATCCAGCACTACTCAGGGGCTTTAGAAGAACCGCAAGAGCTATTAGATATAATCTCTGAGCTCAAGGAGATTGCAACATTCAAAGGATACATATTTATAAACAATAAAAAAGATGTGCACAGCACTTAATAGTTTACAAAGTGCTTTTTCCCACTTGTTTCATGTCACCACCTCCACAATAACTTGGCGAGACAGGTGGCATTATTCCCTCTTTTTAGATGGGGAAATTCACCTACAGCCAAGATCTGATATGATTCACTGCTTAGGTATATAGCTCAGACTGTAAATGCTACAGGAATTCAAAGGAGGAAACACATCAGTGTGGGCAGGAGCTGTCAGGGCACCCTTCACAGACAAGGCAGAACCCAAATCAAGCCAATCAAGTGGGCAGGATGAGTGAGGGGGCATTTCAGATCCACAGAGTGGGATGAGCAAAGAGACAGAGATGGTATCTATATGACTTGCTGAAGATCCAGCTAACTCGGGCAGGTTCTCAAAGTAAAGTAGTGGGATATCAGGCTGGATGTGGGGTCCAATTATGTTGTCTTGATTGCGCGACTGAACACAATGTGTTCAGCAAGAAGCCATAATATACAACTGTGTAAAGCCATAACGAGGTTTGATGGGTATTTATTAAATGTCCATGATGCATAAGACCCTGTGCTAAGCCTGGGTGGAGGATCGGATGAGAAGAAAACAGAAAATGATGACTAACATAAAGCCTGGACCCACAGAACTTACTAGGAGGGGAAATAAGACTTATTCATCAATAACTACAGTGAAAAGTACTATTAAAAAATACACGGCTGGGGGCTGTGGCTCACGCCTGTAATCCCGGCACTTTGGGAGGCCGACACAGGAAGATCACAAAGTCAGGAGTTCGAAAGCAGACTGACCAACATGGTGAAACCCCATCTCTAAGAAAAATACAAAAATCAGCCAAGTGTGGTGGCGTGTGCCTGTAATCTCAGCTACTCAGGAGGCTGAGGCAGGAGAATCACCTGAACCCGGAAGGCAGAGGTTGCAGTGAGCCGAGATCACACCACTGCACTCCAGCATGGGCAACAGAGCAAGACTCCATCTCAAAAACAACAACAACAACAACAACAACAACAACAACAACAACAAATACACAAAGAGACAAAGGAAAGTGAGACTACATAATACCAATGTTTTGAAAAGAATAGTCTGTAGCAAACAAGAGTAGAGAGAGGAAAGAAGTGGTCAAGGCAAGAAGGCCCATTCAAAATAACAGTATTTACCATTTACTAGGTGTCCTTTATTTGCTAAGAACTGTAGAAAGCGCTTTCTACACAAATTACTGCTAACCTCTACAACCACCTAATAGGTCAAGGAGTATTTTAAGCCCATTGTACAAAATAAGAAAGCAGAGTCAGGGTGGTTAAGTACGTTGTCCAAGGTCTTAGAGATAAGAAGATATGCCAGCTTTTGAACCCAGGTCTGACTCCTAAGCCCACACTCTTACCAGGCCACAGCTTACTGCAATACCCCAATTTGAGGGCATGAATCCCTGGAGTTAACAGCTGTAATGGTAAGAAGGAATAGAGAAGAAACAACAATGACATCAAGGTTTGTTGCTTGGGTGATCTGAAAAAATTAAGAGAAATGGGAAAATGTTGCAAAGAAGATGTGCCTGGTTTGAGACATGCTGCATTTGAAGTCACAGTGAGACACCCAAGTAAATATGAACTGTAGAAAATAAAAAGTGAAGACCAGTGGGAAGGAGAAATGTCATAGTCAAAGATAACGAGTTGGGAGACACCCAGAGGGAGAGACCTGTAAGCTTGTAAGAGTAAGTGGTATCCCCAAGGAATTAAAAACAAAAAGAACAACAAAAAAAAAAAAAAAAAGAAAGAAAGAAAAAGAAAAAAAAACAGACAAGATCAACGGGTTGCATGAGCAGGAGGAGAAAGACATGTTGATGAAACGAAAGTGGTGAGAGCAGAGAATGTCAATCCTGACTGCATCTGAAAATCACTTGTGAAGATCTAAATGGATCCATATATGCCCAGTTGTGGGTATCTACCCAGGCTGAAGAATCACTGGGTCAGAATTGCCATCTATGCGACAATTAGGCACAAATTCACTTTTCTTTTTTTTTGAGACGGAGTCTCGCTCTGTTGCCCAGGCTGGAGTGCAGGGGCCGGATCTCAGCTCACTCACTGCAAGCTCCGCCTCCCGGGTTTACGCCATTCTCCTGCCTCAGCCTCCCGTGTAGCTGGGGCTACAGGCGCTCGCCACCTCGCCTGGCTAGTTTTTTTTTTTGTATTTTTTAGTAGAGACGGGGTTTCACCATGTTAGCCAGTATGGTCTCGATCTCCTGACCTCGTGATCCGCCCGTCTCGGCCTCCCAAAGTGCTGGGATTACAGGCTTGAGCCACCGCGACCGGCCGGCACAAATTCACTTTTCTTGGGCCGGGAGCGGTGGCTCACACCTGTAATCCCAGCACTTTGGGAGGCCGAGGCATGCGGATCACTTGAGGTCAGGAGTTCAAGGCCAGCCTGGCCAACATGGTGAAACCCTATCTTTACTAAAAATATAAAAATTAGCTGGGCGTGGTGGTGCATGCCTGTAATCTCAGCTATCCGGGAAACTGGAGAAGGAGAATCACTTGAATCCAGGAGGTGGAGGCTGCAGTGAGCCGAGATGGTGCCACTGTACTCCAGCCTAGGCAACAGAGTGAGACTCAGTCTCAAAAACAAAACAAAACAAACAAACAAAAAACCAAAAACATATTTACCTTTCTTTAGTTTCCTCTGAGCTCCATTTCCATTAGTCCAACTACCTCCCTGACATCTTTTTGGAGATCTCAAGGGTATTTTCAGATTCCTATGTCCCTATCCAACTCATGGTCTTCCCCCTACCAAACCAGCTTAGTTCTCTTCCAGTGTTCCCCAGCTCAAAGAATGGCATCACTATCCATTTCATTTCCAACTGGAAACCTAGGAGCTCCATTCTTAGCCCCCTTTTCCCTGCCCTTCACCTCAATCCAAACTATCATCAAATCCTAATGTTTTACCTAGAAAATTATCTCTCATTGATCCACTTCTCTCCACCCCAAGTCACCACCATATTCTAAGCTACCATCATCTGTGATGTGGAATGCTCTTAACCTAGTCACACCCAGTCTGGTTCCCTTTACAATCAGGTCAGCAAAGTGACCTTCTCAAAACACAAGCTTCATTGTATTAATCCTTGCTTAAAACCTTTTGATGGCTTCACAGTGCTGTTAGGATGAAGACAAACACGGCCAGCAAGGGCCTGCGTAGACTGGCTCCTTGATCCAAGTACCCTCTCACCCCTGCTGCTTTAGACATTTGGGACTTTAGTCTTGCATTTTACCTTGCTGCTCCCATACAAGGTCTTTGCATACATAGTTCCCTCCGCTTTAGAGCACTCCTTCCAACTATTTAGCTATCAGAGTTTTTATCTTAACTTCATGACCACCATATCAGGGGACAAGTGTGGTGGCTCATGCCTTTAATCCCAGCACTTTGGGAGGCTGAGGCAGGAGGATCACTTGAGCTCAGGAGTTTGAGATCAGCCTGGGCAACATAGCAAGACCCCATCTCTACAAAAAATAAGGATATTAGCTGGGCATGGTAGTGTGAGCCTGTAGTCCCAGCTACCAAGGAGGCTGAGGCAGGAGGATCACTTGAGCTCAGGAGTTTGAGATCAGCCTGGGCAACATGGCAAGACCCCATCTCTACAAAAAATAAGGATATTAGCTGGGCATGGTGGTGTGAGCCTGTAGTCCCAGCTACTAAGGAAGCTGAGGTGGGAGGATCACTTGAGCCCAGGAATTGGAGGCTGTAGTGAGCTATGATGGCACCCTGGCACTTTAGCCTGGGATACGTTTGGCATGTGTTTAACAGAAGGAGACATACCAATTGTTTCTAGTTTTCTGAATCCATGGAGATTATTAAAAAATACAAGTGATTAGCAACAGCTTAGAAAGTGGGACTAATTAAACTTGTGAAGCAAAAATTGTATTCAATGAGACTGAGAATTATTTCCCCTCAGTTAAATACGAATATTTTATATGTTGAGGATGCTATGGAAGAAAGCCCAGAAGATATATAAACTGTGTTTTGCTTTTTAAGTTTTGTTTAAATACAATTTCTGAAACTCATAAAATCATACGAATGCCCTAAATTTTAGTAGCATGCAGTTTAATGTGAATTATGACATATATAAGTTACTTGGTTTATATTGAATAAAAATTACTTTAAAATTGAAACATAAAAGGAATCACCATACCAGAGAAGCTAATCTTAGTATATTCATGATGTATGACTAGTCACTCACTGCATAGACAAAGCACTCTGTCACCTGTAAGGGGACGCAAGGATGCACGAATGCTTCCCTGAAGGAGCTCACAGGTAACACCAGGAGGCACAGCACACAGTGTTATTTACAGTAGAAGGCAGTGGCAATGTGTATAAAATAAACAAAAAGAGGTACAAAGAAGTCGGTTCTTCATGAGACTGTCATCCATTTAATTAGTTAATGGTTTCACCATTTCCTCTCCTACATGTTACTTCACTCATCCTGTAAGTCTACCTTTTCCCAATATTCCACAAAACCTATAAAGGCTCTTTATCACTTACAACATGAAATTCTGGACCAAAGAAAACCTTTTAAGTCACTCTACAATGTACCTAATTTTTCATTCTTTCACTTGCCTACGTGTGACCTTGACTCTGGCCTTGCCGGTTTGTTCATTCCTTGCCTCAAAGGAAGCACGATACAGACTATCGGCTTCAGGATTAGACTTGAGTTTGGATTCCTGCTTTGTCAGTTACGGGCTAAAATCCTTCCACATTATCCTCCATCCTGCCAGTGTTCAAACTGATGATACATTTTCTGACTTACCATTTCACCTGGGTCTTGTACTGCTCTCAATCCAATTACCTGAGCTGTGGGTTCCAATTCTGATCTCCCAGTCTCTATCACAACTTTTTGTTTTTATTTTTTGAGACAGAATCTAGCTCTGTCACCCAGGATGGAGTGCAGTGAGCTCACTGCAGCTTCAGCCAACAAGTCTCCAGCAATCCTCCCTCCTCAGCCTCCAGAGTAGCTGCGACTATAGGCTTGTACCACCACGCCTGGCTAACTATTTTATTTTTTGTAGAGACAGAGTCTAATTTTGTTGCCCAGGCTGATCTCAAACTCCCGGACTCAAGCAATCCTTCTGCCTCAGCCTCCCAAAGTGCTGCGATTATAGGCATAAAACACTTTGCCCGGCCCCATTTCAACTTTTAAATATCCCTCTCTCAGGTAGCCATAGTCCTTACTCTTTGTTTTGACTGCCTCAACCTCTCATCTGTTACTCACCCATCCTCTATTTATGATGTTTCCCTGACTATTGCTTATTTCTTCTGGTTTCGACATCTACATGGGTTGACTTAATTTTGATGTAATAAATGTTTGGTTCAGTAACACAAAAAGCCAAATAAAAGAATGCAAAATTAAAAGACAGTAAGAGACATAGATTTCTATATCTTGGGTGGCAGATTCAAAGACAGAAATTAAAACGATGCTAGCACTGCAAAATGTAAAAACAGATTACAAAATAAGTCAGAAGCTTAGAGCCTATTGCTGGAATTTCACAGAAGCTGCAGAACACAGCAAACAGTAGTTACGGATGTGCCAAGCAAACCCTTGCAATGTCACTGCGTCCCATTCCCGGCACTGCAGCCCTGTGCCACGTTCTTCTATCTTCTGCAGCATGTGACAGAAAGTTGTCTGCGTGGCATATGGTTAATGAAAATAAACATAGCGATTGTTTTTGGTTTTCTGAGATCCATGGAGATTATTAAAAAATACAAATGAGGCCGGGCGCGGTGGCTCAAGCCTGTAATCCCAGCACTTTGGGAGGCCGAGACAGGCAGATCATGAGGTCAGGAGATCGAGACCATCCTGGCTAACACGGTGAAACCCGTCTCTACTAAAAATACAAAAAACTAGCCGGGCGAGGTGGCGGGCGCCTGTAGTCCCAGCTACTCCCGCGGCTGAGGCAGGAGAATGGCGTAAACCCGGGAGGCGGAGCTTGCAGTGAGCTGAGATCTGGCCACTGCACTCCAGCCCGGGTGACAGAGCAAGACTTCCGTCTCAAAAAAATAAAAATAAAAAAATACAAATGACTAGTGACAACTTAGAGAGTGGGACTGATTAAATTTTTGAAGCAAAAATCTTATATTCAGTAAGATTGAGTTTTCCTTTCAGTTAAAAGGAGTATTTTATACGTTGATGACACTATGGAAAAAAGCCCAGAAGATCTGAAACTGTGTTTTGGTGGACAAATTTTGTTTAAATGCTTGTAATTTTTGAAACTTATAAAATCACATAAATGTCCTAAATTTTAGTAGCATGCAGTTTAATTTGAATTATGACATCTATAAATTACTTGATTGACTTAAATTGAATAAAAATTACTTTAAAATTGAATAAACTGAACAGAGGGCAGAAGAGTATAGTAAGTAATATGTGTAGGTTTGAGAATCAGACTGAGACTAAGTAGCCACATGAGCTTGTAGCAAGTTTCTTGATTGCTTCTCAGGCTCAGTTTCCTCTTCTGTAAGATGCAGATAAAAATCTGCCATGGCTATTGTTAGCATTAAATGAGAGAATGCAGTAAACCACTTTGCAGTGCAGTGTTTGGCAGAGGGAAAATGTTCAGAAGGGTTAGCTATTCTTCCTTATTCGATGTTGTAAGTAAATTAGGTGATCTTATGTTCCTAATATGATGTTCCATCATGTTTCTAAACAAAATTATGTTCGATTCATACAAAGGGCACTAAAAGGCATGTTTTCAATTCCCCCCCACTCCAAACTCAAAACAAAAAAGAATTAACTACTCTAAATCCTGCATCACTCAGAATTCCACACATTTTACCTCACTGATGGCGTTAATACCGTTTCTTTCACTTCAAACACAAAGCAGATTCACAATTCTAGGCCATATCAAATATTTAAACATGTATGTTAGTTGGCCTCATATTAGCAGATTGTAATTCAGGGTAACGTTTCTGAAGCTCTCCATATGAACACTGTATTTTAAATGAAGCTACTAAGCCTGTTTTAGCAGAACCCCAACCAGAAACACGTGCACGTGAATAATAAATAACAGTATGTGTTCATTATACCTACGTTCTGACTCAACAATCTTTCTAAGAATCCAGGGCATTCCAAGGAAACTGGGTTAGGGCGTGCCTACGCAACATGTTTCTGATTCCACACCATTTCCAAAGGCAATATATGTTATCAGTAACCCTTTTTTCTTTTTGGTGTATGTATTGCAAATAAAAAATCATGGAAAAATCTAGGAGTTCCGTGATGAGAATTTGCAGGACTAATTTCCTTTAATTAGAACAACTAGGGGCTCTTCGGGTATAGCACTGTATGGCAGAACATCCACATTCTAGTCTCTAGAACCTATAAATATGTTATCTTCTATGGCAAAGTAGACTTTGCTGATGTCATTAGTTAAGGATCTTAAAATGGAGAGATCATCCTGAATTATCTGGATTAACCCAATCTAATCACACTGTTCCTTAAAAGTAGAGAAGGCAGTGGTCAGACAGGGGACTGTGACTATGGAAAGCTTTGGAGAAGGAGCCACAAGCCAAGAAACGTGGGTGCCTCTCAAAGTTGAAAGGAAAGGTTCTCCCCTAGTGCTTCCAACACTTTGATTTTAGCCCAGTGAGAATACTACTGGTCTTCCAACCTTCAGACAATAAATCTATTGTTTTAAGCTATTACATTTGTGGCAATTTGTTTCAATGGCAATAGAAGACTAACGATCATTATTGTCATGGCTTCATTAGAATTCATGTCTTCATTAGAATTTCAGGAGCCAAATTGTATTTGAAATATTTAGCTGTTTAAAAATGTAGTGCTTTGAAACAGGCCTTACTACATTACTTTAAACTTTCAAAACATAGAAAAAGAGTTTTAAAAACAGCTTTGAGAGTTACTAGCATTGGTTTTTAGAGCCAACACAACTTTATTTAAATAGCACAGCTAGTCAATAGTAAACACCTCCCACAGCACCATTTCCTTTCCAGAAGAACTTTACAAACCAAACCAAACTAGGTATAACCTATGAAGGTTTCTCTATGCATGAAATTAGTTATTTTATTTCATCCACTTTCATATCCTGCCGCCATAAACAAGCAATTCTTTTAACCAACACATTAATATAAATGCCTTTTTAAAAAAACTGATTCAAGGTTCTGAGCTTGTTACATGTCCCTCCTTCTACCAATATATCGTTTTTAATGGCTAATACATGATTAAAATCATCAGGGAATAATCTTTGAGGCCAGTCTCAAAGCCACAGCTCCGACATACCTAAGTTCATCCATTTCCCTCTTCTTCTTCATTTCTTCTTTTTCTCTCCTTTTCATTTCCTGAATTTGGGCTTTTTTCTCATTCCTCTCTTCACGATCTCTGCATTCTTTCTCTGCCGCTAGGTCTGGGAACCGCTCCACTTTGGTCTTTTCTAGTCGGTTCAGGATCTCATTTACTTTCTTCTCCACTGTCACAATTTTTACCTTTAAGGGAGATAGGAGAAAAGATATTGCATCTTTTTGTTTTTTTTCTCCCAGAAGAGGGGTGAGGCTTTCCAGGGGTTTAGCAACCCAGTTTAATTCCCTTTAGAAAACACACATCATGCTCAGCCCTCAACAACAATGGTGTCAGACAGAAAAGATAGGATACTCCATTCAGTATCAGGGCTCCGCCTCCTTCAGTGGCACAAAACACTTACATCCTTCTGCCTGTGAAAGCCTATCTGCCCCACATCCATGTCAGCTGTTTTCTTCAGGTTAGACCACGGCGTATATACCACATTAACGTTGTTCATCTTGCAGCCTGCCAAGAGAGACTGTCTTCAACATGCAGGCAGGATGAGACTGAGCAATGTGTTCCCTTACCCACTGGCAAACTGCCATAAGCCGACAAGGGAAACGGCTTAGAATGAACAGGCCACCCATTGTTTTAAACCACCAATATTTTTTCAAAACCACCCACAAAAGGCAAATGGTAAAGCTGACAAAATTCAGACGGAGGTATTACTATGGCAAGTAGGGGTCCATGGATTAGCTTCAGGGACTTCTGAGGACTCTCTAACATTGGATGCAAAATGTATCATTGTGGTTTTTTTCGAGAGAAAAGGACTGAATACATTTCCTCAGATTCTCAAAGGACTCCTTGACTCTGAAGGTTAAGCAACAATGGAAAGCCATGGCCTGGGACTCACAAGTCCTGGACTCCAGCCGGGACTACCACGAGCTAGCCGGGCCTCTCTGGAGAAGTCCCCCGGCCCTCTGAATCTCATATGAAATGTGAGGAAATTGGACTAGTTGAATAGATTTTTTGCTTGTATTTTCTTTCAGCAGTGGAACCCTTTTACTAAAGAAAATATAGAAGTCATCAAAGCAGAGGCGCTCTGGATGGAAGGAGTGCCAGGTGCCCTGTTCACTCCTCCTCCTACCCCTTGCACCACCTCCTCCACCACTCATGCCCTCTACCCCCAATATCCTCCCTGGCAGCTCTGGAAATCGCAGTTTAATCACTGGTCGATGCTCTCTCTGGTCCTTTCAAATTAGATGGCAAGAGATTTCAATGCTTATTAAATCCCCATGTACACTGTAAAAAGCTGGAAGACGACTTTACCTAAGTGTTCAATGTTAACACCACTAAAAATGGCACAAAATGACATCATGTGCTGTCTGACTATAATGTGCAAAACTTCACTTATGTAATATTCCTGCCCCAAAGTGCATGATGGGATTATAATCCAGAGGAAGCGCCAGACAAACCCCAACTGTGGGTTAGTAATCCCATTACTACAACTGGTCTGCACTCTTCGAAAAACAAAGCAGCATGTCTGCATTAAAGGAGACTAAATAGAGCACAAGTAAATACAGCACATGGCCCTGGATCCAAAAAAAAAAGCTATAAAGAAACAGTAGTGGGACAAGTGGTAAAACTTAAATATGGACTGTATATCAGAACACAGTATTCTATCCATGTTAAACTTTCTGAATTTTACCACTGTAATGCAGTTATTTAAGACAATGTCCGTGTTCTCCAGAGAAACATGTTCAAGGGTGATGATATCTACAATTTCCCTTCAGATGGTTCAGCTAAAAAGGTTAATGAGTGTGCTATCTATAAAGCAAATAAATATGGAAAAATTTAAAAATTGATGAATCTAAGTGAATGGTATATGGCAGCTGTACTATTCTTGCAACTTTTCTGTATGTCTGAAAGTTTTTTCAAAATAAAGTTTCTTTAGAAAATCTCCATGTGCAAGGCACTGTGGGGGATACAAACATGATTAGACAATGACTCCTGCTCTCCACGACTCTAACGGAGCAGGGCGAGCACATAAATAACTTGGATTAAAAGGAGAACTGATCAAATGCTGTTGGAAAGGTAGAGGAAAGTGCTGAGACAGCACAGAGAAAGTGGGGCCACTCACAGCTGAAGAAGGAAAAGCCTTCATCGAGGAGGCTCACAGAGCTCAGGGGTTACGGCAGAAGACTTGAGCCAAATGGGGTGACATCAAATCCAGTCTCTACTGCACTTTAGACCTCTAAGACCTTGAAGAAGTTCCTTAATTCTCTTTAAGATCAGTGTCCTCCTCTATAAAATGAAAATAACATCTAACTCAACAGGGTGGATAATTTGTGAAGTACTTAGCACACGGCCAGGCCATGTAATTAACATTCCATCAATGTTAGCAATTACTACCACCACTATACCTACTATGTGGACCTTGAACCTTAGCTTGAATCTGGACTCTGATGACTGACAAGGATAAACCTGAAGGCAGAGGGAACAATACAAGCCGGGTGCAAGGTCAGAAAACAGCAAATATTGGCTTTGGCTGTAGGGTGAAATACGTGAAGGAAAAGAAGTCCGCAGTCAAATCAGAGATGCTTAAATACCGACTTCAGAAGTCCGGACTGAACAGTTTAGGCCGAGGGGAGTCAAGAAAGTTTCTAAACTTTTAAAAGTTAAATCTGGAAAGATTCATTGGGTGAACAAACAACAGGCTGACCTAAGATTCTAGACCTATGACCCAGAACAGGCTGATTCTACAGTGATGAACAAGTTTACCCCCAATGTCCTTGGTTCTGATCACTGTAGGTGGTCAACCGGGGGAAAACTTTGTCCCTACAAAGTGCCATAAGCGGAGTGTCCTCTAGAAATCTCACAGCAAAGACCGTTTTCTCCACTCCTTGGCACAGTATCTTCTACTGACTCACAAGAGCAAGACCCTTGGGCTTAGCTCCTTATTTGCTAGCTGAGCGATTGTTGCAGAAGGCTGAAGAGGAGAGAAAGAGTAATTCAGGGTCATGACTCTTTGCGCCTCTTTGTTTTCTCTAGAACTAGTAAACTAAGAAGAGATTAAGAAGAAAGTAGCTGGGCCAAGAATAAGGCCTCCAAAGCTCTTTTAACAAAGGCATGTCTGCTAGCCAGGGGCATGGGAAGGCATAAGGACATGTGAAGGAGGTTGGAACACAGAAGAAAAGAATATAATGACTGTTTCAATTCTTATTATTTCAGTAACTGAAGATCTTCGCTGAAAATCTTAATTCTGTTCTACTCATAAAATGGAATGTCCCAAAATGTATTACAATTTGTTGACTTATAGAGTTGAAAATCAGTGGCTCTGTAAAGCAAGAGTTCTACCTTCTTTGGCTAGGTGCTGACTCATCATTCAGGCCACCTAAGTGAAGGTGTGGGAAGCACAGTCTGAGTGACGGGGAAAGGGGAATGCTGCGCTGCTCTTGTCCTGTAATTGCCAACCCCTGGTACCTGTTATCAGCTGTGGGTTTGCCCCATGTTTATCTTCTACCCAAACCATGACTGCTTTCCAACCGTCAGGAGCATCCTTCCACTCCATCTCAGGCCACAACAACCTCTACCTGATCTAGACCTATGTTCTACACCCTAAAATCGGATCTACTGGCTCATCCTTAGCAGAGCACCACCTCCTGGTTTCCCTTCTTAAACCCCACCTCTAACCTAATAATCATCCTTCTTGACCCTTCATGATGATTAGATGAAATCTTGCATGGCAGAAATAAATACTAGGTAACCACCAAGCACAGTATGCCAGGCCCTACCTAAAACACTTAGGCTAATTGTTCTCAACCCACACTGCACAGGAGAATCACACAGAGAACTTTTAAAAGCAGTGATATTTGGCAATCACCCCAGACCAGCTAAGTAAGGTTCTCTTTGGTGGGGAGGGGAAGTAACAAGATCAACTGACTTGACAACTTCACAATTTAAGAGAGAAAAAGTATGTAAGAGGAGGAGAGAAAGAAAAAGTAGAAAAGCATGATTTGGGGACTTTAATTCTAGAATCTAATGACAATAGAAATAAAGATATCAAACAACATTAAAAATAAAGCCATAAAACACATTGTTCTTGCTTAGCTATCAACATCACCAAATTTGCCAAAGTCTTTTTATAATAACACTAAGTACAGACAGATCTAGACAACCTTCTGTTCAAGGTAAGAAAACAGTAAAAAGAGCTGAGACTCAGATAGGACCATCAAAATGACAGGGGTGTGGAGAACAGTTTTTAGTTATTTGACAGGTAGCAAAATTGCCATCCATCTTAAAGAACAAAACATGGCAAAGGCACAGCACATGTTATTCCTTTGATGGAGGCCAAAGTCAACAGCATGCTCACTAAAATGTAATCCATTTCAGACAGAGAGAAAGTTAATGCTACTTCTAAAAACACCACTAGGAAAACTGACCTTGAATGCTATTGGCCTTCACAAGGTGGGCACAGTCCATCAGCACTTCCTTTGGGATGTCCTCTATATTCTCTCCCTGAAACACAAAAATAAACCAATTGGTCCACTACCTCATTATCCATTGACACTGGAGCACTCAAAGGGCATTTGTTGCCTTATCTACCAGGTATGATTTTATTAAAAGCAGAGGTTCTTCAACTGTTACAGAACACTGAAAAGTAAATTTACTGTGTGCATTATGGGAATGTTTGTTTAAAATAAGAGTACGCTGTAATATGAAAAATACTGACAATAAGTAAAAACAAAACAAAACAGGAAATGAAAAAAACTGCCAGAATATTAATTATAATTACGTCTGAGTAATTTTTATTCTCTTTCTTCTCATTCTGACTTCTAGAAACCTTGTGGGAAAATGGTGCCTATTTTTGACAACTGGATGTCTTCCTGGCCGAGGTCCCTATGACCTTCCTCTCAAAAGAAAATGTGTAGTTTTAGTTCTCAGACATCTGGTAGGTCATCTATCCTCAGCTTTAATCAGGAAAAAAGTTCTTGTTGTGTAGATCTCAACCATTCATTATAAGGAAGAAATAACAGAAATGACACTGATCCTTTTTCTCTACAGAAATTTGTATCAAAATCAAAGATGAATAAGTGAGGTGATGCCCCTTTTACAGATGCACAAACAGGCCAGTTAAGTAACTTGCTCAGAGTCACGTGGTGAGTAAGCAGCAGAACCAGAATTCAAAGCCAGCAGTCTGGCCCCAGAGTCTGAATGAACCCCTTAGTCTTACTGCATTTCGAACACTTCCTTGGTACCTACTAAGTACAACGGCTATGTCATTTACTGCAGGAAATTAATCAGGTAAAAGTTCCTCAAGGAGCACACACTTTCAAACTGGGCACATTAGGCTGGGTTTAGGGGCTCATGCCTGTAATCCCAGCACTTTGGGAAGCCAAAGCAGACGGATAGCTTGAGCCCAGGTGTTCGAGACCAGCATGGGCAACACAGTGAGACCCCATATCTACCAAAAAAAATTAAACTGGGCTCATTATGTGCTTCCAAAAGAAAGTGAAATTGAACTTCAATTCAAACAAGTAATAATTGGTGATAACGTGAACTTAGGACTACCACCAGTATTTTCCATCTTTTGACACAGCAGATTCCCCAAAGAAGACATTAATCTGACCAAAAATGAAACTTGGTAATGCCATAATTTATTTTCTCTAAATCTAATAGTTCCAAAATGGCAAGAAGTTGCCTAAAAGAACTCAGAATTTTGCTCCAGCATACAGTTCATAATCCTCTTTTCCTTCACCATATAATCCTTGAAAACATAAATAGTATGAGATGGGGCAAAATGTTTAACCTTGCTAGTAAACGAAAAAGTGAATATTATTGCCATAATGAAGTAGCATCTTATATTCATCAAAATGGCTAAAAGTTTTCTTTTTATTTTTTAAGTTATAAAACCCAAAAAGATTTTGGAAAACCTATAAATAGTAGAGAACATTTTAAACAAGCACAGTACTTTCAGAAGGCAATCTGGCAACAAAGCAGTTACCAAACTATGTACATCTTTTGACCCAGGAAATCCATTCCTAAGAATTATTCTAAAAGAATAATGAAAAACAAAAAAACAAAACATAGAACCAGAAGGTAGATCATGAAAAGTTATTTCTTGGTGATTCATAATGCTGGAAAATTGTAAACAACCTATATTTTGACAAGGGAGTTTCATATTAATTGCAGCATATTATTAACTCAATGCAGCCAGTCAAAATAACAAATATGAAAATTATATAGCAACATAAAAAAGTTCACAAAATGTCACGTTAAAAAGTAATCTAATCAACCAGGGGATGCCAAGCTGGAATGTGGACAAAAGAATTTAACTGTATTACAAACACAGGACATCACATCACTGAAAGGGGTGGGGAAAAAAAGTAGCTTACAGCTAACTTTGGAAAATGATGTGTTTTTGTTGTTGTTGTTCTTGAGACAGGGTCTTGCTCTGTTGCCCAGGCTGGAGTGCAGTAGTGTGATCATGGCTCACTGAAGCCTCAGTCTCCCAGCCTCAAGTGAGCCTCCTACCTTAGCCTCCCGAGTAACTGGGACCACAGATGGGTATCCCACAACCAGCTAAATTTTCTTTATTTTTTGTAGAGACAGGGTCTCCCTATGATGCCCAGGCTGGTCTTGACCTCCTGGGCTCCAGTGATCCTCCTGGCTCAGCCTCCCCAAGTGCTAGCATGGAAAACAATGTTTTGACTGGAAATGCTTTAAGGCAAAAAGCAAAGGATGACAATCAAAGCCATCCCCATGAGCTCATGTTTAGCTTAGTATAAATACAGATGGAGAGATACAGAAACAATTACAGATATGTGCATATGCATGGGTTAGTACACATACATGTATCTCCTTCTCTGTCAGCTCAGAGGGCCGAAAAGCAATGACACTCCAGTGGTAACAGGCACACCCAGAGCCTAGATCTTTTTAAATTTTTTCACATCAGACATGACAAGGTTCAAGGGTGGCACATCTCATACATGCACATGAACAGCCAATCACCACACTCATAAACTACAAAAGGATCTGTCTAGATCTTGATTTCAAAACACCATTACCACTGAAAAGAACCAAGGATCCTTGGAGAAATGTCTGATTCTGGAGCTGGGACAGGGAAAACACAAGACGACCCTGGAGCTCTCTGTAGTGCCAGAAAGCAAGGATGTACTTAAAGAACAAAAGGATGGGAGCAAGTCAGACGACATGGGAGCACACGGGAGCCCACTGAAAGAGCTCCAGCTGAAGCTGCAATGGTATCAGAGTAAAATAACCCGGTTCTAGAACATATCTCAAAGGATAAAATAAACACAGGAGTCAAGGCTGATGCAAATAAATGACTGAATAAATAAATAGGGGAAAAGAGAAAAATGTCCCTTCCAGAATTCCAAATAATGTATATAGACACTCCCATATCCAGGAAGTAGTGGTTAATTCCATCCTCCACCTCCTTGAGTATGGGCTGGACTTAGTGACTTGCTTTCAAATAAGAGTACAGAAAGGGGGAGAAAAGTGACCTTGTAGTAGAGAAGCCTCCAAACGCTACTCTGGCCAGGCCATCAAGGCTCACATCATCAATGATAAGTCATGGTAATGCACGCACCCGATACGCTGTGATGAGACAGGCACTTTACTCTGTGATATTCTCCCCCCAAACCCATAACCCATCTAGTCACGAGAAAAAATATCAGATACATGCAAACTGAGCTACAGTCTACAAAATACCTGATCAGTACTTCTCAAACTGTCAAGGTCATGAAAAACAGAGAAAGAATGGAGAAATTGTCAAAGACTAGAGGAGACTAGGCAGACAAAACTAAATGTAATATGGTACTCCAGACTGGCTACTAGAACAAAAAGAGGGCATTAATAGAAAATTGGTGAAATCCAAATAAAGTCCAGAGTTTAGGTGACAGCAACATGCCAAGGTTAGTTTCTCCATCTTGACAAATCTGCCATAGTAATGTAAGATGTTAATGATGGAGGCAACTAGGTGAAGGGTAGATGAGAACTCTGTATGACTCCTGCCACTTTTCTGTAAATCTAATATTCTTCCAAAGTTAAAAGTTTATCAAAAAGAAAGCAGTACACTCACAAGCATATATACTCTATGATTCAACTATATAAAATATACAAATAGAGACAGATTGGAAAAGTAGTGGTATTGCATTACTAGGGGCCATTAAATATTTTTTCCTTTATTACTAGCATGTTCTTTTAAACTTCCTAGAAGCCCAGGACAGCTGGGAACACAGGCCCTTCACTGAGGCAGGAGAATCACATGAGCCACACACGATATCCACTGGAGGAGACAGAAAGTCTGGGAGTGTCAACTGAATCGAAAGAAAAGGAAAGCAGAGATGACAGCACACCAGAAGTGGCAGAACAAGCAGTGCGTCTAGCTGGGAAATACGTACACTACCTCCTTCTACATCTCAAAAATCATCTAGAATGTTAGAGTGATTTTCTGGGTCAGAAGGAAGACACGTCTTCATTTGTTAACTTCTAGATTTGCATACCGACTTATTACTTTAAGCAATTTAATTGCAAAAGATAAAGAACAAGATATGACGCATCATCAGGAGAAAAGTCAAGAATCCATGTTTAAATTCAGTTACCTTATGTAATCGAAGGTATACATGAGCCGAAGAGAGTTTGTCCACATGAAACCTACAAAGAATGAAAACCACTTTTAGCAAGAGGTACAAGACAATTATCTCCTCAGGCCACATGCCATTTAAAGCATTCTGTTCTAAAAAGTGTTCACTCCATGCCTGCCACATGTGAAGCATCATGAGGAGTATACAGCAGAGTCACCACCTCCAAAGGGCTCCCCATCACCATGAAGAGGTACGAGAAACACTGAGTTACGGAGCTGTGAGTAAGTGCCAAGATGAGCAGAGATACTAAATATTAACTTGCTGGGAAGGGTGATTTTTCAAGATATAAAAAGAACTCTCAGTGACCAAAGACTTCATGATTAAAAAGGAGGCAGTGAGATTTGCTTGACCCCTGACTGAAGCATAGGACTTAGAGCAAAACCAAGGAAAGGAATTTCAGGTGAAAAGAGTGGGGAATGAAAGAAGTCAGTGAGTCTCCAATGCTGCCAGCCTAGGAGATTAGCAGAACCACAGTTTGGGGGAAACAGATGACAGTTTTGTTTGTGACATCCCAAATTTCAAGTGATAGCAAAACAATCCAAAAGAATGTTGAATAGAGAGCTGGAAGAGTGAAGTGGGGCCTAAAGATGCTAAGCAGAACACATCATTAAATGGGTTACAATTCAATAATGTAACCCAATAATTCACAAGCCCAGTAGTTCATCCAGCCGTATGTTCTGACAGTGATACCAATTTATGTCTCTTGGGTGAGCACTGTCCTTTATTGACATTGTCCTAAAAACATTCAGAATGTCCCCTGTCCCTTAAATTCACCTTTCATTATGACTCTATCATCTATCAATTTAATTAAACCTTTTAAAATCTATGGAACATTCAAGATATGAGATTTTTGTTTTCAGTTCACCAAATGAACTTGACTTTCTCTTTCCAATACCCGGAAATGCCCCCCTCAGAATCCCAGCATCACACAACAAACAAGGTTTGTGATTCTGTTAACTTTAGTTGATATGGTTTGGATTTGCATCCCCACCAAATCTCATGTCAAACTGTAATCCCCAATGTTGGAAGTGGGGCCCGGTGGGAGGTGACTGGATCATGGGGGTGGATTCTTCATGAATGGTTTAGCACCATCCCCTTGCTGCTATTCTTGTGACAGAGTTCTCACGAGATCTGTTAAAAAGTGTGTGGCCCCGGCACCCTGCTCCTGCCATGTAAGACAACTCGCTTCCCCTTTGCCTTCCGCCATGATTAAAAGTTCCCCGAGGCCTCCCAGAAACAGATACTGCCATGCTTCCTGTATAGCCTGTCAAACCATGGCCAATTAAACCTCTTTTCTTTACAAATTACCCAGTCTCAGGTACTTCTCTATAGCAGTGTAAGACGGACTAATATATTAGTCATACTGCTTCCTTGGTCCTTACCTTTCCAGACTGAAGAATGTTCAGAAAATCCTAAAGAGGCACCATTACATCCCATTAAATTTCTCTAGCCATTTTCTTAAGCACTAATAAATGTTTCAGAGGTGAAAATGGTCACCTTCACACCCAGTACAAGATGTAGACTGTAAGATTCTATATAAAAGTGCCCTCTTTATGGAGGTTAGTCATCTTGCTATTCACTCTGAATACAGAAAAATATTAGGCACTATTGGCACAGAGTCTATGATGACTCTAGGTTTTACTCTTAATCATTAGTAATAGCCAGAAATGGACATAACATCTTATCTTATTTGACTTATATTTCTCCAAGTGGTTCACTTATTCATTTGCATTCCCATGTGAGAGAGTCAAACTAATTATTACCTTCAGTTGGACATCTTCCAGCCAGAAAAACCTGTTTTTCGCAAATCTAAAAATTACATATCTCATTACCGTCTTTCAAAATCATAGGAAAATATCACACTAGTAACCAAGATAACTGAGAAGTAACTTCTCCCATTCCAACTTTTATTTGCCTTAAGCCAGTTCTCTATTTACAACGTCTCCTTCCCCATGGGCCTACAGTAGATTGCATTCTGATTTTTCTTACAGGTCTCTGATGTAGACTTTTGTCAAAAGAAACACCCAAATAATTCAATATATATTTAATGATATCATACATAAGGAGAGAAAGAACCAAAACACACACAGGAATATCACTGCCAAAATACAGCAACTTTACCAATATACACCAGTTTCAGGTTTGTATATGATAGATACACCTCTACAAAGGGCAGGGGAGAATGGATGAAAGTATAAGAGAAAAAAAAAAATCCAGCTCTATAAACAATCTTGAGCAAGTTTCCTTAAAAAAGAAACAAACGACTTCTCAAATCTTTCTAAACGTTTACTCAGAGTTTAAATTATAACCATAGTTCCCTCTTATCCTTGTTATCTTCCTCTCCCTGTTACCCTTTTCTGAATGCAGAGACCAGAAACTTCCCTAAATGAGCATTAAACTGTCTGAGGATACAGATTCAGGGCCCTGGAGCTGGGCTGTCCAACTACTTAAAGCGGAGTCTGTGGAAATACTAATCATTAGGAAGTCTGGACACAGTAAATGCACACTATTTCCATTTTCCTACATTTAAAGATGAATTTAGGGCTGACCACGGTGGCTCACGCCTGTAATGCCAGCACTTTGGGAGGCCAAGGTGGGCAGATCACTTCAGTTCAGGGGTTGGAGACCAGCTTAGCCAACATGGTGAAATCCCATCTCTACTAAAAATACAAAAAAATTAGCCAGGCATGGTAGTGGGTGCCTATAGTCCCAGCTACTTGGGAGGCTGAAGCAGGAGAATCACTTGAACTCGGGAGGTGGAGGTTGCAGTGAGCTGAGATGGCACCACTGCACTCTAGCCTGGGCCACAGAGCGAGACTCTGTCTCAAAAATAAATAAATAAATAAATATAAGCCTGGTGTGGTGGTGCATGCCTGTAATCCCAGCTACTTGGGAGGCTGAGGCAGGAGAATAGCTTGAACCCAGGAGGTGGAGGTTACAGTGAGCCAAGACTGCACCACTGCACTCCAGCCTTGGTGACAGCGCAAGACACTGTCTCAAAAAAAAAAAAAAAAAAAAAAAAAAGGTGAATTTAGTTCCATTCTCACTGATTCCTAGGAAAACCCTTTGCTTAAAAGAGCCTCAGGAGGTTTTCCGGGATAAATTCAGATGCTGACATTCACAGAGGTAATGAATGATTCAAAAGCTCCACAAAGTGAAGCAGCAAACATCCCACTCTGGAATGGTGATCAACTCAGGATCATTCTTAGCACTCCCTAGAATATGTCCAAAATTGACAGCTAGAATGGGTTTTGAGGTCTACACCTACTCACATCACACCTCAAGTGTAGCTTCTGAAGGTAAAAGCCAATCACATCCAACAAGAGTCATTCATCTCAAGAATATTAAAGGGGGTCAAAATGGGCTTCTCGGTATCTGTAGACCAATTTGGGAAGTACTAACCTTAATGAAATGAAAAACTGAGGTCATAATTTATTGGAGGTGGATTGTAAACTGGAAATTTCTCTTCCATTTATTTAATTAAACAAATGAAAGTCAGGTAGAAGACTGTGGTACACTGATTTTCAGGCTGCATCTGATTATGTAACCTTCTCTATGCAGCTATTTATGCCTCAAAACTGATAGGTCAAAAATTTCCATCAGCTAACTGCCTAACAGGTGCATGAGACCCATGAGAGTCTAGAGATAGCTGGCCTTTAAAAACAACTGAAAATCATCCAACTGCAGGTAGCAGGAGCTCAAAATGAAGATAACTGTGATGTGGCCATTGTAGGGAAATGTCCATGGGGACTGTTTCCACACTGGCAGAGAGTCAATTAGGAAATCAACAAATATTTACTGAATACCTACTATGTGCCAGGACCTATGCTAGGTACTGGTAACATAGTAGTTAATGAAATAGGTGATCATTGTCCTCATACAGCTTACTGTCTCAGGCCCTAGGAAGGCGGGCAGCCCCAGTCTGGATGTTTTCAGCATTGCACACTGCCCACTTGAGGCAAGAGAACACCAAGCAGGGTTTAACTTGAGGTCATATTTGGATTTAGAAGACAGGCTATTGTGCTGGAATAGGGACCAGATTTTAAAAAGCCTTTAAAATTCCTTTGTTCCAGCTGGGCGTGGTGGCTCATGCCTGTAATCCCAGCACTTTGGGAGGCTGAGGCAGGTGGATCACCTGAGGTTAGGAGTTCGAGACCAGCCTGGCCAACACAGTGATACCCTAGTCTCTACTAAAAATACAAAAATTTGCCAGGCGTGGTGGTGGGCGCCTGTAGTCCTAGCTACTTGGGAGGCTGAGGCAGGAGAATCTCTTGAACCCAGGAAGCAGAGGTTACAGTGAGCCGAGATCGCGCCATTGCACTCCAGCCTAGGCAACAAGGGCAAAACTCTATCTCAAAAAAAAAAAAAAAAAAAAGAAAGAAAATTAAATCAAGTCTACTAAAAAGCAGCAGCCTCACTTCCATCACTAGAGGGAATTATGTGAGGGGTCTGTGTCCACATTTAGAGAAAAGAGGTCCAGAGACAGCTGCAGCAACAGCCTGGGAGAAGAAAGGAGTTGAAGCCAAAAGAGTAGCAGTCTGGAGGAGACAGAAGCAGTGACTTAGAACCAGAGCCGCGGCCGGGCGCGGTGGCTCAAGCCTGTAATCCCAGCACTTTGGGAGGCCGAGACGGGCGGATCACGAGGTCAGGAGATCGAGACCATCCTGGCTAACACGGTGAAACCCCGTCTCTACTAAAGAAATACAAAAACTTAGCCGGGCGATGTGGCGGGCGCCTGTAGTCCCAGCTACTTGGGAGGCTGAGGCGAGAGAATGGCGTAAACCCGGGAGGAGGAACTTGCAGTGAGCTGAGATCCGGCCACTGCACTCCAGCCTGGGAGACAGAGCAAGACTCCGTCTCAAAAAAAAAACAAAAAAAAAAAAAAAACAAAAACAAAAACAGAACCAGAGCCGGAGCCAGTAGCAGACAGAGCAGACCCGGTCAGTTTCTCTTAACCTTAATTTCCTCATCTGAAAAAATGGGCATAATAATATCTATTTCACAGGGTTGTTGTGAAATTAAATGTACTACTGGAGGTAAACACTTAGTAGTATTTGGCATATAGTTAAGTGCTTGATAGATGTTCACTATCATAATAAAGCAAACGGGACCCAGGTGCCTTTATCTTCAGGGATAACATTTGGTAGGAGGTATGAGGAGTCAGGAAGATGATATCCCACTCCATAGGCAGGACTGTGCTTCAGAAGAGAGACAACACGGGTCAGAGTCAGTGGTAGAAGCTGAAGATGAAGAAAAATAAAGTAAACCAGGTGTGAGAGTGTTATAGGACAGAAGCCCACGTGTTCATTAAAGGTCCCAGGTCTGAATGGTAGAAGTCTAAATGGTGTTCTAAGACAGAGAAAAGAATTCAGCTTAAATGAAGCCTTTTTGTTTGGTATTCTTTTTTTTGGACTGGGTTTTGTGAGCAAAATAAATTATCTCAAAGGGAGACTAAGAAAGTATATGTTGTTATTTAAAACAGTTTGCATATATTGTTTTAGAGAGAAGGCGTTGGGATTGGATGAAGGCAGAGCTAAACTCATCAGGGAGTTTAGAAGACAAAGGGGAACAAGTGTGCTTCCTTTAAAGTTGGACCGGTCAGAACCTCCATCTATTCCATCTGCATGGATGCTTGTATCTATTTTCTTCATTGCTTCATGTGAAGTCTTCATTTTTCCACTCAAGAACAGCGGCCTGAATATTTAAGTGAGGTGTGGTCTCAGTAACTTACTGAGGCGTGGAGACAAAAGGAGGAAAAAGAAGGCCTGTGTCCTAGAGGGCTTTGCTGTCAAGCCTGAGATCAAACTCAAAAACATCATTTCCAACTTGCAAGGTAATTAGAAATGAAGGGAACTGGCAGTCAGCTGTGTACCCCTGAAGACCCATAAACCACAGTACAAAGCACGATTCTAGTTTGAGTGCTTGGCCAAGTCTAAGAAAGGAAACGATGATCTACAGAGAGCAGAACTGAAATTGTTACTTACCAGATATCTTCAGGCCAGCCATGCTTGATCAGATCTTCATCTGCAATGAGACATGAGAAAACAAAGAAACAAAAACTGTCAAATGAAGATATGCCAGCATTTATAAGTTAAGAATGGGAGAAATGTCAGCTCCTTCCACAAATTTCTCTCTCCCTCAATGAAGAAGAGTTAATTCAGAGGCCTTGATGCTTGAAAATACAGAAAAAATAATAATAATTTTCAAAATTGGACAATATAGACCTATAATTTTTATAAATTTATATAATACTTCTAATCTAAGGCTCAGATATTACTTCTATAAAACTAACACTGACAACACAACGCAGCCACATTAGATGTTTCAGAAAATCAGCTCACCTAATAATACTTAAACATTAAAATGATCTTGCTGAAACTTTAATGCAATATTTTACTTAAGAAAAATAAATTGATTATAAAATTAAAGAAAATTTAAAACAAAACAAACACTAGAAGTATAAAAAGAAAATAAAAATCACCTAAAATTCTATCCATATGGAAATAAAATACCAGAAGAAATAGCTAACAGAGTGAAAAGTAATTATCTGGGGAGGTAGAGGGTGGGGTGGAACATGGGTATTAAGAAGTATTTTTTTTTTTTTTTTGAGACAGAGTTCTGTTCAGTCACCCAGGCTGGAGTACAGTGGCGCGATCTCCGCTCACTGCAAGCTCTGCCTCCTAGGTTCACACCATTCTTCTGCCTTAGCCTCCCGAGTAGCTGGGACTACAGGTACCTGCCACCACGCCCAGCTAATTTTTTAATATTTTTAGTAGAGACGGGGTTTCACCATGTCAGCCAGGATGGTCTCGATCTCCTGACCTCGTGATCCACCCGCCTCGGCCTCCCAAAGTGCTGGGATTACAGGTGTGAGCCACCGTGCCCGGCCGGATTTTTTTTTAATTCTAAGCATTCTATTACTACTTAACTTTTTAAACTATGTATTTATTAGATAAAAATAAAAATAAAGTTCTTTGGGAACAATGACCACCTAATTCTCTTATATGAATAAACTTTTCTATTGTTGGCCCTTGGGTTGTTTCTAATTATAAAAGCTTCAATAAATGTTTTAAATAAAGTTGTCCATATTTCTGATTATTTCCTTAAGGTATATTTCTAAAAGCTAAAGTATTTGCTCAAAGTGAATGCACATTTTTTAAGGCTAATATATATCACTACATAAAGGTTATATCAACAAATATTTCATATAGCCATATTAATAATTGGTAATAATTCTGTTTAATACAGAAGTATTTAAGTATTAAATGCCAATTTAAAAATTGTAAACGAGGCTGGGCACAGTGGCTCACGCCTGTAATCCCAGCACTTTGGGAGGCTGAGGTAAGCAGATCACCTAAGGTCAGGAGTTTGAGACCAGCCTGGCCAACACGGCGAAACTCCGTCTCCACTAAAATTACACAAATTAGCCAGGCATGGTAGCACGTGCCTGTAGCCCCAGCCACTTGGGAGGCTGAGGTGGGAGAATTGCTTGAACCCAGGAGGTGGAGGTTGCAGTGAGCTGAAATCACGCCAGTGCACTCCAGCCTGGGTGACAGAGTGAGAGACTGTCTCAAAAAAAAAAAAAAAAAAAAAAAAAATTGTGAATGATTCACATGTGATGATTTAAAATGTACCCAAGAAAGTATGGTCTATATAATTTGAATGGGGTATTTACTGTCCAGAAAAGGAAAAGCAAAAGACACATCTTGGGTGAAGGCACTCATAACAACTGTAGACACCATAAGTTTTCTGAAAGGCTTTCTAATGCTTTCAGTAGGACTGAGCAAATAGCCAAAAGGTAAGCAGAAAAAGGAAAGAGAAATTTAAAAAATCTCTTTCCCTCAGTCAGGCAAAGTTTGGCTCCCTGATGACACCTGCTGGCTGATAAAAAGAACAGACCTGAAAGCTTTTCAGTGAAAGTAAATCATTCCACTTAAATTGATGGTTCTAACGAGTTCTTGGTCTGAAGTCATAAAGACTATTAGAAATAAATGCAATGGGCTAGGAATGCCAGACAATGGGGTGATTTAGAGAAGTAATGTCCATTCTTACAAGGCAGCCTAGGAAAAGTTGATACCTCCAAATGACTCTAAGAGTTCCTAGGGAAAAAGTGTTCCATACATACATACACTATTTCAGACAACAGATTCTCGCTCTGTCACTCAAGCTGGAATGCAGTGGCATGATCACGGCTCACTGCAGCCTACCTCCCAGGCTCAAGCAATCTTCCTGCCTTAGCCTCCTGAGTAGCTAGGACAACAGGTGTGTGTCACTATGCCCAGCTAATATTTTCTTTTATTGTTGTTTTTTGTAGAGACAGGGTCTCCCTATGTTGCCCAGGCAGGTCTCGAACTCCTGGGCTTAAGTGATCCTCTCGCCTCCGCCTGTCAAAGTGTTGAGATTACAGGCTCATGTGAGCCACCACGCCTGGCCTCTTATATTTTTTTCTACATAGGTTTTAATGACAGCAAAATGCCACTCCAGAGAGCTCTAAAAATATCATCTAAATTTATACCTGTGACATAAATTATGTATCTAGATTTGTATCTATATATTCCTACAACAGACATTCAAAGGATTCCACAATCTAGTCCATCCTAACCCACTCCTCCACAAAGCCTTCTCAGCTTTCAATCACATTTACTATCTCTCATCTGTCTACTTCTACAGCATTTACTATTCATGTTACTTCATTTTGTCTATAGTTCTTAAAAAATAGACCTTACTTTTTGGAGTACATTCACAATAAAATTGGGCCATGCTTGTTTTTGTGTGTAAGTCCACCTGAATGCTGTGAAAGCGCAAACTAAATCTTCCTCTTTGGATACCTGACACAGACTAGAACATGGTCCCATAAAGAGAAGCCCCCAGCAAACAGTAAATGAACAGAGAAGGACAGAAGAGACATAGTGGGAATGTCACTGGCACAGCTGCCTTAGGCTGGCACCACTCCTAGCCCATCCGTGTGAACCAGAATCAAGGCAGCCCTTCACACCCCACCCACTAGGTTGCACAGTGCAAAACCCGCACAAGCATATGTGGCAACTAATTCTGCTTTAGTGCTTCTCAGTAATCTAAGCCTCAGGTTCCCCCTCTTGATATGGTACAAAGAAAAACATATTTGGATTTGTATTCACGACAGATAATCATGATTCCTGCTACTCCACCTTATTGTTCAACATAACATAGGGAGACAGCAGCACCTCCTCAGCTACATAAGAAAAATGCTTTAATAGTCAATGTTACTTGTGATGATTTATGGGTAAGAGAAATATAAAACTCAAGTATTAATATGCTGCAGACTGCTTCACCATTAAGTCACACCCAAAGTTAATGTCATAACTTTATTATCATGAAAACCTACTCTTTTTTTAAACTTTAGTTCAAATTTATTAGTGGGCCAAAAAATTTATTTAGCAGATTGAGATTAGCTTTCAAAAATGAAATAAAACAGAAATAGTAAAAAGAGGGAATAGCAAGTAGTATGAGTAATTTCTGTAAGTTTTTGGTTTAGCGATAGGAACGTGTACATCAAAATATAATGTACTTCATACTAAGAAGAGCGGTCAACGAAGTTTGAAAAATACTAGGATTTCTTAACTCAAAAAGAGCATCTTCAGCCTCAAAAGCCCCAGTAAGTATGTTTTCACTAATTTCACTAATTTAACCATTTTAAAATGGTTGTAAAAAATAGATGGGTCAAGCTCGGTGGCTCGTGCCTGTAATCCCAGCACTTTGGGAGGCTGAGGCAGGTGGATCACTTGAGGTCAGGAGTTCGAGACCAGCCTGGCCAACATGGTGAAACCCTGTCTCTACTAAAAATACAAAAATTAGCCAGATGTGGTGGCGCATGCCTATAGTCCCAGCTACTCGGGAGGCTGAGGTGGAATAATTGCTTGAACCCAGGAGGCGGAGGTTGCAGTGAGCTGAGATCACGCCATTGCACTCCAGCCTGGGCAACGGAGCAAGACTCCCTCCCAAAAAAAAAAAAAAAAAAAAAAAAAAAAAAACAGAAAATGATCTCCAAAGTTCAAATCACAGAGGATTTTCTTTAATTTGAAGTAAACAGCAAAGTTTAATCTCTGATTCATATTACAGTAAATCAAGTAACAACACAATACTTCTTGTAAAGTGTAAGTTTCTAATCAGCAACAGATGGACCAATTAGTTCAAATATTATTTTATACAATTAAATTCTAGGAAAGTTAATCCTTTGGAGTTCCTTATAATGGATGAGCTTGTTTTGTTTCTCACAAGCTAGTTTATCAAAGTAGGTGAAAACTCAGAACCAACCTGGGTCGGGGGCATGGAAGGTGGTGACAGAGACATAACACTTACCTGCTGAAAATTTCAAAATCAAATGCTTTTGAAAACTTACTTTCATATTTATCTTTTCCCATGTAAATAGTGTAGGCAGATGAATTAACTAAGATAAAACAAAAATAAAAAACAATTAGTAACTTCATTACCAACAAAATTGTTTCACGTGAAAAACAAGTGACAATGCTTCCATTAGGGGTTGGCAAACCATGGCTCATGACCCAAGTCCAGCCTACCACCTGTTTTTGGACAGCCCTTGAGCTAAGAATGGTTTTTACATTTTTAAAGGGTTGGAAGAAAAAGCAAAACAAAGAAAAATAAGCCACAGAGATTGCAGGTCACTCACAAAGCCTAAAATATCTACTACCTGGCCCCAAAAGAAAAAGTTTATCATCCCTATCAATAGCTACTTTCCTACTTTCTCAGGGTTACAGTTCAATGGTATTGCCAGTCCAGTCCTATACTTTTCCCTTCAAGATTAAAAAAAAGAAAAGAAAACTAAACCCTACAACTAAGTTCCTATGTTTATGAAAGTTTATTTTGCATAATTTTTTTAGCCAATATTACCCATCATATTCCAGGTGTGCTGCAAATTCTAACAGGCTCTCTATTGCATTCAGGGAGACCATGACTCTCCAGCTTCTAAACCAGTGACTCTGACCCCTGATCTACATTAGAATAATCTAATTATGTCCCAGCTTCACCTCAGATCAACTAAATCCAAATCTACAGTGGGCAAGAGTGAGCATTTGTGTTTTCTAAAAGCCTTCCAAGTAATTCTAATGTAAGGTCAGGGTCAGAAACAACTATCCTAAATCAAGTAGAATCTTCTGGGTATGCCTCATCCTAGAAATGACATTTGCTTTACCAAGGTAGTGTTTTTTGTTTTTTTTAATTTTTAATTTTTTTTTTTTGTTTTTCTACCAAGGTAGTGTTTTATTGCAGACATCCCTGAACTTGGATTAAAGTTTCCTACTGAAATTATAACTGAGTGCCAGGTTTCAAAGCTAGTCTACCAAAACTTGTTTGATCCAATTAGACTAAACTCCTGAATTTACAGACACTGGGCCCTCAGGCTACAAAGCCTGCGATGGAGAAGTACTGAAGCATAAATATACACTGAAGCAAAGTACCGATAAGTGCAGGGTTGGGCTGGACAGTCTGTTGGCTATGACTCCACAGCACAGAACACACACATGTACCTGGAGCCCTGAAGGACAAAGAGCAATATGCTCTCCTAAATTAAAAAGTCTTATATCAGAGAGATTTCCTGTACTTTCAGTAATGAAAAGTTTCTTAAATGATCAATCCTAGTTGCCTTTCTTAGGGGAGAAAAAACTAATTCCTTTGTTTGACATTTATAATAACTAAGTACAGAAGTAGTTGAGAAAAGTACCTTGAAAAAATGTGTGCATTGCCAAGTTTACAGAAATGCTTGTCTATTACTGACCATTGTAGTACCTCGATCAGGCCTTAGTGTAGCACGTAACAAATGCCAAAAGGGTGGGAATAAAACTAAAAAGCATTTCAGATTCTCTCTGAATGGCCTGGCAATAGTTCAAGTGTATACCCTTTCTTTTTTTTTTTTTTTTTTTTTTTTTTTTTTTTTTGAGACGGAGTCTGGCTCTGTCGCCCAAGCTGGAGTGCAGTGGCCAGATCTCAGCTCACTGCAAGCTCCGCCTCCCGGGTTCACGCCATTCTTCTGCCTCAGCCTCCCGAGTAGCTGGGACTACAGGCGCCCGCCACCTCGCCCGGCTAGTTTTTTGTACTTTTTAGTAGAGACGGGGTTTCACCGTGTTAGCCAGGATGGTCTTGATCTCCTGACCTCGTGATCCGCCCGCCTCGGCCTCCCAAAGTGCTGGGATTACAGGCTTGAGCCACCACGCCCGGCCCCGTGTATACCCTTTCAATCCTATAATGTCACTACCTATAATGTCACCATAATAGAGTACCAAAATACTCTACCAAGCAATAATCTTTTTACAACCTAAACACCCCTTAATAGAGACTCTTTAGATATATTACAGATTTGAACATCCATAAACAAAATACCATGTACCCATTAAAAAGAAATGGCAGGTGAAGAAATTAAGTACCAGAACAGTATTTTTGTGTATCTATATATAAGAAGATTCAATTTATAAAAAATAAATTATAATGGTATGTATGTGTGTATACACACACACATATACATGTTTTATTTTTATATAAGCACATACTTATTTATATGTATGGAAGCATAAACATTTTTTAACAACAGTTATCTTGGTTAGCCTGCTATAAAACGTACAGATGGCTTTTGTAATTAGAACAGAATTTTCAAAATAATGATATAGGCCAGGTGCGGTGGCTCACGCCTGTAATCCCAGCACTTCAGGAGGCTGCGGTGGGGCCGATCACTTGAGGCCAGAAGTTTGAGACCAGCCTGGTCAACATGTTGAAACCCCATCTCTACTAAAAATACAAAAATTACTGCCAGGCGCGGTGGCTCACGCCTGTAATCCCAGCACTTTGGGAGGCCGAGGCAGGTGGATCACAAGGTCAGGAGATCGAGACCATGCTGGCTAACACGGTGAAAACCCTGTCTCTACTAAAAATACAAAAAATTAGCCGGGTGTGGTGGCAGGCGCCTGTAATCCCAGCTACTCGGGAGGCTGAGGCAGGAGAATGGTGTGAACCTGGGAGGCGGAGCTTGCAGTGAGCCGAGATCTGGCCACTGCACTCCAGCCTGGGCGACAGAGCAAGACTCCGTCTCAAAAAAAAAAAAAAAAAAAAAATTTAGTCAGGTGTGGTGGCACACGCCAGTGATTCCAGCTATTGGAGAGGCTGAGGCATGAGGATCGCTTGAACCTGGGAGGCAGAGGTTGCAGTGAGCCAAGATTGTGCCACTGCACTCCAGCCTGGACGACAGCAAGACTGTCTCAAGAAAGAAAAAATAACAACTGACATAAAATATTAATAAAGTTAATTTATTAATTAACCAAGCTCTCTAAGATACAGTCAAAAGAATAACAGAGGAATGTTTTGACGGTTGACTTATTAAATGAGGTGATTAAGAAAATGACCATAACAAACCTAAAGTGAGGGGCATTCTACAAAGTAATTCAACTAACAATGCCATGATGGCTCAAGCCTGTAATCCCAGCACTTTGGGAGGCCGAGACGGGCGGATCACGAGGTCAGGAGGTCGAGCCCATCCTGGCTAACACAGTGAAACCCCGTCTCTACTAAAAAAAAATACAAAAAACTAGCCGGGCGAGGTGGCGGGCGCCTGTAGTCCCAGCTACTCGGGAGGCTGAGGCAGGAGAATGGCGTAAACCCCTGAGGTGGAGCTTGCAGTGAGCTGAGATCCGGCCACTGCACTCCAGCCTGGGTGACAGAGCGAGACTCCGTCTCAAATAAAAAAAAAAAAGAAAGACAAAGACTGAGCAACTGCTCCCGATTAGAGGAGGCTACAGAGTAATGACACCTGAAGAATGCAACAATGATTTGTAAGGTATTTTTTGTTACAAATACATCATTACGACACTAATGGGAACTGGATAAAGCCTGTTCATTAGATAATAGCCATGCTGCAATGTTAATTTCCTAATTTTGATAATGAAAAATGTCTTTTGAGAAGAGAATGCCCTTGATTTTAGAAAACAAATCTGAAGCATTCAGGGGTTAACTGCAACTTACTAACAAATGGTTCAGGAAAAAGGTGTGTGGGAGAGAAAAAAATACAGAAAAAGAGAAAGGGAAAAAGAAAGACAAGGCATGTGGTAAAATGCCAGAATTTGTAGTCACAGTGGCTCACGTCTGTAATCTCACCACTTTGGGAGGCTGAGGCAGGCGGATTACTTGGGCCCAGGAGCTCAGGACCAGCCTGGGCAAAATGAGGAAACCTTGTCTCTATAAAAAAAAATTAAAAATTAGCTGGGTGTGGTGGCTAAAGTGGGAGGATCACTTGAGCCCAAGAAGTTGAGGCTGCAATGAGCTGTGACTGCACCACTCCACTTGCCACTACATTTCAGCCTGGGTGACAGAGTGAAACTGTCTGAAAAAAAAAAAAAAAAAAAATTGGGGTACTCTGGGAGAATATACACGAAATCTTTTACTAGTAACTTCTCTGAAAGACTGAAATTATGTCATAATAGAAAATTAGTCTGGGCACAGTGGCTTACACATGTAATCCCAACACTTTAGGAGGCTGAAGCGGGAGGATCACTTGAGGCCAAGAGTTCAACAACAGCCTGGCCAATATGGCAAAACCGTCCCCACTAAAAATATAAAAATTAGCCAGCCGTAGTAGGGTATGCCTGTAATCCCAGCTACTCAGGAGGCTGAGGCAAGAGAATCGCTTGAACCTAGGAGGCAGAGGTTGCAGTGAGTCGAGATCATGCCACTGCACTCCAGCCTGGGCAACAGAGTAAGACTCTGTTTCAAAAAAAAGAAAGAAAAGAAAATGAAAAATATAAAGGAACATCATTGCTGCGCAACAAGTCTGAATTAAGTTCCTTTCCATGTTAAGAAGGAAAAGTAAACTGAATTATTCTTGTTCATTTGTTATTCTCATCTAAATAATATGGCTGACTAGTACTGGAACTCATTATTTGGAAGACACATGACTTACGGGTAGCAACCAATCCAACTTCAGAGGTGATCTGATTATTTCACAATTTATAGAACAACCTACTTTTAGGTAGATGATATTAACAGGTATTAAAAGTACAAGTGGACTTTGAGCCAAGTATCTATAATCAGATGGTCTTGAATTTGACATATTAGACTAATGTTCAATTATTCCCTTATGAGACAACATGAAAGAATGAAAATGGAACACATTTTAGTCACGTATTAATCTTAAAACGTAAAAGAACAACTTCCTATGACGATTTTCTTTCCATTTTAAAGAAGTTTTTATGCAGTAAAAACCATCAGTTAGTTGAAAACTTGGCAAGCCATACAAATTCATTTCCTGAAGATTCTATATATTTGTTGTTTCTATACTGCCAATATGTAAAGTTTTATTACTATTTTACTGAGAAAGTTATGATTTTTCCATTAACTTTGCAGTTTTAAAAGATCAGCTACACAAGCGCAGTTTTATTACGCTTAGAGGCCAAATACTTTTCTAACAGGAAACAGTTCTGATATTATAATGGGAGTCAATGAAAAAAAACAGGACCCACAAATCTAATGAAGCATTTTGCTCTATTAAGGGCAGCTGTGTATGTGTGACTAGCACTTAAAGAATTTAGAGTAACTTTAAGGGGAATAGAACAGCATCAAATACATTCAGTACCTACACACCCTGCTTGTATATGTTTTTCCGTTGTTGGGTTTATATGGATATCTATGTTGTTGAAGATTTACGAGTGGAGAAGCTATAAAGAGATGCCTGAGTTGCCAAGAATGAAAATGCTTAGAGGCCTATAACGGTATATGATTTTTCAGGCTGGTTTTGAATTTTGTTTCTAGTAATTTTAATAATATGGGTAAAACAAACCAAATGTAGAGAGACAGAGACATAGCTCACGGCACACACTGTGGAAACCTAAACTACTGAGAAAAATAAGGAGATGTCAGTGTGATGACGGTGGAAGAGTAGGGTCTGTGAGTTACAACTTACCTGGGCCTCAATTTTATTTCTAAAGAGAAGTACCACCTTATTCAAACCCACACAAACAACGTGGAACTAGTTTCACTTAAATCTTACCTTTTGGCCGAGCATGGTGATTCACATCTTTAATTCTAGCACCCTGGAAGGCCGAGGCGGGTGGATCACCTGAGGTAAGGAGTTTGAGACTAGCCTGGCCAACATGGTGAAACCCCATCTCTACTAACAAAATACAAAACTTAGCCGGGCATGGTGGCATGTGCCTGTAATCCCAGCTACTTGGGAGACTGAGGCAGGATAATTGCTTGAACCCAGGAGGTGGAGGTTGCAGTAAACTGAGATCACACCACTATACTCTAGCCTGGGTGACAGAGGGAGAAGCCATCTCAAAAAAACAAAAAACAAAACAAAACAAAACAAAAACTCACCTTTTGTAATTCCAGAATTTTGGGAGGTCGTCGAAGTGGGCAGATCACTTGAGCTCAGGAGTTCAAGACCAGCCTGGGCAACATGAAATCCCATCTTTACTAAAAATACAAAAATTAGCCAAGCATTTTGGCTGGTGCCTGTAATCCCAGCTGCACCAGAATCACTTGAACCCAGGAGGCAGAGGTTGCAGTGAGCCGAGATGGTGCCACTGCACTTTAGCTTGGGTGACAAAGCAAGACTGTCTCAAAAATAAATACATAAAATAAATCTCACCTTTAGGCCAGGCGCAGTGGCTCACGCCCGTAATCCCAGCACTTTGGGAGGCCAAGGTGGGGGGGGCAAATCACTTGAGGTCGGGGAGTTCGAGACCAGCCTGACCAACACGGAGAAACCCCGTCTCTACTAAAAAAATACAAACTTAGTCAGGCTTGGTGGCACATTCCTGTAATTCCAGCTACACAGGAGGCTGAGGCAGGAGAATCGCTTGAACCCGGGAGGTGGAGGTTGCAGTGAGCCGAGATCGTGCCATTGCATTCCAGCCTGGGCAACAAGAGCAAACCTCCGTCTCAAAAAAAAAAAAAAAAAAAAAAACAACTCACCTTTAGTATATAGAGTAGCAACAGAATAGACAGTGCTATGAGTAAGAAAAAAATGGCATTCATTTATTCAACAAGCATTTATTGAGAACTACTAGCCAGTCACTAAGTTAGGGAAACAAGTACAGTAGTCCCCCCTTATCTGTGGGGGATGCCTTCCAAGATCTCCAGTAGATGCCTGAAACCAAGGACAATACTGAATTCCATATATAAAGGGACTTGCCGCATAATGATGTTTTGGTCAGCAACAGACCACACATACTATGGTGTTCCCATAACATTATAACGAAGCTGAAAATTCTGATCACTATTGCCTGATGACCTGGTAGCCATCATAACACTGTGGTGCAACTCACTTTTCTAAGTTGAGACCCGTTTAAGCACACCAATACCATTGTGTTACAACTGCCTACAGCCATTCAGCACAGCAACGTGCTGTACAAGTTTGTAGCCTAGGAGCAACACGGCATACCGTACAGCCCACGTTTGTGGTAGGCTATACCACAGGTTTAAGTATACTGTACCGTGTTGCTACAACAATGAAATCGCCTAATGGAGCATTTCTCAGAATGTCTTCTTGTCATTAAGGGACGCATGGTACTGGTATTCCCTATACATATATACCTATGATAAAGTTAATGTATCAGTTCGGTGGAGTAAAAGATTATGGACAACTAGTAATAAAATAGAACAACTATAACAACGTATTGTAATAAAAGTTATGTGACTCTGCTCTCTCTCTCCCTCTCAAAATATCTTATTGTACTGTACTCACTCTTTTTCTTCTTGTGATGATGTGACCACGGAAAGCGAAACACAGGACAAGTAGGGACTACTGTAAAGAGAGCCTGTCCACGCCCTCAAGGAGCTTACACTCTAGCTCAAGCAGACACCATTTAATACCACGTGATAAGTGCAATGTCAAAGGCATACTTGGAACGTTAAGTGGGTTCCAGATAAGGAACAGCTAAGCAATCTTGGGGTGGGAGCCAGGATCAGGAAAGGCATCTTGGAAAAGATGGGCCAAAAACTGTCTTAAGGGAATTAGCTGGGGGCTGACTTTAGGAAAGTGGAATAACAGGAACAGAATGAAACCAATTCGGAACATGGCATTTCCTGGGAACGAAAGCACCCTTTCCTTATCTGTCAAAGATAAGTCAGAAGCATTATCACAGGTCACTTCTGAGATCTGGGACATCAACTGCCCAGGGAATGGCTGGGTGGACATTCCAGGGTCTTTTTATTGTTTTCTGTTGCAAACCGAGACCCTACAACCCCTTCCTGAAAGGGTAAGGCGCACTTCCCTTAAGAAAAAGTTGTTAGCAAGTGTGTCCTTTCTCACGGGAGATAAATTATCAGGGTGCAGCCAGAATAAAGGCCGCAGATGGAAGATGGGAAGAAGACTTGGGATAAGGTGTGTGGAGGAGCCCACAGGCTCTGGCCCAATTCCAGGGAGTGACGGGACGTCTTTCCGATTGGAGAACGAGAACTCCCCGATACTAATACAGCAGTGGCATCGCCCCTCCGCGCCCCCACGCCATGACGAGGGGACGCCGGGGGAAACCCTGCAGTTGTGGGAGGGACAGACGTGCTGGGGGAACGAGAGGCCGCGGGAAGAGGCACTCGCATCGAGGAGGCATTTTTAGGGCGAGGGTCAGGCGCAGCGGCGGACTGGGGGTTCCCGGCTTCGGAGCCCGCTGTCCAGCAGGGTCCCGGAGGGCGCGGCGCCCACTCACCGCTGCTGCTGGTGAAGTAGAACACCATGATCACGGGAGCGGTGCGGTGACTCCACCGCGGAGCAGCCAGCGCTCAACTCACGAAGCTCAGGATACCAGACTCTCGGCGGCCGCCTGGTCCTCGGAAACCCCTCCGTGCATGCACTTCCGGCGGACGTCGGGGAGCGTCATAGCGCCGGCCGTGGGCGCCAGTCTTTAGTCTTGGCGAGGCGAAGGGTATTGGCAAGGAGTTTGGGTTCAATGATTTGTGGGTTAAGGGAAAGAGGCTAGGCATCTTGGGCACAGTTAGTTAAACCTATCTGTGCTTCACTTTCCTCAGCAGCGAAATGAGATGATACTAGAGCAGCTAACTCACAGATATTTTTTAGGGTTAAATAAGTTAATAGGCGCCAAGGGTTTAGAAATAGCACACAAGCGAGTTGTTTCTAAACTACTCACCGGGACAATATACCTCTTGGGGATTGGACTGT